>NW_020837962.1:22251774-22625576 GCF_003676395.1 Aethalodelphis obliquidens
AAAAAAAAAAAAAAAAAAAAAGGATTGCTTTGGCTATTCGGGGTCTTTTGTGTTTCCATACAATTTGTGAAATTTTTTGTTCTAGTTCAATGAAAAATGCCATTGGTAGTTTGGTAGGGATTGCTTTGGGATGTATAGTCATTTTCACAATGTTGATTCTTCCAATCCAAGAACATGGTTTATCTCTCTGTCTGTTTGTATCATCTTTAATTTCTCTCATCAGTGTCTTACAGCTTTCTGCATACAGGTCTTTTCTCCCCTTATGTAGGTTTATTCCTAGGTATTTTATTATTTTTGTTGCAGTGGTAAATGGGAGTATTTCTTTAATTTCTCTTTCAGATTTTTCATCATTAGTGTATAGGAATGCAAGAGATTTCTGTGCATTAGCTTTGTGTCCTGCTACTTTACATATTCATTGATTAGCTCTAGTAGCTTTCTGGTAGCATCTTTGGGATTCTCTATGTATAGTATCATGTCATCTGCAAACAGTGACAGTTTTACTTCTTTTTTTCTAATTTGGATTCCTGTTATTTCTTTTTCTTCTCTGAGTGCTGTGGCTAAAACTTCCAAAACTATGTTGAATAATAGTGGTGAGAGTGGACATCCTTGTCTTGTTCCTGATATTAGTGGAAATGGTTTCAGTTTTTCACCATTGAGAAAAATGTTGGCTGTGGGTTTGTCATATATGGCTTTTATTATGTTGAGGTAAGTTCCCTCTATGCCTACTTTCTGGAGGGTATTTATCATAAATGGGTGTTGAATTTGTCAACAGCTTTTTCTGCATCTATTGAGATGATCAAATGGTTTTTCTCCTTCAATTTGTTAATATGCTTTATCACATTGATTGTTTTGTGTATATTGAAGAATCCTTGCATTCTTGGGATATCCTCACTTGAACATGGTGTATGATCCTTCTAATGTGCTGTTGGATTCTGTTTGCTAGTTTTTTGTTGAGGAATTTTGAATCTATGTTCATCAGTGATATTGGTCTGTAGTTTTCTTTTTTGGGACATCTTTGTCTGGTTTTGGTATTAGGGTGATGGTGGCCTTGTAGAATGAGTTTGGAAGTGTTCCTCCCTCTGCTATATTTTGGAAGAGTTTGAGAAGGATAGGTGTTACCTTTTCCCTAAATGTTTGATAGAATTTGCCTGTGAAGCCCTCTGGTCCTGGGCTTTTGTTTGTTGGAAAATTTTTAATCACAGTTTCAATTTCAGTGCTTGTATTTGGTCTGTTTATATTTTCTATTTCTTCCTGTTTCAGTTTTGGAAGGTTATGCTTTTCTAAGTGTTTGTCCATTCCTTCCAGGTTGTCCCTTTTATTGGCATATAGTTGCCTGTAGTAATCTCTCATGATCCTTTGTATTTCTGCAGTGTCAGTTGTTACTTCTCCTTTTTCATTTCTAATTCTGTTGACTTGAGTCTTCTCCCTTTTTTTTCCTTGATGAGTCTGGCTAGTGGTTTATCAATTTTGTTTATCTTCTCAAAGACCCAGCTTTTAGTTTTATTGATCTTAGGTACTGTTTCCTTCATTTCTTTTTCACTTATTTCTGATCTGATCTTTATGATTTCTTTCCTTCTGCTAACTTTGGGGTTTTCTTTCTCTAATTGCTTTAGGTGTAAGGTTAGGTTGTTTATTTGAGATGTTTCTTGTTTCTTAAGGTAGGATTGTATTGCCATAAACTTCCCTCTTAAACCTGCTTTTGCTGCATCCCATATGTTCTGGGTGGTCGTGATTTCATTGTCATTTGTTTCTAGGTATTTTTTGATTTCCTATTTGATTTCTTCAGTGGTCTCTTGGTTATTTAGTAGTGTATTGTTAGGCCTCCATGTATTTGTATTTTTAACACATATTTTCCTGTAATTGATATCTAGTCTTATAGCGTTGTGGTTGGAAAAGATACTTGATATGATTTCAAATTTACCAAGGCTTGATTTGTGACCCAAGATATGGTCTATCCTGGAGAATGTTCCATGAGCACTTGAGAAGAAAGTGTATTCTGTTGTTTTGAGATGGAATGTCCTATTAATATCAATTAAGTCCACCTTGTTTAATGTATCAGCTAAAGCTTGTGTTTCCTTATTTATTTTCATTTTGAATGATCTGTCCATTGGTGAAAGTGGGGTGTTAAAGTCCCCTACTATGATTGTGTTACTGTCGATTTCCCCTTTTATGGCTGTTAGCATTTGCCTTATGTATTGAGGTGTTCCTATGTTGGGTGCATAAATATTTACAATTGTTATATCTTCTTCTTGGACTGATCCCTTGATCATTATGTAGTGTCCTTCTTTGTCTCTTCTAATAGTCTTTATTTTAAAGTCTATTTTGCCTGATATGAGAATTGCTACTCCAGCTTTCTTTTGATTTCCATTTGCATTCAATATCTTTTTCTAACCCCTCACTTTCAGTCTGTATGTGTCCCTAGGTCTGAAATGGGTCTCTTGTAGACAGCATATATACAGGTCTTGTTTTTGTATCCACTCAGCCAGTCTATGTCTTTTGGTTGGAGCATTTAATCCATTTACATTTAAGGTAATTATTGATATGTATGTTCCTATTACCATTTTCTTAATTGTTTGGGGTTTATTATTGTAGGTCTTTTCCTTCTCTTGTGTTTCCTGCCTAGAGAAGTTCCTTTAGCATTTGTTGTAAAGCTGGTTTGGTGGTGCTGAATTCTCTTAGCTTTTGCTTGTCTGTAAAGGTTTTAATTTCTCCATCAAATCTGAATGAGATCCTTGCTGGGTAGAGTAATCTTGGTTGTAGGATTTTCCCTTTCATCACTTTAAATATGTCCTGCCACTCCCTTCTGGCTTGCAGAGTTTCTGCTGAAAGATCTGCTGTTAACCTTATGGGGATTCCCTTGTATGTTATTTGTTGCTTTTCCCTTGCTGCTTTTAATATTTTTGCTTTGTATTTAATTTTTGTTAGTTTGATTCATATGTGTCTTGGCATGTTTCTCCTTGGATTTATCCTGTATGGGACTCTCTGTGCTTCCTGGACTTGATTGTTTCCTTTTCCATATTAGGGAAGTTTTCAACTATATTCCCTTCAAATATTTTCTCAGTCCCTTTCTTTTTGTCTTCTTCTTCTGGGACCCCTATAATTCGAATGTTGGTGCATTTAATGTTGTCCCAGAGGTCTCTGAGACTGTCCTCAATTCTTTTCATTCTTTTTGCTTTATTCTGCTCTGTGGTAGTTATTTCCAGTTTTTTATCTTACAGGTCACTTATCCGTTCTTCTGCATCAGTTATTCTGCTATTGATTCCTTCTAGAGAATTTCTAGTTTCATTTATTGTGTTGTTCATCATTGTTTGTTTGCTGTTTAGTTCTTCTATGTCCTTGTTAAATGTTTCTTGGATTTTCTCCATTCTATTTCCAAGATTTTTTATCATCTTTAGATCATTACTCTGAATTATTTTTCAGTTAGACTGCCTATTTCGTCTTCATTTGTTTGGTCTGGTGGGTTTTTACCTTGCTCCTTCATCTGCTGTGTATTTCTCTCTCTTCTCATTTTGCTTAACTTACTGTGTTTGGGGTCTCCTTTCTTCAGGCTGCAGGCTCATAGTTCCCGTTTTTTTTGTGTCTGTCCCCAGTGGGTAAGGTTAGTTCAGTGGGTTGTGTAGCCTTCCTGGTGGAGGGGACTGGTGCCTGTGTTCTAGAGGATGAGGATGGATCTTGTCTTTCTGGTGGGCAGGACTGCATCCGGTGGTGTGTTTTGCGGTGTCTGTGAAATTTTTATGATTTTCAGCAGCCTCTCTGCTAATGGGTAAGGTTGTGCTGGCATGGGCTGTCCAGCACTGTAGCTTTCTGGCCATTGATTGGAGCTGTGTCTTAGTATTGAGTTGGAGATCTCTGAGAGAGCTTTCACGGTTTGATATTACTTGGGGCTGGGAGGTCTCTGGTGGAACTCGGCTCTCCAACCTCAGAGGCTCAGGCCTGACACCCGGCTGGAGCACCAAGACTATGATTGTGGAGGCTTGGTGAATACAAAATCTGATATAGTAGGCCAGTAGGATGGAGACTCTGGGAAGAGTTGCAGCCCAAATGAAGGCTGCTGGCAGAATCCTATCCTCTGGTCATTGGCAGGAGGCTTCATTTCCTTACCATGTGGAGCTCTTATTAGGGCTGCTCATAACAAAGCTTCTTCCATAGAATGGAAGAGAGGAAAAGGGGGAGAGAAGGACAGAGAGGGAAAGGGAGAAAGTCAGGGGCTGGGAGAGTGGGCCCCAAAACTTTTTATCTTTTTGAGCAAAGAACTGTTCCAGGTGCCTTTTACAGTCTTCTAGGGAATTGAAGTTTTTTCCATTAAGAGAATTTTGTAAAGACCAAAATAAATGGAGATCCGAAGGTGCAGTGTTTGGTGAATACTGCAGATGAATCAGAACTTCCCAGCCAAGCTGTAACAGTTTTTGCCTGGTCATCAAAGAAACAGGCAGTCTTGCATTATCCTGATGGAAGATTATGTGTTTTCTGTTGAATAATTCTGGACGCTTTTCATTGAGTGCTGTTTTCCGTTGGTCTCATTGGTAGCAGTACTTGTTGGAATTAATTGTTTGGTTTTCTGAAAGGAGCTCATAATAGAGGACTCCCTTCCAATCCCACAATATACACAACATCACCTTCTTTGGATGAAGATCGGCCTTTGGTGTGGCTGGTGGTGGTTCATTTCGCTGTCCCACGATCTCTTCCCTTCCACATTATTGTACAGTATCCACTTTTCATCGTCCATCACAATTTGTTTTAAAAATGGAACGTTTTCATTATGTTTCAGTGGAGAATCACATGCAGAACCATGGTCAAGAATGTTTTTTTCGCTTAAATTATGTGGAACTCAAACATTAAAGCAATGAACATAACCAAGCTGGTGCAAATGATTTTCAGCACTTGATTTGTATATTTTGAGTATGTCAGCTCTCTCCTGCGTGGTGTAACATTGATTGTTCTCAATTATTGCTTTGATTTGATCGCTATCCTCTTCAACTGACCTACCCAACCATGGAGCCTCATCCAGTGAGAAATCTCCAGCACGAAACTTCGCAAACCACTTTTGACATATTCAATCAGTCACAACACTTTCTCTATACAGTGCACAAATCTTTTTGTGCATTTCAGTTGCATTTTTACCTTTCTTGAAATAATACAGCATAAAATGCTGAAAATGTTGCTTTATTTCTTTCATCTTCAATATTAAAATGGCTATACAAAAATTCACCAGTTTTGTTGTCTTTTTTTATTTTTTATTTATTTATTTATTTATATTTATTTATTTTTTGCGGTACGCGGGCCTCTCACTGTTGTGGCCTCTCCCGTTGCAGAGCACAGGCTCCGGACACGCAGGCTCAGCGGCCATGGCTCATGGGCCTAGCCGCTCCGCGGCATGTGGGATCTTCCCGGACCAGGCCACGAACCCATGTCCCCTGCATCGGCAGGCAGACTCTCTACCACTGCGCCTCCAGGGAAGCCCTGTTGTCTTTTTTTAAATGCACACTGATATGACAGCTGTCACATACAATCTAACAAAATTGTTTGGAATAAAGTTAAAGACAACTAAGTGCTACTAGAGCCATCTTATGAAAAAACCGAACTAACCTTTGGCTCACCTGATAGAATGATGTAGTATTTGCATATAACCTACACACATCCCCCTGTATACTTTAAATCATCTCTAGATTACTTACCATGTAAATGTTATGTGAATAGTTTCCAGTGCACAGTAAATTTAAGTTTTACTTTTTGGAATTTTAAAAATATTTTTGTTCTGTGGTTGCTTGAGTGTGTTGATGCAGAACCCTCCAGATACAGTGGGCCAACAGTATATATTTTGATCTATTTTATATGCTGAACTGTCTTTGCATTCTAGGAATAAATCCCATTTGATCATGGTGTACAATCCATTTAATGTGTTGTTGAATTCTGTTTGCTAGTACTTTGTTAAGGTTTTCTTTTCATCAATATACATCAGGGATCTTGGTCTGTTGTTTTCTTTTCTTGTAGCATACTTGTCTGGCTTTATTATCAGTGTAGTGGTGGCCTTATAAAATGAGTTTGAAAGTATTCTCTACTCTTTGGTTTTTGGGAAGAATTTGAGAAGGATTGGTGTTATTCTTTAAATGCTTGATAAAATTCTCCAGTGAAGCCATCAGATCCTGGGCTGTTCTTTGTAGGAGGTTTTTGATTACTGATTTAACCTCCTTACTAGTTATAGATCTGTTTAGATTTTTATTTCTTCATGATTCAGTCTTCATAAGTTGTGTGTTTCTAGAAATATATCCATTTCTTATAGATAATCCAATTTTGGGGTGTATATTCTTTCATACTACTCTCTTATTATCTTTTTCATTTCTGTGGCATCAGTTGTAATGTCCCCTCTGTTATTTCTGATTTTTGTGTTTTGGGTCTTTTTTTCTTAGTCTAAGCATTTGTCAATTTTGCTGATCTTTTGAAAAACTAGCTCTTAGTTTCATTGATTTTTCTACAGTTTTTCTATTCTCTTTTTTGTTTATTTTTCCTTTATTCTTTATTATTTCCCTCCTTCTACTAACTTTGGGCTTCATTTGTTCTGTTTTCTTTAGTTGCTTGAGGTATAAAGTTAGGTTGTTAATTTGAGAGCTTTTTAAAGTAGATTTTTATCTCTATAAACTTCCTCTTAGTACTGCTTTTGCTGCATTGCCTAAGTTTGGTATGGTGTTTTTAGTTTTCATTTGTCTCAAGATATTTTCTAATTTTTCCTGTGATTTTTCTTTGACCCATTTGTTATTCAAGAGTGTGTTGCTTAATTTGTGCATATTTGTGAATTTTCCAGTTTTCTTTTTGCTATTGATTTCTAGTTTCATTCCACTGTGGTCAGAAAAGTTACTTGGTATGATTTTAATCTTTTTAAATTTGTTAATATTTGTCTTGTGGCCTAACATATGATCTATCCTGGAGAATGTTCTATGTGATCTTCAGAAGAATATGCATTCAGCTGTAGTTGAGTAGAGTGTTTGCTATATGTCCATTAGGTCTAATTAGTCCTTGGTGTTGGTCAACTCCTCTGTTTCTTTATTAATCTTCTGTCTCGTTGTTCTATCCATTATTGAAAGTGGGGAATTAAAATCTCCTACTGTTATTTTATCACTATTTCTCCTTTCAATTCTGTCATTGTTTGCTTCATATATTTGGGTGCTTTGCTGTTAGGTGCATATACATTTATAATGGTTATATCTTCCTGGTGAATTGACCCTTTTATCATTATATAATGCCCTTTGCCTCTTGTGACAGTTTTTGATTTAAAGTCTATTTTTTCTAAGTGTGATCATCCCTCTCTTTTGGTTACAGCTTGCATAGAATATCTTTTTCCATTTTTTTCACTTTCAGCCTATGTTTGTTTTTATATCTAAGGTAAGTCTTCTGTAGACAGCATAAAGTTGGATCTTGTTTTTTTTCCATTGAGCCTTCTATGTCTTTTAATTGGGGGAGTTTAATCCATATAAAAATTGAGAGTAATTAATTAAAGAGAAAGACTCATTATTGCCATTTTGTTCATTGTTTTCTGTTTGTTTTATAGTTATTTTGTCCTTCTTTTCCTCTCTTGATGACTTCCTTTGTCTTTCATTTATTTTTTTGTAATGGCATGCTTTGATTCCCTTCTCATTTTCTGTGTGCATCTTCTGTAGGTATTTTCCTTGTAGTTACCCTGGAGATTACATAAAACGTCTTATAGTTATGACAATCTATTATAAATTGATATCAACTTAACTTCAATCACATAGACTCTGCCCTCCTCCCACTTTATGTTATTAGTGACACAAATCACTTCTTTTTATATTTTGTTATTAATTAACATAGTTTTTTAGTTACAGTTATCTTTTATGCTTTTATCTTTTAAATTCTCTACCAGAATTAAAAGTGACTTATCCACCACCATTACGGTATTACATGATTCTTTGTTTGTCTATGTATTTATTATTACCAGAGAGCTTTATATTTTTGTATGCTTTTGTGTTGCGGGCTAACATCCTTTCATTTCAACTTGGATTCCCTTTAGCAATTCTTGTAAAGCAGCTCTAGTGTTGATGAACTCCCTCATCTTTTGCTTATCTGGGAAGTTCTATATTTTGTCTTCATTTTTGAAGGTTAGGTTGTCCAGATACAGTATTCTTGGTTGACAGCTTTTTTCTTTCAGCATTTTGAATATATCATTTCACTCTCTTCTGGCCTGTAATGTTTCTGCTGAGATATCTGCTCATAATCTTATGGAAACTTCCTTGTACATGACAAGTCTCCTTTCTCTTGGTGTATCTGGTGCTCTATGTCTTTGTTTTGATTATAATGTGTCTTTGTGTTGGCCTCTTTGAGTGGACTCCCTACTTGGAGTTCTTTGAACTTAAATTTAGATACCTATTTCCTTTCTCAGGTTTGGGAAGTTTTCATCCAAATTTTATTAAAATAAGCTCTCTGCCCCTTTTTATCTCAGTCTTCTGTGGCTCCCATAATGTGTATAATGTTCAGTTTTTTTGTGTCCCTCAAGTCCCTTAGGCTTTCTTCACTTTTTTAAATTCCTTTTTTTTTATGTTCCTCCAACTCAATCATTTCAAATGACTTGTGTTCAAGTTCACTGATTCTTCTGCTTGATTAAATCTGTTGTTGAACGTCTCTAGTGAAATTTTCAATTCTATTATTGTATTCAGCTCTAGAATTTCTGTAAGATTTTTTTAATAGTTTCTATCTCTTTGTTGATTTTCTCATTTTGTTCATGCATCATTTTGCTGATTTCATTTAGTTGTTTATATGTGTTTTCTTGTAGCATTTTGAGCTTAAGATGATTGTTTTGAATTATTTGTCTGGTAATTTGTAAATCTCCATTTCTTTAGGGTAATTTTTAAAGATTTATTTTATTCCTTTGGTTGGGCCATATTTCCCTGTTTCTTTATCTGCCTTGTTATTTTTTGCTGTGATTTATGCATTTGGGGAAACGGCCACCTTTCCCAGTCTTTATGGACTAGATTTATACAGAGGAAGACCTTCACCAATAAACACAGCTAGAGATTCTGGGGGTCTCTCAAATATTTTCTGGGAATGTGTCTTCTCTGGATTTGTGTTTGTAATTTCCCAATTACAGAGGTTTCTTTTTCAGGAGGTTGTAATAACTTGCTGTCTCTGGTGGTACTGCCTTCTGTGGTACTGCAGGTTCTCTAGTGTTGCAACAAGCCTCCAAGCTCTCTTTTTTGCTTAGAGGCCCCCAGCATCTAAAGCATTCCATTTCTGTCAGTGCTCCAAATCAGATGAGATGAAAGCCAAATCTTCCATCAGCCCCTCTTCAAAAGTCAGAATTCCCACTCTGTTTTTCTCTTTCCTTCCCAAGGGAGAAGCCATGAGGTGGGCTGTTTCTCCTGATTGTGCAGAGTTGTGCTGGCTGCCATCTGCAGTATGCTATAAATTCTCTGATGCTGCAACAATCCCATGAGCTCTTTTGTTCTCAGAAGCCCCCTGGGGAATCGAAAGTATGCTGGTTCCCCATTAGCACCCTGTATCAGGCAAGACAGAAATCAGTACCTCAGGCAATCCCACCAAAAGCTGGAATACTGGACCTAAGTTCCACTCTCCTCTTTCCCTCCCAAGGGAGAAGCTCCAAATTGGACTTTTTCTGCTGATCACACCAAGCTGTGCTGGCCTGGGGGAGGAGTGATTGCAGATTAAATAACCTTAAAAACCTGCAATAAGATTGCAGATTAACTAATGGCTTTTCTAACCTATTTTAATTGGCTGTTCTTTGCTGTGAGCTTGACTGGGTAACTACGATTTCTTGACTGGCTTCTGAAGTTCTCATAAAGGCTTTTTGGACTGTGTATTTTGGATACATTGGAGAAACAAGGCTCGGGGCTTCCTATTCCACCATCTTGCTCTGTGTTCAGACTTTCACTTTTTATTCAATATAATTCTTCCTGTTTGAACTTTTTATATCTATCACATTTTATTTTTAAAATATGTAAAAAAGTATTCAAATTAAAATTTAAAAGTATTGGAGAAAAAAGTCTTTTCATTGCCAAGAAAGGTAAACACATAGAGAGCATTGGTTTATACTATTTTATTACTATAATTATTCTAAAATTCAGTAAGTGTTAGCTTATTTTCACATATATTATACAAAACTTCCACTATTATAACCTTTTCCAAATTTTTCTTGTTGCCTTAGCAAAAGTGTAATAAGGCAATTTGCTATGGTATAAGAAATAAGTTAACAATATAAATAATTATAGAGCAGATATTTAAAATACCCCTTACTGATGTAGGTAAGAATAGCTGTAAAATAAATGGATTTGTTGAGTTTTTCTTTTTCTTTTGGGCTTTAGGCATTAGGATTTTTGTCTTCTTGTGGAATAGGAATGGAATACAATCAAGCTAAGGTAAGGTCATTCTATTTTTTTCTGGAACAAAAATGATTTTTTAAAGGGACACTGAATAGAGAGTCTACTCTTTAAGTGAAGGGCTCACTCTAGTGTGGTGGTTAAGAGCACAGCTCAATAGTTAGAGAAGTTTAGGGTCCTAATGCCATTTGTTTCTTAATGTTCCATATTATCAAGTTTCAGATAATATCTACTCCATAGGCGTTTTGTGATATTTAAATGAAATATCATGTACAATCCCCTTTTCACAGACTCCAGAGCTCAATAAGCCCCCAGTGAATGGCAGCCATCTTTACAGAGAAAGAGAATGAAATTTGTAATTTATTTTGGAGTAGTTCAAGGTTAGGAATAAAAAGGCAATGATTGGGTTTGAGTTCCAAATTTAAATGTCGAATAACCTTTTTTTTAAACTTTAGGCACTGATATATTACACCTTTGGAAGTGCTGGAGGAAGCATGATATCCCAGATGATTTTGGTTTGTAATTAAATATTCTTGGGCCCAAATAGGTGTGGTATAAATATAACATTGTCAAAATATTAAGAATTTATATGTGTTTTAGGGGTACAGATATTTGTCAGGAATCAGTGTTCTACAGAATTGCGAAGTTGCCCTAAGTCATTACAAGAAAGTGGCAGATTATAGTGAGTAATCCACATAATTTATTTTAAGATAAAGAGATTTGCCAAGCAATTAAAAAAACAAATCAATACTAGTTGAAATATTTATGAAAGTATTTAAAGACTGTGCTTTAACATTGGTTATAATACAATTCTTTTAATACAATGTAGAGTTTCTGATTTCTTAATAGTTACTTTTCCAAAAGTTTTAAATGATTGTACTCATCTTTTATTTTTGTTAGTTCATGTCTCCAAACAATTCTATTTTACTTGATCTTGTGATCTTCTTTCCTTAAACTGAGAATTTAAATATAACATGAATAAATATTAAGCAGTTTCTGTAATTCTAACATGAAGAATATGGGATGACCTGTTAAAAATTCCTGAAGAAATGGATGTAAGGTACATACCTTGGCAATCTCTATTGTTGCACTTGAGAACAATTCAAGTAACCATTATTCTATTACCCTATCCTTTGTCTACAAAAAACAGAGCACAAGGTTAATATATATTCCTAGAATCATTTTCAAAGTTGCACGTAATATTTCCTCATGCAACATCACTGAACCAGACTACATAACAGAGTTTTAAATAAAAACCTTCCAAGAAGTGAATAGGGTAAAGTCCATGGTTAATTTCTATGATCAGAATAACATCTGAATTTACATCTTTGACATTATTAGGATCTGAGAAAAGAAAGAAAAAAATTACTTTTGAATTAACGATGTTATATGTATCAAGATGTTTTTGTATGCTTAATGAAACTGGAATTACCAGATATATTTCAAATTGTGTATTTTGTTAGGTTTACTCAACCATATTTGAAATTTATTTTCAGACTATCCATAGGAAATAATTAAGAAGCGGTTCTTACTCTTGTATTGTAGTTTCAATATACCCAGTAAAAGTCAGTGATAGAAGGAGTTGGTTGCCTTCTTCTGAAATCTGTCTTCTTTCCTGAGCCTGCTTGGCTAGGGTCTTACATATATTGATACAATATTTGTATAGGCTGCAAAAAATAAGTAGTGTCTTGTACTTTTCTGAGAACCAAATAAGCAAAATTCTATCTCCTAAGGATATTTCTTTTCTGTTAGTAGACCAGTTCTCTGCACAATTTAAAGAGAATAGGCCTAATAGTTTTTTTCTGTAAGCTGACTGCTGTCTCTTACAGTCTGTGTATTCTGGCTACTCTCTGGCTTGTTTCTATTCACAGTTGCTGACAAATTGGAAAAAAGTGCAGGTGTTCCAGTGGAAAAAGTGAGACTAACTGAAAGACCTGAAAATCTGAGTTCTAACAGTGAGATTTTGGACTGGGACATATACCAATACTATAAATTTTTGGCTGAAAGAGGAGATGTTCAGATACAAGTAATGTATACAGATGAGCTTGAATTTTTAGAACATGCAAATTACAAAGGGCTTAGTTCTCTCTGAGTCCTAGAAGGGTTAACAATGCTCCATCCTGAATGGGAAAGGGAAGAGAACCCCCTCTTTGTTCTACTTTTTTGTCTGTATCTTTCAGTTCCTTATAGCCTATGGGAGAACCAGTTGCAATAGTAATGGCATTGTTTTTTGCATTTACTCCTAAAAAAATTATTACAAAAAAAAAAAACTAGATTGTAATTATAGAAAAAAAGTACCATCCAATGTTGGTTTTAATATGAATGAACTCTTACCAGGATCCAGAAATACCCTGTCCTTGGCAATGGGAATGGAAATAGGACAGCATTTGTGTGACCTTTGAGAACCAAGAGTTAAAGCCACTAGGTTTGCGTGCCCGGGTGTTGCTGTACATCACCAGGCCAGCTTTCTGGCCTTGAGGAAGCCATATGACCAACATCAACCCAATAAAACATGGAATTGGGAACGGTTTTCTGCTTCTTTTTAAAGACATGCCAATTGTAGCAAACTGGATCAATATACTGCATTAAAATCATCAAGTAATTTTTTTCTTTTCTTTATTGAAATGAATACTACTACTAAAATAATTGTCAAAACTCATCATTTCTAGGTATCTCTTGGACAGTTACATCTAACTGGGAGGAAGGGTCTAGATCAGGATTACTATGTAAGTCAATCTCAAGCTTCAGTCATGTGGGGTGGGAAGGATAATGGTGAGAGAGGTTGGCGGGGCCATGAAAGGTGAGAGGGTGGGTGGAAGAGTTGCTGGGGAAAGCCCACTGCTGCTTCCTTGGTCAGATCTGCTTCCCAGTCTTTGAGGAAGAACAAAATTCACTAGAGAAAGCACTTTTCCTACCTGCCTCCAAGTACAAAGCGGGTAGAGGCCTGTGAAGGAGTAGCTGGGGCTGGGGAGTTTCCATGGTCCCACTGAACCCTCTCTCTTCCCACCCAATCTCACTGTTGAACTGGGGTTAGGTGAGGAGGATACACCCATTCCCAAAGGCCAGCTGTGGAAAGTCTACCTGGGAGTTAACGCCTCAACCCCACTTGGCTAGATTAGAGGACAGACTGCTTCCAATATAATTAGGTATATTATTAATCATCTTTATACATTTGCAAAGCTCCTTTCAATCACTTTGCTTAATCTTACCTGATCCCAGTGAGGTTAGAAGATTAATTAACAATTCACATTTATGGTGGAGAAAAAAGCAAATAAACTTGACCTACACAGGATCCTCCTCAGTAAGATGCCAAAGACGTTGGATGAGATCTTGTCGTAATCCTGATTGTGGTTTCAAGGCCTTAGATCCCCACAGATCTGGGAACTAACTGGGATTCTTTTAAAAGATGATTTTGCAGCCCTTGTCATTTTATACAAGCCATGTGCTCACTGTCTCAAAGGAACACACACTCTATTTCAACGTAGTCCCAATGGCTAAGCAATAGAAATAACTAATTTGTGTGGCAGTTACATAAAAGACTGATCTGTTATTACTTTCTGTTTCACTTTATATTTTATTTTATGAATGAACCTTTGGTACTATAGTTTGTGTTTTATATGAGGTACTATACTCATTAGGTAAATGTCAAAGTTAATTTTATAAGATGTGATAAAATAGGTAGCAATTGAAATAAGCATATGCATTACAAGACAGCTCAACTGAAGGTCTTCAGATTTTTTTAAATCTTCACAATAACTAAGGTTTTATCTTCTTAGATGAGAAGTTCTGGATTCACACGATTCCAACATCAGATTTCAGCCTGCAATGAGTTTCTCCTGTTAACTACAAGATGCATAACTGAGAATTCCCCATTTTCCATAAAGACAAAATTTGATTGTGAAGGTGCCCAAACCATGCCTGTACAGAATGCCCACTAAGCTTTGCAGAGTACATAAGATCCCACAAAGCTAAGCATTGGGCTGGCCAAAAAGTTCATTCGGGTTTTTCTGTATGATGGTATGGAAAAACCCGAACTAATTTTACGGCCAACCCAATATTTGCAGTCAGCTCTAGCCACCATGAACACCAGATGGGAGCTGTAGCTGCCTCTAGGTGAGAATGAGGTGCAATCCCAAGGCTGGCAATAGAAGAGTCTGGTGCTGTAGTGGCAACAGCTAGGCATTTGGGTATCACCCAGGAGCCCAGTCAGGCTCTACTGTGGGCTCATTCACATTCATTATCTCTGTTTTACAGATGAGAAGCTGAGGCTGGAGAGATGAAGTAAATTGTTTCAAATCTCACAGTTAGGTAGTAAGATTGTTAAGGAGTAAAATTTGAACTCAGGATTTCCACATTCAAAGCCTGTGCTCTTTTCTTTAAACTTTGCTTACTCTTGACCTGGGCAAAAACAAAACACAAATTAAAAAATTGCAGCCATTGAAATCTAGTTTCCTCATTTGTAAAGCAAGAAGAAGGAATGATACAATCACTCAGGTTTCTCCAAATTCTCTGGTGGTATGTTGGGCCCCAATCTTCCCATCTAGACATCTAAAAAGGCTGGTTTCATTCCAGAACCATCCCAGTAGTTGGGCAAGCACAAGCTGGTCCTTCCTGCTTTCCTCAGTCTAATAAATCTGAGCTTGCATGGAGGACTCCAGTCAAGGTATCAAGACTGATTGGCTTATATATCAGTTAGCTTAGGCTACCATCATAAACGCCATTCCCAAAGTTAGGTGGCTTAAAACAACAACCATTTATTTAATTCATGATTTTGGCAGGTCAGTAGTTGTGGCTGGGCTCAGCTGAGTAATTCTTCCGGTCTGGGCCAGGCTCAACTAATCTTGGCTGGGCTTACACATGTATAGTTAGCTAGAGTTTTGGCCAGGGCTGGCCCATTTATGATGGCCTCATCTGTGACAGCTGAGATGACTGGGTCTCTCTTCATGCTCTCATCCTCCAGCCAGTTGGCCCAAGCTTTTCACGTGGCAGTCAAAGGTTCTACAAATACAATAGCAAAAGTCTCTTGAGGCCTAGGGTTGGAACTGCCGAAATCACTTCTGCCATATTCTTTTGGCCAAAGTAAGTTATGAGGCCTACCAGCATTGAAGGAGTAGGAAAAAGAATTTCTCCTTTTAATAGGCAGAACTGCAAAGTATTGTGGCCGTTTTTGCAACTTGCCACAGCTTAGCTGCATCAAAATCAACTTGGAAGAGCATGGGAGATGCAGAGGGGAGAGAGAAGATAAAAGGATAAAGCCAATTTCTGAAAGGCTGTTGCTGCAGCTCTTCCCATGTCTAGCTTCTCATCCTTCAAGTCTTACTGCCTCAGAGAGGGCTTTCTTGATCAACTCTACTTTTTTTTTTTTGCGGTACGAGGGCCTCTCACTGTTGTGGGCTCTCCCGTTGTGGAGCACAGGCTCCGGATGCTCAGGCTCAGTGGCCATGGCTCACGGGCCTAGCCGCTCCGCGGCATGTGGGATCTTCCCAGACTGGGGCACGAACCCGTGTCCCCTGCATCAGCAGGCGGACTCTCAACCGCTGTGCCACCAGGGAAGCCCAACCCTACTTTTTTATCACTTATCCTATCATGCTGTGTTTATTTTTCTCTGGCCCCTCTCACTCCTTGTACTATACTGATCTTGACCTGTTTGCTGTCTCCCCACGATGGAATGTAAATTCTTATCTATCTTACTCATTACTGTGTGTCTTGTACTCAGATTAGTACCTTGTACATATTAGGTACTTAGTAAATATTTACTGAATAAATGAGTAAATGAGTGAATGAATGAATGACAGCATCCTAAGAATTAGACATTTTCCCCAGCCTAAGAACCACCACTTGAATCAGTATGCTGATGTTTTAGTCCACCAAAGAAAATTAGTAGTGTAAGGCTCTTTATAAATATAAGTGATGCCCAGTACTGCCCAGCAAATTAAACATCAGAATACCTGGAAATGACTAGCTTGCCTTTTCCCCCTCCTCATTGTTTGATTGAATTAATTTCTCTTATGAGTTGTCACCACAGGCAACATTTTCACCTTACCCTCCCCACTACCAAATTCTTAATTATTGAAAAGTATTGTATATGCAATTCTTGATTACATTGTCTTGAATTTGTACACATATATTTTAACGTCATTTGCATTTCTAAATATATACAGGCTCAGAATTAATTGGATTAGGAAAGCTGGGTGTTTTGGTGCCTATTATTAAAGTGGATAATGCATAATTAAATTAAACCTAGTGGAAGAATAATATCAAGTATGTAAAGGCAACAGCTTTGTCCACCCTGCCACCTATTAAAAAGAACAGAGCTAATACTATCCCCTTTAAGAGTGGCTTATAGAACCTGTGATAAAAGAAGTTTCACAAATGTTTTTAGAACAATACATTTTCTTGGCATTTCATTCTAAAGGAAATGTTACAAACTGATTAAACTAGGGACTTTCTTAGAACCAACAAAAAAATCATGTCCATTTTTTTTTAAAAAAGAGATGTGCATTCAAATAATGAAACTTCACTTAGCATAATGCCTGAGACATATTATATTTCATCCTATCTAAGACACCATCAATTATAAGATACATTATGTTCTACTGAGGAAGAGAAAACACTCCCAATATAAATTATATGATGCCATTGATAGTAAGAAATGTCCTGATTAAAATGGGAGAGGAGTTGGGGGCTGTACATCTTAGAATCAGTAAAATATGATGGTGGGTGCTCAGTAAATATTTGAAGAATGGATGGATGGATGGATCGTGTCTTAGTCTGTTTGAGCTGTTACAACGAAAATACCACAGACTGGGTGGCTTATAAACAATGAAAGTTTATTTCTCACTGTTTTGGAGGCTGGAAGTCTGACATCAGGGTACCAGCATGATTGGGTGAGGGCCCTCTTGCAATGCAGACTTCTCCTTGTATCCTCACATAACAGAAGGGGCAGACTAGCTCTCTGGGGCCTCTTTCAAGGGCATAATCCCATTCATGAGAGCTCTGCCAGTCACCTCTTAAAGACCCCACTTCCTAATACAATTACCTTGGGCATTAGGTTTTCAACATATGAATTTGGGGGGAACACAAATATGCAGACCATAGCAGATGGATAGATGAATGGATGGATGGATGGATGGATGGATACTTGACCCTTTGAGAGCAAGAACGCAGGTTTGCCCATGCATAGCCATCAAAGTAGCTTGCATGGTTCTTTCACATAGTGTTTAATAAATGTTTATGCAATTGAAACAATAGCATTAAAGGCAGGTTAACGTAAAGATAAAGAAAAGAGAGCTGAGATGCCAAGTAAGCCAGGAAAGAGGAAGGGGAAATGAGAGAGAGCCTCAATTCCTTTGGTCTTTACAAGATCATTATATTGAAGGATGGGGAAAACTCCAGGATTCTTATTTGCTTCTAGGGAATAGACGATTCTCTTTTAACAGTTCAAATCTAGAGTCCCAGAATGTAGCTTTTTCCCCAGAGCTCTCTATTGCCAAATATTTGAGCCCAAATTCTGAAACTGGACTTTGAAAATGATTTCATAGAATCATAATGCTAGAGCTGGAAGGGACCATAAAAATTAAAATCCAGTCCCCTTGTTTTAGAGATTGACAAATTTATCTTTTCATTCAGTCATTTATTCTTTCATTCCAGAAATATTTTCTGAGTGCCTAACATACAGTAGACACTGTGCTAAGATACAGAGAATTCAACACTGGGGGAGACAAAAAATTAAGCAGACAGGTCAATGGATGCATGCCATGATAGGGAAGGACAGGGTTCCCAAAAGCACAGAGGAAGAGAACATGAATGAATAAACCAAAGCCTGGAGCAAATTTGTACTATGACTTGCACAAATTATAGTTACTGATGGATATATTCGGGTCTTGGCTCAGTAGAGATATTCATAAGAAATACGATTATTTCTTATACTGATGTGTTCTGATAAATGTGACTGGTAAATCATACGTTTAGTCATACCTTTGATTTATTTACCAATATGTAATTGGTAAATCATACATTGCTACAATTTTCTCCTATCCAATTGACACCTACGTGATTCCAGACATTTTAGACGGCATTTGTTTCAAGACTACTTCATGCTCATAAATCTCCAATGGCTTCTATTTTTTACCAAATAAAATGAAAGTCCTTAGCCTGGTATTCAAGACTGTTTATAATACGGCCCCATCACATTTTTGCTAGTCCTAGCTTTTGGATGTTCTACTTCAGGTGTACCAAAGTAACTACTATTTCCTGGACACACCTTGGACACTCCCATCTCCATTCTTTGTTCATGTTATTCCCTCAGCCTGTGATGCCTTCTGCACAGTGAATCCTTTATCTTTTGTATGACCTTTATCATTTAAGCCCTCCTTCTTTAAACCATGAAGGCAGAGTGCCAAGGACATGGGAATTGGATTCAGGCTGCTGGCGGGTTGCCAGTACCAACTGCATGACTCTGAGTGTCACTAAATAGGCGCAGATATTAATAATAGCTTCCTTACGGTGCTGTTGTGAAGACTGAGTGAGAAAAAGCTTGTAAAACACTTAACATAGAGCTGCATACAATTTCTATTATTCTAAACCCATCTAATTCTTTTCAGTGTTCCTTTTATCTCACCTATCACTTATTGTCTTACTGCTATTTACATCTACTCCTTTTTCTCAACAGTATTGTTAGGGAGCAAATGTAGGGATAGGGTTTTTTACTCATCTATGAATCACCTATAATACCTGCCATACTACCGTATGTATGGCAGGTTTCAACCAAGTTCTTGAAAGGATAAGTGAAGAATAGAAGAGGTGGATGGGAGAACGGATGTATGATGTGATGAGGTCCAGGATGGTAGCGTTTGTATTTACTTTATGTCCACAAGGCAGACCGACTTTAGTAACAAGTGTGTGGTTCTCAAATAAGTTGGCAATATTTCTAGAGCAAATTTACGTATAAAAGAACGACCTGCATTTCTTCCTTAAACATTCTCTTCTCTTTGGGAAGGAGTGGATCCTTGCACATCAATCTAGTCAAGGCTTTTTAAAGAGAGAAGAGTTGTGTCCTAATAAGACACTTTGGAGAGTGTGTCTTCATTTCTCATTCCTGGGGCTTATTTCTTTTATTTCTCCATGTGGTCTCTGAGGAGAACTGATGGAAGGTCAGGATGAGGCCTAAGGAATGAGGCAGCAGGAGACAGGTCAGCTCCCATGCGTTCTAGACTGAGCATTTCATTTAACGTTATGACCCAGAGAGGATCAGAGGCTTTGCTGGCCCCCTTCAGTTTGATTTAGAAAGAATTGGTCTGAAGTTCACCTCTGCAGAAAGGCCTGGGCTCAGCAGGCAGCCAGCTGTGTCTAGTCTTACTCCCTCTGCCTCATAAACATTAGGATGCTGTATATCCAATTCTGCCAATTACACAAACTGTCTTATGCAATAAGTACATACTGACAACATACAAGTGTACTTTTTTAAAATAATGGAGTATTTAGTTCTGCAGCTGGGATTTATCTGTCCTCCACAAAGCCACATGCCTATCATGCCTTTCCAAATGTGAGAAACAAGCCCTAACATTCTAAAATTATATATATGAAATATATATATTTATCTCCCACTCTTCAAGTTTGTGACTGAAATAGCACTTGGAGTAGTGCTTTAAACAAAGTGGGCATTTCATAGATAGTTTTTAATGCATGTTTAATGAAATAAAATTTAGTTCAAAAGCTATTTTGTATGATATGTTCATTACTGTCAATAATGTTGTTTCTTTTCTCTCCAGAAAGCATTATACTACTTCTTAAAGGCAGCAAAAGCTGGGAGTGCAAATGCCATGGCATTTATAGGAAAGGTACAAGCTTCATCTTGACCAATATTTTTCATTTCTTAAAACCTAATAGTACCAGCTAATTGAACCCAGTGTATGGTGACAGGGCTGCACACCTCTTTCATGGAAGCAGCTAAGCGGGGCATTCGGCTACAAACTGAGAGTAGCATTCTTGAGGTGACAGTTTGGGAAGAAGCCCCATACAATAGTGGTCCTTAGCCAGGGCACCAAAAGCCGTCTTGAAAGTGAATGTGGCCCAGGGCTCCCAGCTGAGTGTAGCTCAGAGCCCCTCTGTTGAGCCCTTGGCGGGTAACAGGAGATCTGGGCTAGATTGGGACAGGCCTCGACCCATCGAGGGTACCTCCTTCCTCCATCCCTGGAATGAGAACCAGCTCCAGACTGACCAAACCCAGCTCCTCCCTGACTGATGGGAGGAGCTGTTGTGGAGTGTCCCTCTGGAGAGGCATCTTCTTCTCTCCTTCAAAGACCACTCACACCCCTGTGTGCTGTCCTTGGCTCCCCGCAGCCAATCTGCATCAGTAACCATGGGGACAAGTGCCCTGCTTCCAGAGGGCTACATACAGTAAATTTAGATGCAAGGAAACATGAAAAAACACAGATAGGATCCTTTTTTTTTTGCCCTTGGGCAAGTGCACTCCAGAATGTATGTAATAGATTGTATCCTTAGTTTTTCCCTTTATAAAAATGGAGGTGAAATTCAAATAACATAAAATTAACCATTTTAAAGTGTACACTTCAGTGGCCTTTACTACATTCACAATGTTGTGCAACCATCACCTCTATGTAGTTCTCAAAGATTTTCATCACCCTCAAATTCCTTAGTTTTTACATCTTTTCGTTTATTTTATTTTATTTTTTTGTAGATGTATTTAGAAGGGAATGTTGCAGCACCACAAAATAATGCTACCGCTTTCAAATACTTTTCTATGGCAGCTAATAAGGTATGTATTCAGCCCATTTCTGTAAAAAACACTTGCCTTTTATTACATGCAGACTGGTGTTGAAGAGTTAAGTCCAAAGCCCCATGCCAGACTAATGGGCCTGGGAGGCGTTTAGGGTCCCGGGGAAGAAAAATATCGTTGACAATAAAATATGGGGTTGGGGGTAGGCAGGGACACGTCTCACCTTCTTGGTAAATGGAAAATGGCAGTGCCTTGTGCTGTCCTAGCTGGAGGCCAGACAGAAGCTCAGCTTTCCCCTCCACCATGCAGTAGATGAGGCCATCTAGCTCAGGAAACAGGAAACAAAAATGAGGACTGAGGAAGGGAAAACTCAGTCAGTAACTGCAGTAAGTTGAGTACAAAGACAGCCAAGAAATGCCCAGTTTTTTCTCCTTTGATCTTACCCAAAGGCTCTGGCTCAGGCAGAAGTTTGTCGGGCAGCCAGGACAATATGATTGAGAGCGTGGCGCTGGAGACAGAATCCCTGGTTTGAATGCCAGTCCTTCAACTTACTAGCTGTGTGACCATGGACAAGTTACTTAAACTCTCTGTGCCTCAATTTTCCTATCTATAAAATGAGAACATAGGAAAATTTGCCTCATATTGTTGTTGTCAGGATTTAATGAGTTAATAGTTATATGCCTCATATTGTAAAGTACCTAAAGCAGTGCCTGGCACATAATAAGTATGTGTGTCAGCTATTATCTTTCGAAGTCTGGGGCCAGTAAGGTAGAATGAAGTTCAAAGCATATCCGAGGCAGAATGGATTGGATCTGTGAGGAAATATAGAAATTGTGTAGTGTGGCTCCTGCCACTGAAGTTCTTGCCTTGGTTCCTAAGATCAGTGAGGCTGGTATCTGTCAGGTGAAATTTAGCAGACTCCCCTAAACCCCTGTAGTGCATAAAGAACGTCCTCATGACAACACTCACCAACCTAACGTTGGAGAACAGCCTTGATAAACTTTCTAATCCTGCACAGTGGGAAGCATTTTGTTGTCTTCCACTGTCTTACAGCAACACAGGCAGGAGAGATGTGCTCAAATGGAGAGTATTTTCAACTGTTCTCGGTTTTTAAAAGCCCACACGCTGCTTCAGGAGCCTATTTATAAATGACTCGCACCTCGGAGCTGCTGCTATTGTGGTTTAAATGACTGAGAAGGCTGGTATTCGGCTCCTCTCCTCTCCCTTGTAATTTATATGAAATTGTTGCTCCTCGAGACAGGCATCCAGAGTACCATTAGATTAGGATGACAAGGAGAGCAGACTGAAAAAGAGGTGGTATAATGTAACAGAGGAAGATCTCATGTGACTGGGCAGATAATGCTGATTTGTCAGCGCAAAGGAATGATGCCAGGGAGCTGAGTGTGTAAATTAACCCAGCTCCCCCAAGCTATTCAAGGGCTGTGTAACCAGTAGTGATCTGAGCTACTCGTGTTCTAAACCTGAGCTACCTTCCTTTATGGGCATTATTATGAATGGCATCAGGTGGACATAGCCATGTAATCCTTCACCATCTCCTGGACAGTTTATGAGATTCCTCACTTGGGGTCACTATCAAAGTAAAGAGTTTCTGCCTCCCACTCTTGCACACCCATACTCTTCTTTTACAACTATTTTTTAAACTGTTGCTTTTTAAATTTGTTTTTAAGTCATATCAGTACCAGGATGCAAAGCTATAGACTCTATGACTTCTTGTGTCTTACTCAGAAACATGAACAGTTAGCCTGTGTTGGGCCCAAGTTGGATCATATTCTTCTGGTTTCCTCTCTCACACCTCTGAACACATCAGGCCCATCCCCATCGTCACACTTATGTCATTCCCCCCTTCCCAGAATCCCCCATTCTGAATACCCATCCCCCAGAGCAGAGCTCGATCCTCTCTCCCTCCACAAAGCCACCCCTACTCCCTTGGCACACATCTTTTCCCTCTTCTGAACTTGCCCTGTGTTCACTCTGTGTACTGCTAGACACTTTACTGCTTCTACCCTGTGCCTTCTCTCCTACTGTCTGAAGGCCACGTCTCTTCACCTAGAGGAGGCCAATGGCCTTAGTGCCTTGTAGGGGTTCATCAAATATTTGCCAAATATGACCATCTGGTCCCTAAGTTCATGTCAGTTAACCTGAGCTAGAGCATTGAGCCCTAAGGCAGAAGTTATGTATGGGGTGGGGGGGTTGGTGCCTGCACATATGTTTTGTTTGGCTCAGAAAGAGTTTTAAAAATTAGGAAATTTCATATCAAAATCTGGATGTTCGGCTTTTCTTGGAAAATGAGAAGAGCTGTCCACGTGAGGCGGCCTTTCCACATGATGACAGTTGGCTGCAGCAGAGAGCCGGGGAGGTGCTGCTGCCTTTGGACAGGGCAGGTGCTCTCTGGTTTGCCTCAGTCTCCACCACTCCCCCATCACCGGGCTTAATGTACTTCTTACATTACTTGCATGGCTCTGGAGGTATCTGAGTTGGCCACTCCTGAGCTGAACATTCTAAACAGGTACTCTGGGCCTTAAACAGTTGGTGAGTCATCCAATGAGACCCTGGTTTCCCAAGGATTCTCTTAGAGAAAGAAAGAAATGTGTCCCTAGTATTCTAACCTTTCTCCTCCTTCTCCCTTCCTCTTTCCTTCCTCTCATTTCCCTTCCCTCCCATTTTTTCTCAACATCTAAATGAAGATAGTTAAAAGGAGACAGACTCACTAGACTTTACCACATGGATCACACCAGGCCTTACTATCCCCAAAGCAGTCTATCCTAAAACTCCTGGAACCACAGGTAGTAGTCAGGGGAGAAGAGGGAAGAGGATAGTAGACATATACCAGCTGTTTTAAATACAGGTGGACCGTCCTCAAGAATTCTTACAATAGCTGGCCCTTTGACATGCATAGGCTCAAAGTCTGGAGTCTTGAAATAGTTGTTGAACTATGCCTTCTCTAGTTATGTGCTATTCCTGTATCACCGAGGAATATTCTGGTTGCATCAGCAATAATTACATTTCAATTATTAAATTATTAAAACTAATTACAAATAAATACATTTAAGTGGTAAAGAGAAATTTGGAGAGTTTTCTAACAGAACTTAAGTCCCTGAGGAAATACTATAAACCTTACAAGCAGTAACAGTGCTTTACCATCCATAACAGCTAGATTGAAATTCATAGAGTCTCCAAATATTATTTGGCCATTTACGTCAACCTCCTTTGACGAAAGCAGGTAACAAGTGTCTAGATAGACTTCTCCCTTCTGAAAAACTCCTACACATCGTTTAAGACCCAGCTCAAATGTCAACACCTCCGACAACTCAATCTGCTCAGTCCCTAGTCTCACCCACCATCACCTAAGCCTCCCTCTTCTAGGTGCCCACAACACTCTTTATCTGTTTCTACTATAGGACTTACCACATTTGACATGACTAAGAGGTCCTACCTAGTGGCTCAGAGCCCAGGAGTCTATAAGGCAGGGATCATGGTTTATTGATCTTTTGACTTTCATCTCCTACCTCTGCCCAATGCCTGTTACGGAGTCACACACAAAGCAAGCACTAAATAAATGCTGAATGAAAGACTGGAGGAAAGATTTGACTTTCATCTCCCTCTTTTCTAGTCAGAGGTGGGTTATGAATGTGTGAAAGGAGAAACTAGAGAGGGTCAGAATAACACCAACTGCCTGATTCACCTGCCTTAGTTCATCTCCTACCAGCTGCATTTCAAATATTGTGAATGATTTTGCAATACTTTTCCGTATGGTAAATTCTTCTGGGACTTTACTTGGATTTTTAAACCTGTTCCAGGGCAATGCCATTGGTCTTCATGGGCTCGGTCTTCTTTACTTTTATGGGAAAGGAGTTCCTGTGGTAAGTTAAATAATTTTCTTATCTTTTTCAACATTTCTAGCAATTTATTAGGATGAAATTCATGATCACTGATTAATCTAAAGGAATTAGTCTCTATTACTTGGTTTGCCAAGGTATCATATCTAGTAATAGAGAATAAAATAATTCAGTGAAATATTTGCCAAAGAGACATAGAACAAGCTTGTGACAAGAGTAACAACGCTAATTATATCTTAGAATCACAGATTCTAAGTAACCTTAGAAATCATCTAAGCCGTGAGGATTTTTTTTCATAGAGAAGTTTATCTTCTTACTTTAACTTTTGTCTTTTGAGTGACCTTCCCCCAATATCTAACAAAACCTACTGTCAATGTAGGAAAAGACATAATTTACAATGAAAATAAGATAATTATTTCTTAATAGAATCTAATATAATAATGAAATAAAATGTATAATACTTCTGATACTACTTTAATTAGCCTAAATCACATAGGGCACTAACTATGCTCTTAAAAAAAGTGGAAGGCAATTGTTACCATGGAGTTATGCATGTACCTTTGAGTAACAAAGTGTAATTATCTTGCAGAATTATGCAGAAGCACTTAAATACTTTCAGAAAGCTGCAGAAAAGGGATGGCCAAACGCACAGTTTCAGTTAGGCTTCATGTACTACTGTAAGTGCTACACATATGGCTGCTTTACTTAGAATGATAAATGCAAAGTCTGCTCCTTTTTTAAGACAAATCAAAGGATTGGTGAAAGTGGTTTAGACAGAACATTCAGACAGCAATTTGAGGAGGAATTTGAAGAAGACAGGAGGAAAAGGACATTTGGGGGGAGGAGGCAAAGAGGTGCAATCAGAAAGCTCACCTTTGAAAATTTTAAGTTTGAAGTGCCTTGTGACACTCAGCGCACAACCCAGAAACAAGTGTGAAACTCACAAGAAAGGTAAAACTTGGAGAGAAAGATTTGGGGAGACATCAACATACAGGCATTAGTAAGAGTAACTGAGGTTGCAGAGGGAAAGGAGACAGAGTGTGAGAGGAAGGAGAGTGGGCCGTGGTGAGAAATCTGATGATCCTTGGTGCCATATTGAAAAGACGGGCAGAGAGGGGGCTTCCCTGGTGGCGCAGTGGTTGAGAGTCCGCCTGCCGATGCAGGGGACACGGGTTCGTGCCCCGGTCCGGGAAGATCCCACATACCGCGGAGTGGCTGGGCCTGTGAGCCATTGCCGCTGAGCCTGCGCGTCCGGAGCCTGTGCCCCGCAACGGGAGAGGCCACAACAGTGAGAGGCCCGCGTACCACAAAAAAAAAAAAAAAAAGACAGGTCTGGCATTTTCCACAATAGCCCAGGTGGAGGGCCTGTTCTCTACGGTTTTGGGAGGTTGCCTAAGATAGCCTTGTTCTTCTAGTTTATTGCAAATCCCAGGCCCAGGGTCTATCAGATTCCTCAAGCATCTAGAATAAGAGTAATAGTTATGGCTAATGTTTAAGTCTTTACATGTATTTACTCATTTAGTCCTCTCAACACATCTAGGGGGTAGCCCACCATTTCTAGATGAGCAAACTGAGCCATATCAAGGTCAAACATCTTACACAAGATCATACACTTGGTGGAGCTGGGACTCAAACCCAAGTGACCTGCCTCCAGAGCCTTTGCTCTTAGCAGCAACATGGCACTGCTTCTAAAGGCTAAGAAATGTTAGAGCTGGAAGGCAGTTTCAGAACCACCTAGTGAAAGCCCTTCCTTTTGCAAATGAAGTGCTTATGGGTGCCCAGGTCACAAAAGGAGTAATGGGAGAGTCAGGACAAGAATCCCAGCTGCTGGGAGTAGCTGATTCTCCATCCTAGCTCCAAATGCTTTGCTCCAAGCAATGAGCTGAGTCTGAGCTGGGCCTCCTGGAGCTGGGATTTACTGGCTCCAAACTCCATAGTTATGGCTGGGAGGAGCTATACTGGTCTCCTGGTATGGAAGGATGACAGGGATGGTGACACACATCATGGAGGGCCTTCTGGTCCTCAGAGACTACCACTTGGTCTCCTTTTCATTAATTGCAGTTATACCATATTGAGGAGATGTTTTCATGAGACTAAACAGTCCATCTCCTTCAGTTTTCTGAATGGGTCGAGAACATACATTTCCATATTCTTACTTAAAATCTGACTCAACTTTTTTCCCCCCAGATAGTAGATCTAGAGTAGCTTGACTTTTGGTTGGCTTTTCTCATCCTATTTAAAATAGCAGGAATCACTATGAGCATTACATCCATAGATGATAATGTAAAAAACAATGTAAATAAGGGGTGGCTCAAAATAATTTTAATTTTCAGCTGGCTCTGGAGTATGGAAGGATTATAAACTTGCCTTCAAATATTTTTACTTGGCATCTCAGAGTGGGCAGCCCCTCGCCATTTATTACCTGGCCAAGATGTACGCCACAGGAACAGGAGTGTTAAGATCGTGCAGAACTGCTGTGGAGGTAAATCACGGGCTATTTCTAAAGCACTTTTCATTTATCACAGAGAGGAGGTGATACTGTCCTTAGATTGTTGGTGTCTTTGATTTTATAGATATTATCTTGTTTCTTCCAGCTGACAATGTGGACACTGACATTTGCCAGGGAGGAAAAGCAGTGATGTAACTCAGACTCGGAAAGGGAGGAAGAGAAATGATCCCTCCTGTCTTGCATCTGGCTTTTCATCGAGTTCAGAGCTCGCCTCCGAATTCAGTTATGGAGCTCTGTTTCAGCTTTCAATCAAATCTCCAGGGCAATTTGGCACTTCTAGTAGGATTGGGAGTTGTGACTTGGGACATGAAAGGCTTGATTTAGCCTAGAAAACGTAGCTCACTTCTTCCCAGAAAGCCAGGTCCTTAGGTTTTTCTGATGATTTGGATGACAATTGAGAAAGTGAATTCTTTCAGCCTGGGATCGTGATGCAGTTTTCAAAAGAAGGCTTTTAGGACCTTAATGTCCTTCATTGATTTATGAAACACTTCCCCTGCACCAATATAAATACCTTCCTGTTGCAACCTGGCCCCTCTGAAATTCGTTTCAAAACCTGCCAGCTAATAATCTATCTTTAGATTTGCTCCTTTGCCGATTCCTAATGAATTATGTATGGTTAACCTCTTTTGGTTACACAAGGGCTATTCAACTAAGTTGCCTGTTGTCCCCACAGAGTTCTGCACACCTCCCTCACGGTTATGTCACCTACACCCTCAGGCACTGTCTTCCCTTCATTCTCTCTTCTCCACATCAGCTGCAGCCTTATAACGCACCCTCCCAGGGCAGCAGCGTCCAGAAAATCCCTTTTATTAAAAAACAGAAGTCGTTACATTCTGTTGTCCTGCCAAATAGCCCCCAAGTCAGAAAAGTTCATTTACACATATTTAAAACAAGCTTCAGGAAGTGTAAGCTCAAGACAAAAAAAAAAAAAAAAATACACACCTGTAATCTTCATGCCTGTGAAAGGTATTAACACCTCACCCTAAACAATTTTCAAAAGCCATGCTTTAGACCTAAAATCCTTGCCTGACCAGCCAGCAGGAACTGAAGACTGAGGTTATTTATCGTTTACCTGGAATGAAGTGTGTTGGCTAACTAGTCTGCTTGATTTCTCTTTGTATATACAGCTTTATAAAGGTGTCTGTGAACTAGGCCACTGGGCTGAGAAATTCCTGACAGCATACTTTGCCTATAAGAATGGCGATATAGATTCTTCTCTTGTTCAATATGCACTACTTGCAGAAATGGGTTATGAAGTAGCTCAAAGCAATTCAGCATTCATTTTGGAATCTAGTAAGATACGTTAAAATTCTCTGCAATTCCCCAATCATACATATGCATATATGACTTTACTGTAGGGGTATTTTAAGCCTTCCTAATGGAATGTCTCCTTTTTTTTTTTTTTAGAAAAAGCTAAAATCCTTGAAAAAGAGAAGATGTATCCAATGGCACTTCTCCTATGGAATCGAGCTGCCACTCAAGGTACAGAACTTAGATAAAAATGAGCACTACTTGTCCACTATTATGCATCTGATTTGCTCCGGCTGAGTTCTTGGGCACATAGGCAGAAAGGTGCAGAATATCTAGCAGGTGGTATTTCAAACTGATGTTAGGGTCAGTCTTTGGTTAGAGGTCATTTCCAGGAACTTCTTTTGTTATTCTCAAGGTCTCCAGTTTAGCAAACCATAGGAATTTTTCTACGGCTCTGTCTCCATGACACCAGAACGGTTGTTTGAAACATGGCAGTTTTACTCAAGACATCAGTTTTCTTGGTCTGGCTTCAGTCACTCATTTGCTGAGTTTTTCTAAACTTATCAGAGATATGACCTATGTTTCAATGAGTTTATATAGGTTAAATTACTTATGGCTCTAAGACTTGTTTGATTTTTCTTTTAGAATATCCCATTGAGGATTACCACAAGCTTCAGATCTCTATTATAACCATTAGCATGGTAGCATCAAGGGAAAAAAAGAATTAATTAGCAAGATCCTCCCCCCCGCCGTAGGGAGCACTGGTGGGAAAGCAGTGGCAGGTGGCATTTGCATCACTATGTCTCATTCCATTCTTTCCCTAAAATTATATTACTAATAGCAGAGAGATTCTGCAAAGCTGTCACTATTGGCATTTGGGTATGTGAGGTGCTCTCTTACGGTAAGAGAGCAATTTTACTTCCAATTAAATTTCTTAAAATTGTCTCAGGCTAAGGCCGAATCATCCCTTTTCTATAAGAATTGAATGGGATAAAAACAATTCTCAGCTGATGCTAATATGAGGCAGAAGCAAAAGTCACAGTGGTGCCTTCTCAGGTCCAGCTGAGCTGGTACTGCAGCAGCAAGCCATCTGTGTGATTTTAGTGAGAAATTCCCTAAAACAAGAAAAGTCTCTGTTTTCTAAAATGTTTGGAGTAAGGAAACAACACCAGCAACCCCTCAGCTATGGCAAATCATCTGAATTGTAACAAGTACAGGTTTATTCCAAGCCAGGAAATGCTGTGGAAATTGCACTAAGGAAAAGAGACATTGAAAACGAGAGGACATTAATATTAAACAGAAGTCACCAATATAAAACTGTCAGACCACTAAAAATAATTGTGTGTCACCAGAGAGGTCAGGCATGATTGTCCCCAAAGATGTGGTTGCTGAATGGCTGTCTTAAGCTTAGGAAATCTAGTAATGGAAGTTAGGTTTCCAATCTGTCATTGGTGATGTTTCTTCCAGGAGTGTGAGGAGGGTGCTGAACCATAAGGACTCAGCCACCAGCCTGTGACTGTGAAATTGGAAGGGAAATCCCTCCCACTGTCTAGTGACCCCCTAGGGTCACTGTCTAGTGACCCCCTAGGAGCCTGTCAGGATTGCCACATGCCCCCCACCCCCATCAGCCCCCTAATTAGGGTGGAGCTGAATCCTCTGGAGAATCTGCTTGTTCACAACATTTCATTCTTAGAGACCTCAGGGGTCCTGCTTTACTGCTTGCAAAGCTTGAAAATGCAGAGTCCTGTTCTTTTGTGGCTATGGTGCAGAAGGAATCTTCGGGTCAAAGGAAGATAGCTTTGGGCAAAATTAGAAATGGAGTGGGTTTCTCTTTAGAGCTCGAGGGGTCTCTTGCCTCTGCAGGCCCCTCTGAGCCCCTCTCCTGGACGTCATTTCTATGAGGTCTTACCCCGAGCTACCTGTACATTTTGAAGCACCTGAGAAGCCAACCCTGACAACTAATATCTTTTGCAGCTTAAGAAGTTTACAACGTTACTTCTACTCCAAGAAAACTAAAGACGGCTCATGGTATTACATTTTAGTATAGGGTTCCAGAAGACTAAAAGAACTTCAGAACCCAAAGGAATCAATTCCAAAAAATGTTAGGCTTTGCGTTAGGCCAAATGGGAAGAAAAACTTGGAAGGAGTCCTATAGCTCTTAATGATACACATCAGACCATACCACACAGCGTACTTTCCCCTTTTCCAAGTAAGCCTAGACTGTACCAGCGGGGTTAGCCACAGCTGAAGTGGATGTCCTACATGAGCATTCTCCTACATGGGCCCCAAAGAGACGCTTAGAGGTCATCCCTAAGTGGCCTTCAAAAGACTGAAGTCTCATATCTTAAAAAGTCACGTGAATTTTTTTCTACTCCTGAATATTTTCATGTTTGTTGGAAACTAAGATTGTAAAATACTTAACATCTGGGGGAAGCATTTTCTAAAAAGTTTCCTACCCTGTCTATCCATTCATTCCATAAATATTCATCAAGTACCATTCTCATCCTGGTACTATATCAGTGATCAAGAGCTTCAAAATTCTCTCTCATGAAAGAGAGAGAGAAAATAAACTAGTAAACAAATAAGATAAGAGAGATACATGCTGTGAGGAAATAAAACATGGAGATGGGATGGATAACTACTGGGATGTAGTCTGACAAGGTAGTCAGAGAAGGCTCTGGAAGGGAAGCGAAGTTTGCAGTGAGACCAGAATGATGAGTCAGAGGAACTGCAAACATGCCAGGCAGAGGGGCTTGAAGAATCTTACTGCAGGGATGCCGAGGCAAGAATGAGCTCGGTGTGTTGAAGGAATATTAAGAAGGCTAGAGCATCCCGAGAAAGTGACATGTGGTAAGCCCAGCCAGGGAGGCAGAAGACAGATAAGGCACAACTTGTAGGTCAGGTAAGGAATCTGGATGTTATTCCAAGTGCAAAGTGAAGTGCTTGGGGGTTTTAATACAGGGAATAACGTGATTTGATTTTACATTTGAAAAAGATCATCTTGGCTGTTGTGTGGAGAACAGATCGAAAAGTGTAGCTAAAAGCACATTTTGGAGGCTGCTGTAGTATTCCAGGCTTAGACTAGATGGTGGAGGAGCTGGAGAGAAACAGGTGTGTTTTAAAGGTAGAACCAACAGGATTTGCTGATGGATTTGATAATGAAAGTGAGGGGAAAGAACTGGGAATAATTCCCCTAGATTTATGGCCTGAAAAATGGTGGTGCTGGCACTGATAGAGGAAAGGAACTGATGACTTTGTTCGGGGGAAGGGGTAGCAGGGAGTTAAGAATCTCTAGTGGATGTTTTAAGTCTGAGATCCAGGCAGAGAAGTCAAGAAGGCAGTTGTAAGAATCTGGGGCTTAGAGAGAGATGGAATATAGATACAAGTTCAGAAATAGGAAACATAGAGCCATGGAACTAGATGAGGTCACCTGGAAAGAGAGTTGAGATAGAGCAGAGTGGAGGAGAGAGGAGGGGAAGGGAGGAGAGGAGAGAAAAGAAGGGAGAGGAGCTGGGGAAAAAGGAGTCAGTAACGAGCCCTTGATATTCCAACATTTAGAAGCTGGGTAGAGGAGGAGTCAGGCAAGAGTTTGAAAAGGACAGGCCTCTGAGGCAGGAGGGAAGTCAAGAGAAGAAAGGGCGTGGGCAGACAGCACCAGTGATTCCAATGCTGCTTAGTGGTCCAGTGAGATGAGGACAAGAAGTGACCAGGGGATCTGGCTGCGTGGAGGTTATCGACCACCTTAAAAATAGCAGTTTCTTGGAGGAGGGAGCAGCAGCCAGAGTGGGGTGGGTTGAAGAGTATGTGGGAGGAGAAGCTTTGGAGACAGTGAGTGTAGAACACACTTTTGAAAAGGCTGAGTGTGAAGTGAACAGAGAAATGGGGAGTAGTTACAAGGAGATGCCATGGGATAAAGGTTTGGTTTTGTTCATAGAAGATACCAAAGTGTGTTTGGATGACTCATGGGACTAGAACAGGGGCAGAAACTGGTGATGCAGGAGAGCAGAGCTTCAGGAGTGAAGGCTAAGAAAAGGAAGGGTGGGATCCAGTTTCCCAAGAATTGACCTACCTTCAAAAAATGAATCTAAAAGGTAAAATTGATAATTTTTTATTCTTTAAGAACATTTGTACTATACTGTGGGAGTTATCCTACAATAAAGACAGCTAGCATTGTGTGTCATATCTAATTCTGATTCTGGGATTCCGAGTGTTTTTTTCTTTTTTTATATAGATTATCATTAGGCTGATACTAATGATTTACTAGGAACTACACATGAATCATTTGAGTTATTATTCTCCTTCTCTTTCTAATATTTCTATCAGGCAATGCATTCGCTAGAGTGAAAATTGGAGATTACCATTACTATGGCTACGGGACTAAGAAAGACTATCAAACAGCAGCCACGCATTACAGCATCGCAGCCAAGAAATACCACAGCGCACAAGCCATGTTCAACCTGGCCTATATGTACGAACATGGTTTAGGTATCGCAAAGGTAATTGTGCTGGTAATAATCCAACCTAGTAACGGCAGCTGTACAGGAAGGAAAATGTATAACGTTTTACATTTCATTGATGTCATCAATGTAGAGAAAAAGACTTAATATTTGCTGAGTCCCTCCCACATGCCAACACATTTTATGTATCCTGATATAACCCTATGAGGTAGAATTTATTTTCTCCATGACGCCCAAGGATGGAACTAACGAGGAGAATAAATCTAGTCTTGGCCAATTTGATTCATAGTAAATTCATGCTTTTTCCAGCAACACTAGTAGGCCCTGCCCCCACTGCCTTCCACCCACAGGCCTTTTTCCATTAAAATTTCCATTGACTCACAAGCTCTCAGTAATAAGGAGAAAGTGAGAATGAGATCAGAGCTGGATACAGAGGTGGCATTAATCCAGAAACGTCTTTTGAAACACCCACTGTGTACATGACATAATGCCGAATGCTCTAGAGAAGCCCAAGAAAACAGATCTCCATCCTTCAAAGGCTACACCCGACTTGAGGAGATGAGGCGTATTCATTAATAGGGCTAACACTACAAGGTGATAGCGGGTAGATCCTTCAGACAGTCAGTGTAATTAAGGCAGAAGATGGCATTAGGGTCTGACAGGGTGGGAAAGGTGATTACGACAGCCAGGTGTTGGCGTGTTATGTATACCATGTCATTTAAGTCACATAACCACTCAATGAGACGCATCCTATCATTGTCCTTGTTGTTTGCGTCAGGAAATCACAGTGCAGGTTAAGTCATAGGGCCGAGTTTGCAGGGCTCATTGGTGGTGGAGCCATCATTCGAACCCAGATCTGGCTGACCCCACATTGCTGCTGGAAAGAGTTGGGCCCGGCACTACTGAATTTTCTATGCTTTCTTTTTCCTTCCAGTTGTGATAGTAATTGGGAATTATTGGTGGGGAATTTCCTAGCTGACAACTGCTCATGTGCACACGGCTGCAAGAGCTTCTCATTCAGGTGCCAACAATCCAATGGTAGAGACCCCTGCCTTCGGGTGCTCTCCTGTGCCTGCCTCTTGACGGATCACTTTTCATCATCCCCAGAACCCTAAGCAGTAGAAAGAATGTCAAATCCAAATGCAGTCTGTTTTCCCCATTCCTAGCAGGTGCAAGCTTCCTGTTTTATAACATTGGGGCAGGCAGGACTGGCTCGAATAGCTAGAGTGGATGATCCTTTGGATGTTATTAAGCCACACTCCCTTCCCCTCCAACTGTCATCCACATCTGTAAAACAGAACAGCGATACAAGCCCTGCCCCAGGCTTTGAGGATAAAACCAATAAGCCTTTGTGAAAGGGCTTTGTAGTGAAACAGTGTGTGGAATGACTTTTTTAGATCAGAAGAGAATGTGAGCGATTGCTAAGTAAGACTTCAAGAGGATTAAAGCTTTTGTTCATCATTCCCCATGTAAAACATAACAATATTGGTGAGAGGAGCATTGTGTGTATAGGATAAAAGTGACCCCACCCCATGGGTTAAATTCAGATTAGCTCTCCTGCCCCCATATGAATCCAGAAGGACTTAACAGCCCCATTGTCCTCACAGTGAGGTCATTTAGCAGTGACTCCCTGGGGTGGGGAGAGCTGTCCTCTCAGGACACAAGGCCGACTACACAGCCCACTGTGTCGGGTGTTCAGTTTTCCTCCTTCAAGTCACTGCTGGCTCTCTCCTAGGCACTTTCTACACAATGTCCAAAAGCAGTTGTCGAGACATATATTTCATACATCTAGAAAAACTTTGAAGTTTCTCTCTAGCCACATTTCTGTTCTTTTCGGTCGGGGTTCTTGTTAAATCGTGGGTAGTTCATTTTGATCAGTCTCTCTGTCACAGATAAATTTTTTCCTACAGAAAGTCTCTACCTATAGAAAAAGAAAGAGGCTGAGCTTAACCTCAGACCTGGACACGGGAATTTTAGATTTAGTTAATGAGGGAATTTTAGATTTAGTTAATTTAGTTAATGAGGGGCCATTGCTCTTTGTCTTTATTAATTTCTTTTGTTTAGCAATTAGTAAAATAATTACCAACTACCCAGGGGCCAAGTTTATTAATCTTGCTATCTTGTAGTCAAATTAATGAGGAGATATCACCTCTTCTAATTTTTAAAATGAATATGCTGATAATTAAAAGTTCAAAGCTTGTTCCATTTATGGTTAATGAAAGCAAAGCAGTTAGAACAGGCTTTCATAGCACCCAAGACATCGAGTAGTTATGCATGTCTTCAGCAAGGCTCTTCGCAATCCTCTCTATTAGTTAAACCTCATGCAAACCAGTGGGACAGGTGAGTCTAACATCATTACCAGGATTTCTCTGAGAATCAAAAAAAGTTTTGGTAAACTCTGAATGTAAGCCCCCTGGAAAAAGGAAGTAAGGTATAAATCGACTCTTGGTAAATCAGTGTAAAAATATGGGTCATTATTTTTCTCATCCGTCTTTAGGAAAGGATTTGGGACTAGGGTGATGTAGGTCAATTATCCCAATAGCTTCACTGAGAAACATCTCATTCCCCAGTTTCCGCCCTTGAGTTAAGCTCACTTGACTTAACTGTGGACCAGGACTGACTGTACCATTGTTTTGGGAACACAAAATAATACCTAGGGAGAAACTGAGAGATGACCTGAACTAATTTAGAAATATAAGCACTCGGCTCACAATTTGTTATGAAACTCCTTCTCAATTTATACTTGATTCAGAAGTCCTTCAAAAATTTAATAACCATGAAAAAAACCTGTTGCCCATCCTCTCCTGCCCATTCCTTCTGGCCTTATCCCGGTTCAGGCCAGAATTTCTACTTGTTGTAAAGGATCCTCAGGGGTCTCCCATTCTAGTGTTCTTCCTTGAACTGTGTGGCCAGAGAAAGCTCTGTCCACCAAAGATTTACCACCAACAAGAAACATCCACACTTGACTGTTGAATGTGTTAAACCATTGAAATTTGGGAGTTTATTGGTTGCAGATGTTAGCATTACTTTAGTTAACACACAATACAGCTAACGAAGCCCCACTGGGTTATTCTGGATAAAGTATAACTCTAGTACTGCTACCCCTCCACCACACTCCTCCCAAAAGATGCACACACACATGCACACAAATACAAGCCAACAAACACAAAAATAGAAGAATCTTACTGACTTTCTATTGCCTAATGAAGTCCAGACTTCTTACCCTGGCATTCAAACCCTCCCTGACCTAATCCATCTTGACAATAATGGCTTGATATGCCACTATTTCCCTATATATCTTCTAGACTGCTTTTCCTTTCCCCGCAAGACCTTGAACTGCACCCTCCTGACCTTAGGTCACATCACCCCATTTGCTGGAATGATCTTCTCCCACATTTTTGCCCATTGAAGACCAATCCATTTTTCAAAGAATAGCTCCAGTATCATCACCTCTATGAACCCTTCAATGAAGCCCTAGATTTAAAAGACATCTGCTTCTAAACTACCATGGTAACATGCCTTGCTTTTCTTCATTCATTTATTTACTCAAATATTTATCAAGTCCTTGTTTTGTGTCAAGAAGGATCTGAGAACAAGACACCCTTCAAAGCGTTCATAGTCTACTGTGGAAGAGACATGTCCATAACTAAAGTGAAAGCCCAAAATGATGTGCATGCATGCACACACAAGTGAAATACTATAAACTTGTTAAAGAGGAAACCATTCAGGTAGAGGAATCAGTACTGTCAGATTCTGTTCTAAAATGTTTTTGTAACATAGAGTATAAGACACACATGATGCTCTTTTTATGTTTTCATTTTTTTCCTTTGTTTTGTTTTTAAAATGGAAGAAAGCAGGTATGTTTTAAGATACTGACTAGAAAATCTATCTAAATTAAGAAAAAAGGTGAGAGGAAATGAGTTTCAATATATATAGTTAGACCTACTAAATAACACATTTTTTGGATCCTACAGGGAAAACAAAACCACATCTACTGAATAAATTATAAGTAGATCTGTCAAAAATAAAAGTAATTATGGCACGAAGCATTTTTATTTTTTTCATTTGTCTGGTCTGACCTCCTATGGAGTGTTAGAGCTGAAGCTTTAAACACCAGAATAGAATTATTTTCTGGAAAGGCCAAACTAAAGTTTGACATTAAAATGGCCCCCTCGGAAATATGACAGGACAAAATATACATCTCTTAGAAATGGTCATAACCTTTCTTGAAATACATGTCTATTATCTAATGAAATAATCAGAAATGTGCAAAAAAATTTGTGTGTGTATACCTTTATTTATTAGAAAAAAACCCTACAAACAACCAAAATACTCCAAAATAGAGAACATGTTATATAAACTATTGTGTGGTGGTATACTACTCCATTATGTACTTTATGGCCTAGTGACTAAGTGAGCAGGCTAGACGCAGACTCTCTGGATTTGAATCTCAGCTCTGCCATTTACAAGTCATATGGATTTAGATAAGTGACTTAACCTCTCAGCGCCTCAGTTTCTTCACCTTTAAAATGAAGTTAATAATATCATCTGCCCTACAGAATTGTAACAGGGTTTAAGTAAACGACAGTGGTGAATGTCACACAGTAAATATTTAATAAGTACTAGCCATTATTATGAAATACTGTACAACCATTAAAAATAAAAGTATTATAGGCTAAAGGAATATCTTAGGACATGGTATATTTTTTGAAATATATCGTTAACTTAAGAAAACAGAAGACAAAGTATCATACAGAATGAAAAATTCCTAAATTAAAAGTATGTATGTATGAATATATACAAAAACACTGGAATGCTGGAAGGATGTGTATGAAATATCAGTAGTTACCTCTGTACAGTGAGATTGTGGGTGTTTTTTCCTTGTTTGTTCACCTCTGTATTTTCAAAGTTTCCTCTAATTAACATATTTATAATAAGAAAACAAGAATGAATTATTCAAAAAACTACCTCTGTCCCAGTATAAGACATTTTTGATGACACCCAAAGATTCGGGGCTGGAAAACTCCTGAGTCATGTAACTGAACAATTTTCACAAACCAGATCCTTTATTGCTGGAGAATTCTATATCTTTAAGTTATAAGCAGCTTTTGAACATGTGAGCATAGGGCGGTACTTTGGCACACCTGACATTAGAGTCAGAAACACTTAAGAAGTCTGTAGATAGGTTTATATAATCTCCTAAATCACTGAATTTAAAGCAAAATAAACCCAAACGTACCACAGAGAAGTTAAATGTAAGTGGACTGGATGTGCAATGGACTTAAATAATGAACCCTAGCCATCATCAAAGCACAATTTATCACGGGGAATTTTCTTTGTGTGAATGGTTTGGATTTTTTTTACTAAGTAGGATCAAAGAACAAGCAGTCTTTTCTAGAGTCTAGTAATAAAATTTCTTTTATATGGGTTGCCCTAATTAGGCAGAAGGGTTTAGGATTTTCTTTCTCTGCGAATTTTAAAGAAAGACTTTCCTATCGCACCCCACCCCCATCGCGAATCGTGAGGCCACCTCGGCCGGGAGCCAGCTCATCCCACTTTAAATGGTACTTCTCTGCTATTTTTCATTATAAGCTAAGCAACTGAATTGTGATGTTTGTGCCTCAAGAAATAAATTAATAACTCTTGCCTGCCTCAAATAAGAAGGAAGGAATGAGATATCGACAAAGGTTGCCTCTCCTTGAACGTCCCATCCAAGTTAACATGCCTGTCACGTGTGGAGGTAACACCACTGTTGTGATCTGTAGGGTGCTTTCAAGTGAACACCCTCTGAATTTGTTGGAATCAGAGACACATTTAGAGTTTTTATAACATCCATTTTCTCTGTTGCCAGGAAGATTTGTTTGGAACAGTCTCCTGAATTTTAATTATTTTAAGCAAGCATTATTCCTCTTTCTCAAACAAATACGAAGCTTTGGAAAAAATTAAGAAATGACAAGCAAAACATAGCTGAGAGGACACCACCCAAGAAATGGGTTTAGCAGAGGCCTCAAGGATTCACAACTCTTGAACCCTGTGTAACGGGGGTCTGGGAGATGGAGAGGAGAAACAGAGAGATACTGGATGAGCACAATTTGTGAAAAATCCCTCTTCTTCCCCTTCTTTTGAAAATAATCCACAGGCACCCAAGCAAAGTATAATTCTGGCACTGGCCTAGGGTGCTTCAACCTTTAAAAGCAATTCTACTTAGCCTTTTCATTACTCGGTTTGGGAAAACAAAGCAAATATAAAGCAAACAAAAACAAGCCGTAAGTAGGTGAAAATGAAAGATTTTTGATCTACCATGGCGTAATTTAATGGGGAAAAACAAGTTCCTAAAAATATAGTACGTTATTTATGGAATCAAATTCCAGCCTGAGGACCAGAATAGTTTATTCGCTCATTCCTCGTTTATTCACTCATTTGGTAAGTATTATCAAAGACTTGCTATGTGCTTAGCACTTCATTAAGCACTGGGAATTCAGGGGTGAACAGGCAGTGCAAGCCCTTGTCTTCAGGGACCTGGAGACAGACAATGAATAAACAAATCCCGTAACTTCAGGTATGATGAGTACTAGGAAGTCACTATCTGTATTGCCATTTGTTTGGGGAGATGTACTGTTAGTGTCTGTTCTCCTGCCCCTTTAATTGGAATTATACTTAAGGTCTGGTCCAGAGATATCCAAGAAAGCTCTTTGGAGTCTGTGTTGGTTTTCTATGGCTGCTCTAACAAAAGACCACAAATTCAGTGCCTTAAAACCACACACATGTATCTCACAGTTTCTGTAGGTGAGAAAGCTAGGTGAGCTTGACCGGGTCCTCTCTGTAGGGTCTCACAGGCTGAAATAAAGGCTGTGCTCCTTACTGAGGGCTCTGGGGAAAAACCTGCTTCCAAGCTTATTCAGGTTGTTGGCCAAATTCAGTTTCTTGCGCTTATAGGACTGAGGGCCCCATTTCCTTGCTGGCTGTCCACATTCCTTCTCCTGTCTGCGTGGCCCCTCCACAAGGGCAAGTTGAGTCCTTCCCATCGCTAGAATCTCTGACTTCTCCTCTGCCACATCTCTCTGCCTTTCTCTTCTGCTCTCTGAGAAAACTCAGTGTTTAAGGGCTCATGTGATTACACTGAGTCCACCAGGTCATCCAGGACAATCTTCCTATCTTAAGGTCTGTAACCTCAATCACATTTGCAAAATTTGCTTTGCTATTGTAACGTAACATATTAACAGGTTCCAAGGATTAGGGCATGAGCATCTTGTGGGGGCCATGGGGGAAGATTGTTCAGCCTACCAAAGATAAGTTACTGTATTTCAAACTATGGATTCCATTTAATTTCTCCCAAAGAATCTGTACCTAATGAGTATGGGCTGTTCTTCTCTTTCCAGGACGTTCGCTTGGCCAGGAGATTATATGATATGGCTGCTCAAACAAGTCCGGACGCTCACATACCTGTGTTCTTTGCCCTCACAAAACTGGAAACTGTGCATTTGTTTCGAGATATCCTGTTTTTTAATGTAAGTTTGTCTCAAATACGTCCCCAAAATCTCTGAAAACTCCAGTGAGCAACTCTTGGGAGATGGGATGGAGGTAGATGATGGTTCTGAATGAAGTGGGAGGCTTCGATTTATTTTTGACAGAATGTCTCTTGCCAGCAGTTTACCATGAGATGGAAATGGATGAAATTGGACAATACCCTTGGACCATACTGGGATTTATTTGTGATTGGCCTAATTGTTGCCGTGCTGATCTTCTTGCTTAGAAATCGCTACCTGTAGGATCTGGACCACAGAAAAAACCTGCTCACGGGGACCAGTTCACTTCAAGTCATCTTCACTAAATAAAAAATTTCCCCGTCAGACTCAGGAGTCTGCTGCTGATTTCCCATATAGGCCTGTGATGGAAACTGGACAAAGGTTGGGACCCATCCTCTGAGAAACCATTCCAGATCTCCTGCTTAGTTGAGGTGACCACTTGGGGAAGAGGGGATTGCTGGAGACTGATCACCTAAGATTTCCTTACAAACTTCTCATCCTGGGGACCTAGTCCTGAGTTAGGGATAAAGACCACCCATTTTCACATGGTTGTGACAGCCTGTCCCCTTTCGCGAGGACAAATGGGTTTCTTGGCTCCTACAGACATACTGAAGTCGGAAGAAGTGGAGTTTTGGGAGGGCAAGAACACAGATACCTCAGAATGTGATAAAGGCAAAAATTACAAACAGGTGCTTTGTCTTATGGGAGTGATCTGGTGAACCACATTCTATCTCCAATGAGCCGAAATTCCTCATGGCATTGCTGTGCCAGGGGGACTGACTCAGCTGGGGGCCTTCTATCAAAGCTCCCTTAGCAGCTGTGCAGTGAACGGCACCATTTGGGGTCTCTCCAGCTTGCACCCCTCTCTTCCATTCCTCACTGGACCCCTGTGGAATCCCCTTTGGAGTATCCATAAAGGGAGAAATTACCAGCCTCCTAGGACAGAGGCTAGGTAATTTTTTGTTACCTCTGACAGGTGAAACAGAGCTGCGGCCCAGTGCTGGGGACAGTGCAGGGAGAGAAGAGTGCAGGAGGCCCATGACTTATGTGAAGGGCCAGTCTTGGATCTCACCCTCACTGAGCCTCAGTTTCCTGATCTGCAAAGTGGGAAGATCTTCGAGATCTTAGAGAGCTGGTATGAGAATGAATGGGATAATGTACGTAAAGGAATTATCACAGGGTCCGGCATCTGGAATAAACTCCATAAATGGTAACTTGTAATATTCTCTAGAAGCTCATGGCAAGTTGCTTGGAATATGCGGACAGCTGAGTTGATAGCACTCAATGCGGTTTCAGTGCCCTGCAGTTGGTTCTCCAGCCAAAATGCTGGGTGTTTATGTAGGAAAAGATTGTGCTTGCTTACTTGAAAACCCAAACTAGGGACAGGAAAAGAGTTAATTAATAATGTCGATCATGGGAATTACCTGGCAGTCCAGTGGTTAGGACTCTGAGCTCTCACTGCTAAGGGCCCGGGTTCCATCCCTGGTCGGGGGAACTAAAATCCCATAAGCCTCGCAGCACAGCCAAAAAAAAAAAAAAAAGAAAAAAGGTCAACCATGATCAGAAAGGGGAGGGAAATGGATTTGGAACCAAGCCTGGGTTTGAGGTCCAGCTTTGTCCCTTAGTAGCTCTATGACTTTGGGCATAATTTATCCAAACCTGTTTTTCCTCCATAACATAGGATTAATTCCTTCCTGACTGGAGATTTTTGCAATTTCAATTAGCCTGACATCACAAGTGCTTTGTAAACATTGTACACACACATACTAGCCACAGTCATTTACCTGGCCGTTGACTACCCAGGCTTGTCTGAGGTCCGAGTGTTTACAATTTCCTGACACAATCCCTAACTTACTAGAGAGTTCCAGTTCCAAAGGAATGATAAAAGCCCCATTCACAAATGTGAAAGGAAGGAGCAGGCACCCAAACCTCAGGTCAGAGCCTAACGGACAGGAGGCCCGTGCAATTATCGCTCTCATGTGTCTGGAATGTGAGCACATCAGAGACGGGATAAGTGCAAAGAGGGGAGCGTGGAAGGGGAGCCCCGGTTCCAAGACTGGGTGAAAGATGAGCTCCTAGGAGGTAAAGCTTGTGAAAATAGCTGCAGGCGGGGTGGAAAGAGAGACTCTGCGGCTTGCTATGTAGAGTAGAACACTGCCTGAAATACAGGAGCAAGGGCAGCGTGAGCTCATCAATTTCCTGTTTCAGCTCGTTGTTCCAAGTAAACGTGAGCCACAGGCTTTGAAAGAGCAAGTGGTTGGTTTAGGGTGTTTGAATCATTCAAACGTCTGTTTCTGGGCCTCTGCTCCAGAGCCTCCACTGTAGCAGCTCTCACCACCGCGGCGCATGGACTATACACCTGCCCGCACCTGGGCGGCTTTGCGGTGACTGACCACTGGTCACCGTGCACTATTTTGCACAGAGCCTTCACATAAGTGTCTCAATCAGAGTACTTTTGGTTGCAAGGAAATACACCGTGTCAGCTTCCCCGTGGTGTCCAGCCAGCCCAGCTGCGAGCCCTGTGAGAGTGGTGGCTAGGCCTTCTCATCTCTAGGTATCCAGGGCCTCAGATATAGTAGGTGCTCAATTAGCACTGGATGACCAACTTGCCCACACCCACCTTCCTCACATCCAACCTGGTCCAACCCACCCTCTTCTCAACACAAGCTCGTCACGAAGTGCACAATGACTCATGTTTTTATAACTAGCACAGCAGCTGGTCCTTCAGAGTTCCCAACTACAACGCAAGGGAGGTTAAAATGGAGTTTATCTGTGATTCATACAGTTTTCTCTCCTCAGGAAAACGGATGCTCTGGAACAGGCTCTATACCTTTTAAAACTCCCGATGCCAAATGCGGACAGCTGAGTTGATAGCACTCAGCTATCAGAATCTCTGGGGGTGGGAGCCAGGCAACAGAGCCCAGGTCGAGGTCTACTGTAACCCGCAACACTGAAATGTGCTCTAAACAAATTCGGCGTAAGGGGGTGACTCTGGGTTTTGCAAAAGACTCAGTACCGAAGACCTGGCCTCAGCTCTGCTGGGGTTGCATGAGTGCCATCAGGCCTGCTGCAGGGCGCTGGACAAGACTCTGGAACATCTATGTTCCAGGCCTGTCCTCCAGAACCAGCTAATGACCTCAGCCATATCAGTCTCTCTGTGGGACTCAGATTCCTCAGCTGCAAAATAAGAAAGATTTCTCTGATGTCTTACACCTCAAAAGTTTTATAATTCCAATCCAGCCTCTCAGGTATAACATTAAGATCTATAACAGAAAAACGCCTTAAAATCTTCCCATGTGTGGCAAGAATAGAATTACTTTTTAGGCTGTGAGATTATTTCAATTCTTAGCTTTTGTTCCTTTTTTTCCCGCCACCTAATTAATTTCATCCAGCATTGGTACCTGTGTTTTGATATGGAAACATTTTTTGTGGTGTGTGCTTGTGTGAAATGAGTTATCCTAATTTGTGTTTTATTAATCAGAAAATAATTTCTAGGTAAAGATAAAGTGCCTCTGGAAAAAAAGAATATTCAATCTTCGCCTAATAGAATATTAGAGCAAATCTCTTATATTTGAGATTAGGATTTTGCCATAGAGGCAAAACAGCTGTCTGAGGTCCTATGACTTATTTTTTTAAAATGGAATAGTGACTCTAAGTGGCATCTGTTTATTAATCAATCTTCTTGTGTGAGCAAGAGGGATTTTATGTAGGACAAATGGTAAGCTAGCATCACAACAGCAGCCAATAATTTGTTCTTGAAAGCTTCTCTAAAATTCATTCTATCTAGGAAAATAATAGCTAACATATCATGCTTATAATGTGCCAGGCACTGTTCTAACCGAATGTATTATTAACTCATTAGAGCTTTACAACTACCTTCCCAGGAGGATACTGTATCATCTTCCCTCTTATCCAGAAGAGGAAGCTGAGGTCAAGTAACTTGTCCAAGGCCACACAGCCAGGAGGACCAGGTCCAGAGTCGAGCTTTTAACCACTGCACTGGATTGCCTTGAGAAAGTTCATAAACAACTTTTGCAAGATAACTGAATGTTAAGTTTTCCTGCAACCATTCAAATTATTTAACAAGCCTTCACAATGCCAGGCATTGTGCTAGGCTAATGTTTCCCCAAACATGTTCAAAGTCTTTCAGGGTGCTCCTTGATAAAAGGGTTATTGGGTCATTAAGTCTGGAAGATGCCATAAAATATAGACTCCTCTGGGAGAGTCACAACAACATGAGCACATTAAAGATTCTGAGAAGTCTTATAGGATATATCCATTTAATTTTGTTTGACCCAGCTTTTCCAACCATATTTAGCTCCGGAAACTCTTCCTCTCCCCCTGCTCTAACCGCTACCTTCTTTTGTAGCACCTACTAACAGCACTCTGTAATCTGAGGGCTACTGCACCGGACATGTAAGTCATCTTATGAGCTTGGCTTTCCAAGCCTTCGGAAAGGGCATTTACGCTCTGCTGGGCAATGTACTAATGCGTCTAGGAATGGCGCATGTCAGCAGTTGAGTGACTTACAAAAGGTAAGCTGGTTAGTGGTAGAAAGGGGATTCAACAGGCAGGTCTGATTTCATAAGTCATGCTGATCACGCTACCGGGCCACCCTGGTATCTAATGACAGCTGGACATCTTGCCTGGCCTGGAGACCTATCATCCCACAATATAAGGCCCAGTCATCTCTGATGTAGGCCTTGATGTGACCTCACATCACGGTTCTAATCTTATTCTCCAGGACGAAGCCCTTCCCTGTTTCCTCCCTGTTTCCAGTCCCCCTGCCCCTTGCTATCCGTGTCCATGTGCTGTGCATGATACCCAGATTCCACCGGGATAAGAGCTTAGCCTGGAATCCCAACCAAGTGGCTGATCCCTGGAATTTGAAGCTGAATGTGTCCGGTACCCACTGCCTGTCTTTCCAGCATCCCGCTCCTTGATGGGCTCGCAGGGATCCCCGTTGTCTGCCTGGCAGCGAGTCCGTCTGGGCCATCTCTGCGGCTGACAGAACGCTGGTTATAGCAATAGCACTGCTCAAGGGGTTGAACACTTAGCTGAAAGGCAGAACTTATGGACAGAAAACATCGTATAAAGTGCTAACGGAGATGGAACTCACAAAAGTTCAGGATGGCCTGGGACAAGAAGGCAAGATTAAGTTGAGCTGGATAACCAACTGAGCTGAGAGTGGAAGGGACCTGGAAGAGTTTGGAGGGCAGGCGGCTCCACAGGGACAGATCCCAGCACAGGGCTGAGCATGTGTTAGAGGATGGGGTCACCTGCCTGGTTCCAATATGCTGGTTGGGATGTATGTTTATGGGGGGGAGTGGAGACATGGTGAAAAGAGTGGTCTCTCACACAGAAGGCTCTGGCCTCCAAAAGAAGGCAGCGTGATAAAATTAAGTGCTTTGTCCCATACAAGACTGAAGTCACATATTGGCTCTGCCGTGTATGTGACCTTGGAGAAGTCACAACCTCTGTGAACTTGTTTCTTCATCTGCAAGATGGGGACAGTGTAGAACTAGTATCTACTCGATAGGGAGCTGTGCTGATGAAATGAGAATTGAGAATGCTTATCAGAGGCTCAGCACACTGCCTGGCAGGAGCATAATACACATCGTTTTAAAAGGAGCGCTTGGCCAACCCGCGGCACCTTGGTACAGGGTAAGTGAAGCTGCTTTTGCTGAGAAGCTTAGCTGGCTTCAGATGAAATCTAAAGTTAACACTGAAGGGAAAAGAAGTCCCCAGATGTCAACATGGAGACTGAGAAACTGCAAGGATGGGAGGGCAATCCTGGCTACTTCTGTCTTGGGACCCAGATCCTTGGGTTGAGCTGAATGCTTCTGAAATCATCCTCCTCGATGGCTCACAGCCATTTCCCACCGTAACGTAGAGGAGGGATGTCTCATGCTCCCCTCAGTGACAGGGGCTCCAGGTGGCCTTGACTCTCAACCAATGGGTGGAGGGTGGAAAAACATTTCGTTTGAAAAAGGCCCTCAGGAACTTTCTTGGAAGGCAGGCCTGTGGCCTCTTTTGAGATTTGAGTACAAAACCTGCAATTTTACAGATGAAAATCCTGAGGTCAGAGAGATGGTGACGGCCCACGTGTCAGGAACCAGTAGGGCCAGGACTAAACCCAGACCCCCTGACCCCCAGTCCCTGCCCTTCCCTCTACTTCTGGGGTTTTGGCAAGGGCTGCCAAGTCCTCCTTTGGGATTCTCCTCCCCGCCGTCTCCTACTCCCAGTCTCAACCCAGGCTCCTACCACTGTGACCTGGAGCTGTCCCGGACGGTTCTTCTGCAGGGCTGGCTCTGACACGAGTGCTGGCTGTCCTGAGCACACGCACGAGACTCCTGTACGAGGAGTCTGGGAACCGGCAGGATTACAGCCGGACTTGAAAGTGCAGGCAGTTTATCTTTGCCTGGTTTTGACAATGGCCTGCAGGACCAAGACAGGATCGACTCTGGCTTTTAAAAACCCTTAACCATTTCCACAGCGCTGTGCTCACCTGAGAGCCTGGAACAAGCACGCAGCATCAACAGTCCATCCTGATAACAAGCTGTCAGCAACTCAACAGCTGAGGCAGGAGTGACTGACTGAGAAAACCACAGCCACTGTTACCTCACTGAACTCTCAAGGTCAGAGCCTTCCTTCTCACGTTCCCGGGTTTCATTATGGACTCGCCCCATCAGGTTTCTTGAAAATTGATCCTCGTATGTATTCCTAGGAAATGAAATTGAAGCCTACTAAATGTACCTTGGGAGGTTAGTTCTACTTCGAGATACCATGGACTCAAACCTCAAGGTAAGCATATCTCGGGCCCAGTTTTCCCCGAGAACAAAGGTAATATGGTAGTTTATGCTGACTTTATACAATTTCAAGTAAGCAGAATATGTTCTATACTTCAAGGAACAACTTGGCATACCCTGGGCACCTAACTTTTCCCAAAGTGAGCATATTAGTTATCTAAGGCTGTGTTAACATATTACTCCAAACACAGTGGCTTAAACAACAGACATTTATTATCTCAGTTTCTGTGGGCCAGGAACGTGGAGTGGCTTAGCTAGGTGGCTCTGGCTCATGGTCTGTCATGAGACTGCCGTCAAGGTGTCACCTGAAAGTCACACTGGGGTTGGAAGATCTCCCCCGGGTTGGCTCCCTCGCTGGCAGGTCTGTGCCGTCCTCTCCAAAGCACTGCTTGATGCCCTCCACGAACGGCGCTGGCTCTCCCTGAGGTTGTGATCTCAGACACAGCGAGGAGGAAGTGGGCCTCTTACTACCTCCTCAGAAGGGACACACCATCACTTCCATATTCTATTTGTTGGAAGCGAATCACTGAATTCAGCCCAGACTCACAGGGAGGGGAATGAAGCTCCACCTCTTGGAGAAAAGAGTATCAAAGAATCTGTGGATAGATTTTAAAACCACCACAGACGCCAAAGCATTATTTCCCTATTTGTTAACAACAGTACCTTCCGCTTTCTTCAAATTTGTTTTTTTAATCCAGAGAGATAAATACCTGTCAAGTATCCAGGCAGAGAATTAAAGTACCCCAATTTCTGGAAGGGCAGGTCCGCTTATTAGTTTCCTGAAGATAAACTTCACATTATTAACAGCAGCAATAACAACCACCCCACCTCGAGCCCCCCTCTAAAAAAAACCCTCAAAACTTTCTTCTTAGGCAAGAGAGGCTAAAATAATCATTTACAAAGGAATAAAATAATCACTATGCCAAGTATTCTTCTTTTCCCCAAATGTCTTTTAATGTTTCTTTCCTACACAGATGCCAATCCATGGTTAAATACTTTTTTTTCATCCTTACTTAAGGTATATACACTGAGTTATAAAAACTATATCTTCAATATAGGCCATACTGTAATTGTTTCCACCTAGTGGATAAAAATGGTACTAAAAGGGTTTGGAAAACAAAACTTGCTTCATAGCTACTTCAGGAAGTATACCTTTCTGTAGCTGTAACTTTTTACATTCATATCACAAACTTGGTATCTATGGGTAGCTTCCATCTCAACAAATCCTGAAGAAATTCTTTGTTTTAAAAATGTAAGTTTTCATGAATACTGCCACCTCTGTTCTCTAGGCCAACAACCTGGAATACTGCTAACAACCAGGAAATAATCCAAAATGTATCCCAGCAGCCAGCAGATGTCCCAGGTCCACCGCCTGAAGCCATGTTAGACTGACGACTAAGAGCGCAGAGAAAAGTCGGGAGCCCGGCACATGGGTCTCGATGGGGACTTGTTAAGGGAACCAATAAAGCCCATGCATTTTACTCCAAGAGTCCTTCTCGCAGAACCTCCTCCCTCTTTCCTACCTTAAACCCCGACCTAGAAACCTTCCAATCTGAGTTCTAATCTTACACATCACAAAGGGGCAAGAAGAACTGACTCAAGAAAGTTCGTTTCTGTAAGGCCATTGAGATTGACAGCAAGTAAGAAAAATGAAGGAAAAGAGACAAACCACCTCATTCTCGGGGCCAGTCAGTGTAGGAACAAGCAATGCAGTACAAGCTGTGATAGTAACTGTCAAGTTATAAAGTTATAAAGCTATAAAGAAAAAAAGTTGTGATAATAACTGTTGACTTATAAAGAAATGGTTATGTTCTATACACTGTTTAAAATGTAACACATTTTGGAAATATTTTTTAAAATTTTGTGGCTTAAAAGGATGAGTCCCTAATCATTTGGAAAACACAGCTATTCAGAAAAATAAATTTCCTGAAGGTTCCAAACAATTAAAGCTTAATAGGTACTTCAAGCAGATATTAACTAAAAGAAATAATTTTACTACTGTCACTCACATTAAAATAAATAATTTTACTACTGTCACTCAGGTTAAACAATAAGTGTTCTCAATTCATTGGGTTAATTCCTCTTTTTTTTTTTAAACCAATGGACCTTGTTTTTGAGATTGCTCAAGGTAGATTCCTCCCCAGCTTCACCCCACCACCCACATATTCTCTGTTGGCATGAAATAAATGAAAGTTAATATCCTTGGTAAGAAACTTCAAATTTTACAGAAAGATTAAAAAGTCAAAGTACAACCCTCCCTCCTAGCTTCTGCCCATCTCCTGTACCCCCGACAGACATTCAGACACTGGGACAGGTGCAGAGACATCTGGTTCCTCAGTCCCTGTCCTCAGCAATAACCACTTAACAATGCTGCATGCATTCTTCAAAAACAAATATCAATACCTATAAACGCCGGTCATTTAGGAAACACAGACACCGTGGAATATGTCCTTTCCTTAGGCATCAGTTCACACTTTAATATGTAGGAGTTTTTTGTTTTCCTTTCCTTTCAAGTCGGAAAATTAAGCTAAAAAAAACCTTCCCCAAATTCTGCTGCCTAGGTATTCTTTTCCTTTGTATTAAAAACAAAAAAGCCACAAAGAATATCCCAATTTCTGATATCAATGAATGTCCTAACTGAAGAGAGCAAGAACAGTAATTTCTTTTTCTCCTACAAAATTCTGGTTTTTAACTGTAACTTAGCCTATGTAAGGGTACATTTTCCACATAATTTAATTTGATTCAAAATGGAGCTGAATATCTACCACGTAAGGCATAGCCCTGGACTCAGGGAGAGCTTGGTGCTCGTGTGGCAGAGGGAGGGAAGGCAGGTGGGAGACACACAGAGAGAAGCAAATCCTACAGTAACTCCCCTAGGGCTGAGGAGGAGGCAGGGCCATGTGCATTAAATGAAAAGGACAGCAAATGGCTCGGCACTGACTGGTGAACACACTCGTCCTCACTCTTGGGTGCTTCCCAGCTTCCTCCTGGCTGCCTTATCACCATCTTCTTCCATCTATTCTACACTGTCTGAGCTTGACTGGTTCCAATTCATTTTGATCATGACAACGGGACAGTGGACCTGGATTAGAATAATATTGCCAAAGACCTCAAACAACAAAGGGAAATCAAGCAAACAGCACTTTTCATCACTGTGCAGATACCTTACATGTAATTTTGCCTCTGTAATTCTTTAAAATGTTCTCCTCTTAACTAAGGTAGTATATAAAATGATAGGGGTCTCACCCAGATCATGGTGGTGAGAAAGAAATAAGATTATAATTCTGATGGTTTTTTAAAAAAAAAAAGGTGAGGAAGGATTCAGTAAAGGTAAACACTCTTCCAAAGTACAAAACTACTTAAGAGCTCTAGAGAGGTTCATAATCCTCTGTTCCTCTTCAAAGAGGAACATAGCAAAGAAGACAGTATCACAAATAATTCTGGCTTAAGTATCTTAGAATAGTTGTTATAAAAGACTACATTTTTATTCTAAATGAGCCAGAACACGAAAGAATCTACCAACTTGTCATTCTCCTCATCTCCACAGCTAACGTCCTCTCACAGAAATAACACAAGATCAGAAGGAGAAAAAGGTACAAAATGTCAGCATGGGTAATGTTTTTCCAACAAGTCAGGAATTTACGTATGTTAATATATTTGTGGATTTTTCATAGAAATATCTTCTTGCTTTTGGGCTGACTTTGTAAATAAGGCACTCAAATTACTAGATAACAGTATCCATATGAAAACAGAAAACATGTGAAACTGAAATTGTTACTAAATATAGAAGAGTATTAGGCTATTCTAATTATTAGAAAAGTCTGACAGTAAATAGCTTATATATTGCTTCTTGTTTCAAAATGCAATAATTTTAGATGTGAAAGACCCATCACTGATGAAAAGTCTGGACTATGTTAACATTGAATAAAATATTTATTGTGATTTTTTCCCCTGGGACATAAGATCATTTATTTTTCCTAGCTCTCCAAATGACACAGTTGCCGAACCTCTTTTAGCTGGTCTTGCCTGAAAATAATGATAAAGATTAAAGATATTAGAAACTGATAAATACCATAGCCCTAATTAACCCTCTTAATGCTGTCTTATATTTAAAAAAAAACAAACCACCCTAAATAAATAAACAGTAATTAGTAAATGGAAACATGAACCCACTAAGAAAAAAATTGATCTGTCTTAGTAATATTACCTGTGAATCATGATATTTCCATCCTATCATGTAATAGATCTGATAGGTGGCAGGTACAGAACCATCCTCATTTCCGTACATTTCTATAAAGACAAATCATGGTTAGAGTCTGAAAAGAATGCAAGTAGGAAAAATAAATCTGCTCAATGAAAGTCATGTCTTCCAAAGAGAAATGAATATTAGAATACTCATGGGATTCTGAGAATGCCTCTTGTGAAAAATCCTCCACACCGAGAAGCTGACAGTAAGGAAATAGTAAGGGCTGCTGGGAAAAAGGATACGTAGCCACAGGATCTGCGTTTTGAAAGGAAGGACAAGAAATCTGATGGTGCCCTAACAGGAAAGGAAAACGTAATTTTAGGGGATAAAGATGACAGGGCACAAGTTGGTCAGTGGGACCTGGCTGGGAAGAACGGTCAGCTCCCTTACCTCTGTACACTGCTGCAGCCGCCAGCATTGTGTCTCGGTGCAGGAGGGCTTTTCTATTCCAAGCACAGTTACTCTCACCCATCCCTAAAATACAGGCAGTTTGAGATAATACAGCAAATACCCTGAGCAGCTCAACATCACAGATTTTATCTTATCTCACCCAATGGTATACCCATTGTCCCCCTTCTCTAACAGTCACATAAGATAACCTAAATAATCTCATTTTGCTCTCAGATCATAGCTAGTTACTCTAAAGCAAAACTACTTGAAGCTTCTGGGTATTAAGTCAAATTTCAGGAGGCAAACCCTATAAGTAGGCTTTCCTTGGCAGCAATGGGCTGTGGTAGGCCAGTTGGGCAAAAGCAAGGCGACTGGCCCTCCAGGTGAGTCATCAGGCGTTGGCAAGGGCCTTTCTAATGATGCCACATTTTTATGCCCCTTTTAGCTGCTCTTTGAGGAGGACAAGACATTGGTACAACATCTCACTCCTTCTAAGTAAGCCGTAAATGTAAGTATGAATGTGAAGCTTGGAAGAGGGCTTGAAGACTCATTAGGTAGTACCAAAACTACAATGTGTTTTCAGATTTTATAACATTCTACTGATCCCAGATTAGGAAACAATTTTGTACATTCTCTTCAGGGGCACTTTTCTTAATGTTTTAACATTTATTTTTAGATTTCTTTCCTTCAAATTGACAGCTAAAAGCTAGGATTATGTCAGTCTATTGTTCACTAAAAATTAATGTTATATATTTAATATTTTTTAATGCATAGAGTCAAACAAAATTACTTTGAAAGACCACATTTTAAACTAGTTTGCAAAATTAAAAGAATTTCAAAAGTAAAAATCCTTTACATTTATTCTCTATATGCTACATGATCAAAAATCGGTTTCTTAGTTGTTTTTCAATAAAGATACCAATAAACTTCCCAATGTTGGTATCCTTTAGTAGTTTAAAAATAATAACCTCCCAATTTTTCAATGGGCTTATTAAAACAATCAGCAAATTAGCTGGAATAAGTTCATCTTCTCTCCAATCCCAAAAGGTTCCTATTATTCCCTAAAATAATGAAGCTCTGAAACTAAAAGCAATGTCCCCATATCATTTGAGTATAAGAGCCCTAATTCATGAAGAACGAAAGACATACAAACTAGTAGATGAATCACCATGAAGAAGAGGGTGGATCTTATTCTTGTGGTCATGAAGTAGCTACATGACCTTAGTTCCATCTCTCTGGGTCCTCAGGTTGGCCAGGCTAGATGATCTCTACAGGCTTCCAGTGCTAACATTTTAGACCCATTACATAATCCAATTTAAAAACATTCTCCCACATCATGAGTATCAACTGAATCAAGAGACTGAAGGTCAACTGGAACTTGTACTGGAAGGGTTTATTGCTGATAATGGCTGTGGCGCTTTCATTCCTGCTTAACTCCCCATTGGCATGACTTACACATTGGACAGAGTCAACACCAGTGGAAAACAGGCCTAATTTTTTTAATGGAAATAGTTAATGCACTAGAAATTCTAAAATGCCTTCTAAATAACTGGTATTAGGATATACTAATTAAGATTATTAGGCACAATGCTCTTTCTGATACAGAAACTCCAGAGCACTACTGTATAGCACAGTAACTCTGCTGCTAGGGAAGCCCACCCTTCCCTCACATGAGAACCTCCCTTCTCCTTGGGGAAGCAGTGTGATGTAGCACACAGAGTCTAGACTTCGGGATCATAATCCAAGTTCTGGCCCTTACATAACCTGGGGCAAAGTCACTTAACCTCTATTAAACTCAGTTTTATCATCTTCAAAATGGAATGATAAAACTTCATAATGCATCATGGAGGACATTTACTGGAGATCACCTGGGAAACACATCTGGGACTTCGGACCAGCTCTGGGTTTTGGGATAAACAGAAAAATCTGGGAAGCAGGTAGCTGTTAAAGACTCTCACAGTATTTTTAAGGTGAAGTTCAACTGCTTATTTAAAAAAGTCTAATTTATTATGGTTTACTAGGAACAATACTGAGTACTGTAACAACTGAACTTACCTTAAAACTACTGTGAAAGCCTCCAAAACTTTTCATGCATTCATCGGCTGATACACAACTTGTTCTGTAAAATTAGGTCAACATTCTGGACTTTCTTCTGTGAATTAATAATAATAGCAGCTTAAATGAGAAACACCACAACCATCAAGAAAAAAGTGTAACACAATGTAAAATGCCAAAAACCAACTGGAAGGTAACACCAACTTCCAGTCTGCAGAGAAGCACCCCTGGAAGTCTGCCAAACTCCTCCCTCCTGCATTCACCCCTCGACCACTCTTCTTCCTACGTCAGCTGCCTCTCACCTTTTCAGTGGAGACTGGCTAACATTTCAGGATCTGAGTCAGGCTGCTACACTGGGCTTAAATCCTGGCTCTACCACTTACTAAACACATCGCCTTGGGCAAGTTATTTCGGTCTGTGCCCAGTCTCCTCATGCAAAACAAGAGAGGTTAACCATGCTAGCTAGTCTTACCTTCCTCATGAACATGCCTCATAAACGATGCTGGAGGGTGAGCTGCCTCACACATCAATCTGATTGTCCCTCCTCTGACAATATTCTCCCAACAGACTGCAAGGCTGACCTGATAAAGTCTAGATAAGCCTCTAATGGACTATCCTGCATCATTTCCCGTCATTTTCCCATTCTACATATTCAAGCAATACTGAATTACTGTACAGTTTCTCAGTTAGGAAAGTGAAGGCTGAGCATAACCTCTTGAGTCTCCATGGTTCTATATAGGCCTTTTCCTTGGCCTGGAATGCAAGGCCCCAACCCCCCAAAGGTGCACCCACCCCTTCATTCTTCTAGCAAACTCATTTTAGCTTAGGTGCTGCTTCTTCTGCAAAAGCATCCTTGATTCCCTAAGCAGATTTAGGGATTTTTCTCTGTTTCTCCCTGCACTTATAAAAAGAATTATCTCACTTTACAGTTAAAAGCATATGTCTGCCTATCTCTGTGTGTCTCTTTCTCTACTGGAGCATGAGTTCCCTAAGATCAGGAACTGTTATTTCCAACACTGGCTCGGTGGTTGGCACATAGTACATGCTCAATAAATGGTAAGTGGATGAATATAAAATCAACCAGTTAACATTTATAGCAACTTTGTTAAATATCACTTTTACAAGTTATCTTTAGATAAATTCATCCTAATCCTCTTAAGAGTAAGAGACATTGAGACTCTGGGAGGGCTCATGCCAAGGAGTACTTTCCAGAACTTCTGCTGTCAGTGTACTTATCCCTGCGGTGAGCCACAGCCACCCCCCACCTCTGCAGGAGACCCTCCAATACTAGCAGCCATGTGGCTGACAGGGTCTTGGTGCTACGGCCGGGTGTCAGGCCTGTGCCTCTGAGGTGGGAGAGCCGAGTTCAGGACAATGGTCCACCAGAGACCTCCTGGCTCCACATAATATCAAATGGCAAAAGCTCTCCCAGAGATCTCAATCTCAATGCTAAGACCCAGCTCCACTCAATGACCAGCAAGCTACAGGGTGGACACCCTATGCCAAACAACTAGCAAGACAGGAACACAACCTCACCCATCAGCAGAGAGGCTGCCTAAAATCATAAAAAGGTCACAGGCACCCCAAAACACACCACTGGACACAGTCCTGCCCACCAGAAAGACAAGATCCAGCCTCATCCACCAGAACACAGGCACCAGTCCCCTCCACCAGGAAGCCTACACAACCCACTGAACCAACCTCAGACACTTGGGGCAGACACAAAAACAATGGGAACTACGAAGCTGCAGCCTGTGAAAAGTAGACCCCAAACACAGTAAGTTAAGCAAAATGAGAAGACAGAGAAATACACAGCAGATGAAAGAGGAAGGTAAAAACCCACCAGACCAAACAAATGAAGAGGAAATAGGCAGTCTACCTGAAAAAGAATTCAAAGCAATGATAGTAAAGATGATTCAAAATCTTGGAAAAAGAATGGAAAAAATACAAGAAACGTTTAACAAGGAACTAGAAGAACTAAAGAGCAAGCAAACAATGATGAACAACACAATAAATGAAATTAAAAATTCTCTAGAAGGAATCAATAGCAGAATAACTGAGGCACAAGAACAGATAAGTGACCTGGAAGATAAAAAATGGAAATAACTACTGCAGAGCAGAATAAAGAAAAAAGAATGAAAAGAATTGAGGACAGTCTCAGAGACCTCTGGGAAAACATTAAACACACCAACATTTGAATTATAGGGGTCCCAGAAGAAAAAGAGAAAAAGAAAGGGACTGAGAAAATATTTGAAGAGATTATAGTTGAAAACTTCCCTAATATGGGAAAGGAAATAGTCAATCAAGTCCAGGAAGCACAGAGAGTCCCATACAGGATAAATCCAGGAGAAGCATGCCAAGACACATAAGAATCAAACTATCAAAAATTAAATACAAAGCAAAAATATTAAAAGCAGCAAGGGAAAAGCAACAAATAACATAGAAGGGAATCCCCATAAGGTTAACAGCAGATCTTTCAGCAGAAACTCTGCAAGCCAGAAGGGAGTGGCAGGACATACTTAAAGTGATGAAAGGGAAAAACCTACAACCAAGATTACTCTACCCAGCAAGGATCTCATTCAGATTCAACAGAGAAATTAAAACCTTTGCAGACAAGCAAAAGCTAAGAGAATTCAGCACCACCAAACCAGCTTTACAACAAATGCTAAAGGAACTCCTCTAGGCAGGAAACACAAGAGAAGGAAAAGACCTACAATAACAAACCCAAAACAATTAAGAAAATGGTAATAGGAACATACATATTGATAATTACCTTAAGTGTAAATGGATTAAATGCTCCAACCAAAAGACATAGACTGGCTGAATGGATACAAAAACAAGACCTGTATATATGCTGTCTACAAGAGACCCACCTCAGAACTAGGGAAACATACAGATTGAAAGTGAGGGGATAGAAAAAGATATTGAATGCAAATGGAAATCAAAAGAAAGCTGGAGTAGCAGTTCTCATATCAGACAAAATAGATTTTAAAGTAAAGACTACTACAACAGACAAAGAAGGACACTATATAATAATCAAGGGATCAATCCAAGAAGAAGATGTAACAATTGTAAATATTTATGCACCCAACACAGGAGCACCTCAATAATTAAGGCCAATGCTAACAGCAATAAAAGGGGAAACAGACAGTAACACAATCATAGTAGGGCACTTTAACACCCCACTTTCACCAATGGACAGATCATCCAAAATGAAAATAAATAAGGAAACACAAGCTTTAGCTGATACATTAAACAAGATGGACTTAATTGATATTAATAGGACATTCCATCCCAAAACAACAGAATACACTTTCTTCTCAAGTGCTCATGGAACATTCTCCAGGATAGACCGTATCTTGGGCTACAAATCAAGCCTTGGTAAATTTAAGAAAATTGAAATCGTATCAAGTAACTTTTCCAACCACAACGCTATGAGACTAGATATCAATTACAGGAAAAAATATGTTAAAAATACAGACACATGGAGGTTAAACAATACACAACTAAATAACCAAGAGATCACTGAAGAAATCAGAGGAAATCAAAAAATAGCTAGAAACAAATGACAATGAAAACACGATGACCCAAAACCTATCGGATGCAGCAAAAGCAGTTCTAAGTGGTAAGTTTATAGCTATACAAGCCTATCTTAAGAAACATCTCAAATAAACAACCTAACCTTACACCTAAAGCAATTAGAGAAAGAAGAACCAAAAAACCCCAAAGTTAGCAGAAGGAAAGAAATCATATAGATCAGATCAGAAATAAATGAAAAAGAAATGAAGGAAACGATAGCAAAGATCAATAAAAGTAAAAGCTGGTTCTTTGAGAAGATAAACAAAATTGATAAACCATTAGCCAAACTTATCAAGAAAAAAGGGAGAAGACTCAAATCAACAGAATTAGAAATGAAAAAGAAGTAACAACTGACTCTGCAGAAATACAAAGGATCATGAGAGATTACTACAAGCAACTATATGCCAATAACATGGACAACCTGGAAGAAACAGACAAATTCTTAGAAATGCACAACCTTCCCAGACTGAACCAGGAAGAAATAAAAAATATGAACAGACCACTCACAAGCACTGAAATTGAAACTGTGATTAAAAATCTTCCAACAAACAAGAGCCCAGGACCAGATGGCTTCACAGGCAAATTCTATCAAACATTTAGAGAAGAGCTAACACCTATCCTTCTCAAACTCTTCCAAAATATAGCAGAGGGAGGAACACTCCCAAACTCATTCTACGAGGCCACCATCACCCTGAAACCAAAACCAGACACAGATGTCACAAAGAAAGAAAACTACAGGCCAATATCACTGATGAACACAGATGCAAAAATCCTCAACAAAATACTAGCAAACAGAATCCAACAGCACATTAAAAGGATCATACACTATGATCAAGTGGGGTTTATCCCAGGAATGCAAGGATTCTTCAATATACGCAAATCAATCAACGTGATACACCATATTAACAAATTGAAGAATAAAAACCATATGATCATCTCAATAGATGCAGAGAAAGCTTTTGACAAAATTCAATACCCATTTATGATAAAAACCCTCCAGAAAGTAGGCATAGAGTGAACTTTCTTCAACATAATAAAGGCCATAGATGACAAACCCACAGCCAACATCATCCTCAATGGTGAAAAACTGAAAGTATTTCCACTAAGATCAATAACAAAACAAGGTTGCCCACTGTCACCACTCTTATTCAACATAGTTTTGGAAGTTTTAGCCACAGCAATCAGAGAAGAAAAAGAAATAAAAGGAACCCAAATTGGAAAAGAAGAAGTAAAGCTGTTACTCTCTGCAGATGATATGATACTCTACATAGAGAATCCCAAAGATGCTACAGAAAACTACTAGAGCTAATCAATGAATTTGGTAAAGTAGCAAGATACAAAATTAATGCACAGAAATCCCTTGCATTCTTATACATTGATGATGAAAAATCTGAAAGTGAAATTAAGAAAACACTCCCATTTACCATTTCAACAAAAAGAATGAAATATATAGGAATAAACCTACCTAAGGAGACAAAAGACCTGTATGCAGAAAATTATAAGACAGTGATGAAAGAAATTAAAGATGATACAAACAAATGTAGAGATATACCCTGTTCCTGGATTGGAAGAATCAACATTGTGAAAATGACTCTACTACCCAAAGCAATCTACAGAGGCAATGCAATCCCTATCAAAATACCAATGGCATTTCTCACAGAACGAGAACAAAAAATTTCACGATTTGTAAGGAAACACAAAAGACCACGAAGAGCCAAAGCAATCTTGAGAAAGAAAAATGGAGCTGGAGGAATCAGGCTCCTGGATTTCAGACTATACTACAAAGCTACAGTAATCAAGACAGTATCATATTGGCACAAAAACAGAAATATAGATCAACGGTACAGGATAGAAAGCCCAGAGATAAACCCATGCACGTATGGTCACCTTATTTTTGATAAAGGAGGCAAGAATATACAATGGAGAAAAGATAGCCTGTTCAATAAGTGGTGCTGGGAAAAATGGACAGCTACATGTAAAAGTATGAAATTAGAACACTCCCTAACACCATACACAAAAATTAACTCAAAATGGATTAAGGACTTAAATGTAAGGCCAGACACTATCAGACTCTTAGAGGAAAACATAGGCAGAACACTCTATGACATAAATCACAGGAAGATCCTTTTTGACCCACCTCCTAGAGAAATGGCAATAAAAATAAACAAATGGGACCTAATGGAACCTAAAAGGTTTTGCACAGCAAAGGAAACCATAAACAAGACGAAAAGACAGCCCTCAGAATGGGAGAAAAAATTTGCAAATGAAGCAACTGACAAAGGATTAATCTCCAAAACATACAAGCAACTCATGCAGCTCAATATCAAAAAAACAAACAACCCAATCCAAAAATGGGCAGAAGACCTAAATAGACATTTCTCCAAAGAAGATATAGATTGCCAAAAACACATGAAAGAATGGTCAACATCACTAATCATTAGAAAAATGCAAATCAAAACTACAATGAGATATCATCTCACACCGGTCAGAATGGCCATCATCAAAAAATCTAGAAACAATAAATGCTGGAGAGGGTGTGGAGAAAAGGGAACCCTCTTGCACTGTTGGTGGGAATGTAAATTGATACAGCCACTATGGAGAACAGTATGGAGGTTCCTTAAAAAACTAAAAATAGAACTACCATACAACCCACAATCCCACTCCTGGGCATATACCCTGAGAAAACCATAATTTAAAAAGTCATGTACCAAAATGTTCACTGCAGCTCTATTTACAATAGCCAGGACATGGAAGCAACCTAAGTGTCCATCAACAGATGAATGGATAAAGATGTGGCACATATATACAATGGAATATTACTCAGCCAAAAAAGGGAAAAAAACTGGGTTATTTGTAGTGAGGTGGATGGACCTAGAGACTGTCATACAGAGTGAAGTTATTCAGAAAGAGAAAAACAAATACTGTATGCTAACACATATATATGGAATCTAAAAAAAAAAGAAAAAAAGAAAATCGTCAGAAGAACCTAGGGGCCAGACGGGAATAAAGATGCAGACCTACTAGAGAATGGACTTGAGGATACGGGGAGGGGGAAGGGTAATCTGGGACAAAGTGAGAGAGTGGCATGGACATACATACTCTCCCAAATGTAAAATAGATAGCTAGTGGGAAGCAGCCGCATAGCACAGGGAGATCAGCTCAGTGCTCTGTGACCACCTAGAGGGATGGGAAAGGGAGGGTGGGAGGGAGACGCAAGAGGGAGGAGATATGGGGATATACGTATATGTATAGGTGATTCACTTTGTTATAAAGCAGAAACTAACACACCAGTGTAAAGCAACTATACTCAAATAAAGTTGTTAAAAAAGAAAAAAGAATAAGAGACATTAAAGACTAAAGCACATGGTTTGTGTAAAAGGCTTTACAGTAAAAATAAGAGAAGCACTAGCAAATCCTCTTAAAGGTAAATATTAGACAACAGTTCCTTAAAATACATGAACGATTAAAACCCTTAAGGGAAGGGGAGTTATCAACTGGAAAGGGGCATGAAGCAACCTTCTAGGGGCTGGAAATGTTCTAGTTTGTGGTTTATATAGTACTTAAAAATACGAGCAGCTGTACAGTTAAGATTAGTGCATTTTACTCAACATCTATGTAATTTCAGTGGAAAAAAATGCAGAGATCAAGTATGCAGTATAGGATTTAATCACTTAATTCCAGATTAAGTGTGACCATGGACAAGACACTCAACTTCTCAATGTTTCAATTTGCTCATCTGTAAAATTAGTATATTAGAAAACCTCACAGAATTGCACTTAGAACAGAATAAGTTCTGTATTTTTAAATCAATGGGTGGTAACTTTTTCCAGCTGATAGGTCTAATTTCTAGTCTCTTTCTCTTTTCCTTCTTGAAATGAATCATGAACACAGCATTTATTACATAGCAGAACAAAACTAAATGCTGTATTTGAAAAATATTTTTGTCAGTAGAGTCTGAATGATAAATCGTCAGCCTATCACCACCTCTCAAGCCTTCGGATGAAGGGTCTCTGTGATTACAGTAGGAGGAGCCAAGTGCACCTCAGGAGGGGCTGTGTGATTTATTATTGGTCCCCCGTCACCTTGGGCATGCATGTTAAGGCTGCCAATCCCTAATTAAACTAGAATGAGTGAAGAGTGACTTAAAATCTTTTGCACAGTGAAGGAAACCATGAACAAAACGAAAAGACAGCCCTCAGAATGGGAGAAAATATTTGGAAACAAAGCAGCTGACAAGGGATTAATCTAAAAAATATATAAACAGTTCATGCAACTCAATATCAGAAAAAACAAACGACACAATCAAAAAATGGGCAGAAGGGCTTCCCTGCTGGCGCAGTGGTTGAGAACCTGCCTGCCAGTGCAGGGAACACGTGTTCGAGCCCTCGTCCAGGAAGATCCCACATGCTACGGAGCAACTAAGCCTGGGCGCCACAACTACTGAGCCTGTGTGCCACAACTACTGAAGCCCATGCGCCTAAAGCCCATGCTCCACAACAAGAGAAGCCACTGCAATGAGAAGCCCGTGCAATGCAACGAAGAGTAGCCCCCGCTCGCCACAACTAGAGAAAGCCCACACACAGCAACAAAGACCCAATGCAACCAAAAATAAATTAATTAATTAATTTTAAAATAAATGGGCAGAAGATCTAAATAGATATTTCCCCAAAGAAGACATACAGATGGTTAAATACCGTATGCTAACACATATATATGGAATCTAAAAAAAAAAAAAAGGTCATGAAGAACCTAGGGGCAAGACAGGAATAAAGACGCAGACCTACTAGAGAATGGACTTGAGGACACGGGGAGGGGGAAGGGTAAGCTGGGACAAAGTGAGAGAGTGGTAGTGTATATATGGACATATATACACTACCAAATGTAAAATAGATAGCTAGTGGGAAGCAGTCACATAGCACAGGGAGATCAGCTCAGTGCTTTGTGACCAGCTAGAAGGGTGGGATAGGGAGGGTGGGAGGGAGGAAGACGCAAGAGGGAAGAGATATGGGGATATATGTATACGTATAACTGATTCACTTTGTTATAAAGCAGAAACTAACACACAATTGTAAAGCAATTATACTCCAATAAAAATGTTAAAAGAACCCCAATGCAGCCAAAATAAATAAATATATTTATTTTTTAAAAAGGCACATGAAAATATGTTTAACATCACTAATTATTAGAGAAATGCAAACAAAAACTACAATGAGGTATCATCTCACACGGGTCAGAATGGCCATCATCAAAAAATCTACAAACAATAAATGCTGGAGAGGGTGTGGAGAAAAGGGAACACTACTACACTGTTGGTGGGAAATGTAAGTTGGTAAAACCACTATGGAGAGCAGTAGGGAGGTTCCTTAAAAAACTAAAAATAGAGCTACCATATGATCCAGCAATCCCACTCCTGGGCATATATCTGGAGAAAACCATAATTCGAAAAGATACATGCACCCCAGTGTTCACTGCTGCACTATTTCCAATAGTTAGGACATGGAAGCAACCTAAATGTGCATCAACAGAGGAATGGATAAAGATGATGTGATATATATATACAATGGAATACTACTCAGTCATAAAAAAGAACGAAATAATGCCATTTGCAGCAACATGGATGGCCCTAGTGATTGTCATACTGAGTGAAGTAAGACAGAGAAAGACAAATATAATATAATATGGCTTATATGTGGAATCTAAAAAAAGGGTACAAATGAACTTATCTACAAAACAGAAATAGAGTTACAGATGTAGAAAACAAACTTATGGTTACCACGGGGTAAGGGTGGGGGAAGGATAAATTGGGAGATTGTGGTTGACATATACACACTACAATATATAAAATAATAAGGACCTACTGTATACCACAGGGAACTCTACTCAATACTCTGTAATGGCCTATTTGTGAAAAGAATCTAAAAAAAGAGTGGATATATGTATATGTATAACTGATTCATTTTGCTGTATACCTGAAACTAACACAACATTGTAAACCAACTATACTCCAATTAAAAAAAAAAGTGTGACTACAAGAGTAAGTTTTTGACTACATATCTTTCCCCTTATAAAGCTGACAGAAGCACCGTACTCAGAGGAGGCTGAATGATAGGTAAAATGGACTTTGTTACAAATGGGCAGCTACGAGAAGCAGGAGAGTCAGTCAAGAGAGTGCCAGAACAGGGGTCAAGAAGGCAAGAGTTTAGCACCCAGTTCCACCACTAACAGGCAAGTGTTCTCTTTGGGCATAATATTTCTGACTTGTAGGACAGGGGTAAAGTAGTTACCAGAGGGTTATTACAGAAGCAAGTGCAACAGTGCAACAGTGCAACAGTCGGCAGCCTCACCTCTTTCGGGGTTGGGAGGTTGGGTTTGTGTCCTTGCTGCTCCTCAAAGCTTCTCCCAGGCCATGACCTCTCTACTGCTTCCAACACCACCTATTCACAAATGACTCACAATGTTTACCTGGGCCAGTAGCCTCCTCTGAGCTACACAGCCACACACTCAACTGCCTACCTGACGTCTTGTTTCAGCTATTTCAAAAGCGTTTCCAATCCAACATGCCCAAGTGTGAACTCAAGAGCTGTCCCTGCCCATACTTGGTTATCTTCTACTGTTTCTCTATCAATGAAGGGCACCATCTATCTGGATAGGAGAGCCAGAAACTCAGTGCTATGTTTGAAATGTCTCTCTCCTTCATCGGCCCATGTGTAATCCATCAGCAAGAACTGTCACAATTATCTTGTAAACATGTCCAGAATCCATTCACTTCTCTCCATCTCCACTGCCACCACCTTAGTCCAAACCACCACCATTTCTCAGTAAGCTTTCCAGCTGTTAAGTCTCCTACTAGTTTATCTGCCAATCCATTTAAAAAAAAATACAAATCTGACATCATGACCCCTCCCCCCATTAAAATACCTCAAGGGGCCTTTTAAGATAAAGACAAACAATCTTAACAAAGGTTACAAGGCCCCCATTTACCTACCAATTTAATCAGTCAACTTTTCTTTTTACTCCCTGTATTCTGGCCAAAATGCCCTTCTTTCAGTTCTTGCCACGTTCTTTCTTGCAACAGGGCCTTTGCACATGCTGTTCTCCGTGGCTGGGACTCAATTCCTCCCTGCTTTGCCTAGTGACCCCGCTTCATTTTTTAGGGCACAACCATCACTTCCTCAGACAGGACTTTGTTGACTCTCCCACACCAGGACCTATCCCACCTAACCCCCTGGCAACCCGCAATCCTACACTAACCCAACTACCTGCTTTCTTTCTACCTGTGCCTGGATCTGAGCTGCCAAGTGTTGCTGGAGAAAGTCACTGAGGTGTTCTACCACCCTCATATGCTCCTTCAAGAAAGTCCTGCCAGGACAGGAATAAAGACGCAGACGTAGAGAGTGGGCTTGAGGACACAGGAAGGGGGAGGGGTGGGCTGGGACGAGATGACAGAGTGTCATGGACATATATATACACAACCAATTGTAGAATGGATGGCTGGTGGAAAGCAGCTGCATAGCACAGGGAGATGAGCTCGGTGCTTTGTGACCACCTAGAGGGATGGGAAAGGGAGGGTGGGAGGGAGACGCAAGAGGGAGGAGATATGGGGATATTTGTATATGTATAGCTGATTCACTTTGTTATACAGCAGAAACTAACACAACACTGTAAAGCAATTATACTCCAATAAAGATGTTAATAAAAAAAAAAGAAAGTCCTGCCAGCCTTTCACAGGCAGTCACAGCTCTAAGTTCCTCTACTTCACAGCACTTACCACAATTCTAGTTTAACGTTTATCTTTGTGGCAGCTGCCTCATGTCGGCCTCACCCATTTTACAGAATAAACTCCATGAAGACAGTCCGCTTTCTCCTCACCCAGTGTATCTCTAGTGCTTGGCCCCAGTGCTTGCCATAGCCAGCCCTCAAAATACGACTCTCATATGGAGTCTAAAAATTCCTTAAAGTGTCTTACCTTGTAAATCTTCCATCAATTCAAACATTCCAGGATAGTTAACTTGAATTTCATCAGTGTCCTATTCAAAAAGAAAGACAAATCCTTTGGCATTCATTACCAAAAATCCAGATTAGAAAAGAGGTTGTATAGATTGCCCAGACCAATCTCTCACGGTAAGCAGGAATCTTCTTTACAGTATTCTTCACAGACGTCATCTGGCTTACACTTGATTTACAAAGATTTCAAATTGCAGAATAAATGCTTGCCATTCTAACAGTAATCTTTCTATAACTCCATCAACTGGTTCTAATTCTCTCCTTGGGATTAACACAGAATAAAGTCTATTCTGTACTCTGCAAACAATTACCCTTTTCTTCAAGTCTTTGAAAACTCTTCCAGGACACTATAATTTTTTTAGGGGGAGGGGTTAGGCTTTTAGACAAAATTTATAGATCCTTACATGTGCTGACTTCATTTTTCTCTACATAGTCAATATCAATCTCACTCTCTCTCAAAATGTGACACGCAGAATAAAGCCAAAAACGGTCATCTCCCAAGATGCTTTCATTCTACTCCCAGTGATGCAGCAATACTACACAGACTAGTTTAGGAAAGGGCACATGGCTGGCACATACAGTTTATTTCTCAAGTGAACTGCTGAGCAATGATACCCCACTCTTTTTGAAGTTTGATACAGGAGTTCACTGTTGGTACAGTGGCAGAGACCACTGATGCTCCCCAAACATCCAGGTACTCCTTGACACTTCACAACCCCAGACATTTCTCCTGGCAAAAGAAAAGTGAGGTGGAGGCAAGGTAATAAAGAGCTAGTGAGCCTTTTCCAGGCCGTCTCTGCTGCAGTGACCTTAAAGGATACAAGGCCGAGATGGCACAACTACAGGATGGAGAGGAGCTGCCCAACCAGCATGGCTGTGATGTGAAAAACTCCTGTGTTAACCACTCAGATGTAGGAGTTTGCCTACACTGGAAACTAGCCCTGAATATAGGACACTTTTTTTTCAAGTTTGCTATCAAAATGCTGCACATATCTCAAACTTCATCCTATTGGCACTAACCACTTTTGAAGTATCTAGATCTTTTTGTATTCTGTAGCTTTATCTAATATGTTAACTACACCTCCCAATTTTGGACTTTAATGTTGCACAGAATCAAACACAAAACCCTAAGGAACACTTATCAAAAACATCCATTCTAATTCCTAAAGAAATGCAAAACAAAATGACCAATTACTATTTTAACATTAGAGATACAAAACAAAAGTATAAGCAGCGGATTAACATACACTGTTGATGAGGCATGTCAATTAATGCTACCTTATGGACAGTAATTTTACTGTCAAAATTTGAAATGCATATTCTTTGACTAGGCAATACCATTGCTAGAAATTGATCTGACCGATTATGTAAAAGAAAATTCACTGCAGCATTTTTTGAAAGAGTATAAAAAAAACAAACAACAAACTGGAAACAATTTAAATGTCCATTTACAGACAGCAGGTTAAATAAAGTATATCTATTCAATGAAATACTATATAGCTGTCAAAAAAGAATGTGGTAGATGTATGTTTGTACGGGAGGATCTCCAAGATATGTTATTGTCTGGGGGAAAAAAAAGAGTGCATATAGAAAAAAGCAAAAGAGTATATATTGTTGCATGTGTACATTTAAGTGATATAACTGTACTCCAGTCTGTGAGGAAAAAGTGTTCTGAAAGGATATATAAGACAGTTAACCAAAGTCATCCTTGTGGAAAGGAACGGGGTGTCAGAAGGCAGGAGGAGACTTCTGTTCATTTTGGACCCACTCTCTTATTCTCTCTATACATGGTTTGTTTGTGTTTTTTTTCATTTTTTTAAAAAACATATGCATGGATCAGGTTGTATGTGCACTTTTTAATAAGATCATCTCTGGATAGTCCCTTGTATATATTTTTCTACATGGGGAAATTATTTTTAAAAAGAGATTCTAAGATTAAAAATAAATTTCCTCCCAGCTAATGCCTAACCATTAAACAATATCCTTTGAAAACAATTCAACGAAAGCAACTAAAAGCACCATCTCCTTCTCAATCAAGAGTACTACAATAGCCTTGTCAAAGGTCTTATTCAAATTAAGATGGGGGACCATATTTGCAGTTTTCTTCTAATATACTAGCCTGGAAACCATTCTAAAAGGAAATGAGCTTCATTAAGAATGCCAACTAACTCTAAAAATAATTCACTAAGAGGGTCATATAAATGTAAATATAATTACATGATATTAATTTAACTTGATTTCACTTTACAAATAAAAATCCATTGCAGTATAAAAGTAACATATCTAATGTATGAAACATAAACCTGTATAATTGATTATCTAAAAGCTTTCTTGCATGGGAGTTTTAGAAAATGAATTAGGATGCAATGTTAATACAGCACTTTAGAGACAATGTATATGTCTCAAGGAACAAATTTCTATAGATTTTATATATTAAATTAGCAACTAATTTTATAAACTATAGAGAAGGTTATACAGCAATATTTTTGCATTATATTAATGTTTGAGTCATTCTGCTCAATTTTGGAGAAGTATATGGAAGGTATTCTGAATTATTTGAATTCCCAATTAACAGAAATGTAGGCTATGAAATGTTATAATGTCAGGTTAAACATTTTTAGTAGAAATCTTTCTAGAACACACAACTCACTTTACAAACATAGAAAACTGCAAGTGGTTAACATAATTTAACTTTCTTTCGATGACTCAGTAGAAGTCTCATCTTTTTCCTAATGGGCAATGAATTTTGAGTCCCTTAATACTGCTGACTAACCTGTTTGACTGGGCACGAGTTCTTCAACATCACTCCGTGAGGGTTGTCGTCAGTTCCCAGTCTCTGTCTCTTCCCTTCCCTAGAAGGGAAACCCCTTCCCAACATCAGAGGCCCTGCTGGTCTACGCTCCTTGCTTTCTATCAAAGCACGGAAGGATATGACAAGCCATTTTCGGTAGGTTGATTTTATGAAACACACTCACACTACATCTCCTTAAAAAGTTACTTTAAGTTTACAGTCTCTAATTATGCAATGAGAAGCTTTCTTCATTAAAAAAATTCCTATCTCTTCTAATCAGGTTTAGAGATGTTTTTAGGCCTGAGGGGTTTGGAAAATCATGGCAAGTCCATTCTCTGGAAGGCAGTAATGACATCTTTTAGAATGACTTTGTTGCTGAAGGAGGTTTGAAGGGGGAATCCCTGTCTGGATGCGTCCCTGCGGGAAGCCTTGGCCTGGAAAGTGTTAGGAGTAGAGGGAGGAGGAGAGAGGAAGGCAGGAACTAGGACTTATTGAGCATTTATTGTGAAGGTCCAGGTACTTTACACCCTTTAAATTATTTAATCCTAACGGCCACCTGTGGTGAGTAACATTTGCATTTTTTTTTAAAAATGAATGCTCAGAGAGGTGAAGTAAACCCCCTAAATTCCCCTAGCTAGTAAAGGGGCAAGGTAAGGATCCAAATTATACTGTCAGACACCAGCACCCTGCACCATCACTGCACCATGGTGACTCCATGTTTCTTCATCGCTGATGGTCTCGGGTCCTCTTCCCAGATCTCTCCAGTCCTGATGGTGTACAGCCCCCTGTCCTCCCTTCTCTACCTGGATCTAACCCAGGGCCTCGTGAATGCACGCTCTCTCATTTCTGCCTCACATGGCACCACTTCACTTGAGGGCTGGTGGTAGAGGCAATGCTGTGAATGCTCCCGTACACCCGCTTCCCTCCTCCTCTGGGATGCTCTAACTCTCATGTTACACCTAACTCTGGATTTGAAGACTGTGATGGAGTAGCGTGTCTTAGAAAATAGCCTCCTTGTTAACTGAGGTACATTCTTTGTTTGAGTTACTTATTCAGGTAATAGATAATAGAAGTTTTACATTCCTACCTTGTGTCAATCAAGATAAAAAGAGAGAGTGATTATTTCTGAACTGTGTAATTAATGGGTTACTCAATTCTCTTGATAGTTACCACAGTCAGCGTATTAAAGCCGGCTCTCCCGAGCAGATGTCCTAGGTCATTGACAGCAGTGAAAGGAGAGACGTGTGGAGAAAATCCTCCTTCCCTTTCTGTTTCCGCTAACTGTAATGAACACCGGAGTTCATAGAGAGTGTCACCTCCAAACAATGCACCAATAAACACTCCATCTGGTTTTAAAACACAATGAATCTGAAATAAATATAAACAACAAAACTATTCAAAATTTTACATATAAAAATGTTAAAAGGATATATGGTATCTAGATCAATATTTTATGATTACCATTCTTATTTTGTCAAATTAATAACCAGATAATTTATTAAATAACACTTAGACAACCAACTATCAGAAAGGCATTGCAGTATAATATTGTTGTGAAGATAGACATTTACTGATAGTGTTAATATCTATAAAATATTTTATATGTTTTTAATTTTTTATAATAGACAAAACTGACTCTTATAATCAGTAAAATATTGAAAGAAAAAAATTTTAAAGTGTGGTAGAGTACAAAAATCACCATCCTCCCTGTATCTGTGCCCTCTGAAACGCTGCTCAACAACAACTCCCATTAAGGGATGGAGGCTACTTTCCCCTCCTGGAATCTGGGCTAGCCTTGTGACTTGCACTGACCAAAAGAATGCAGAGCAAGTTGACAGTGTGTCAGTGTCAAGCCGAGGTCTCAATGGCCTTGCTGCTTCCACCTGCTCTCTAGGAGCCCCGTCTGGCCACCACGTTGTGAACAAGCCTGAGCTGGCCTGGTGAAGGATGAGAGATCAGCCAGGCATCCCAGCTGAAGCCATCCGACAGCTCCAAGACAATCCATTGGCATATCAGACACACGGGTGAGCCAAGCCAGACCCAGAAGAATTTCCTAAGTCCAGCTCAAATCCCTAATTCACAAAATTGTGAGCTAATTATTTTTAAAACAAAAAGCTGAGGTGGCTTATTATGCAGAAAAAATTGATTTACAGAGAAACCATTATGATTCACAACATTAATCTAGTAACATTTTAGTTAAAATATTAACATATTAATCTAGTAACATACAGAATTAAGAAGTAACCAACTTATTTTTCAGCTTTAAAACAAAAACCAGTTTTAATTTATAACTTGAGCAAAATAGCAGCCAGAATGAATTCCAGATCATAAATGTTTACTCAATGACTCTTAGAACTACAATCTTTAACTAGTTTTGACTCTGACTATTCTCAACAACGAGGAACATTACAGGACAGGGTGGATTCTGAAGTACATCAGAACCCAAATCACAGTAGGCTCTTCTTTTTTTTTTTTTTTTTTTTAGTAGGCTCTTCTAATTCAAGTATGCATCTTAGATTTACATTTAATACATTATGAAGCAATTACAAAACAGTATATAAGCAAACCAACTGTAAAATCTTTTGGTTTTTTTCTTCTGCCCCTTTAGTGTTACTTCTTTCTCTTGCCACCAAACTCTAATATAACGTACCTAGAATTTAGTCCTCAGCTCTCTTCAACTTCTCTCTACCACAGAGGGCTTATCAGTTCCCATGGATTTCACAAGGATCACTTTCCAATCTCTACCTTGAGCTTCCCAGAACTCTAAATTTGTCTTTAGCTGCCTGTGCGCCATGAATATCTGTCTCTTGATAAACTTACTCCCTCCCCTTCCCCAGTACATCCAACACACACACAACACTTTTTCTCAAACCAACTCCCTTTTCCAAATGCCATATTTCTGTTAATTACCATTTTCTATTCCCTTTATCTGATCACTACCATTCTTTCCCCTACTTTTACTAATTATTCTCCAGTCATCCAGACTCAAAACTTTAAGGCAAGCTTTGACTCCTGACTCTTTTTGATCTTCAGCTCTAACCAGCCACCAAACTGTTGACTCTTACTTTGCAGAGTCCTAAATACCTTTCTCTTCTTTTTAACTCCTACCATTGCCACATAGGTTTAGTGTATCTCATGCCTGGGCCACTGAAACAGTCTCTCTTCCATGTAACCAAATTCCAGCATCAGTTTTCTAATCAGCAAAATGAAGCTATCCTGCAGAGTTATTTAACACATATATAAAACAGAGCACAGTGATTGGCAAACAGTATATGCTTAAGATATGGTAGTTATTATCCTGCCTACCAGCTTTTTAATCATGTTACTTTCCTCTTCAAAATTCTCCAGTGGCTCTGAATTGCCTTAAGAAAAAACTCCTAATTCCTTAATCTGTCACCTGAGTCTGCCTAAATCTGGTCCCAAAATTCCTCATCTACACCTGGCACTATACTAATTCTCTAACAGGCTTCCTCTTTGTCCTTTCAGGCTCCTGAGTCTCTTACACCTCCCATCTATCCCGGGATTCTGCCTTCCTGGAGCGTATTCCCACTCCAAATCTGACCTACCCTTTGAGGCCCTGTTCAAGAAATTCCTTCCTCTTAAAGGTTTCCTAGGCCACTCCAAGCCACAGTGATCTCCTTCCCTCCTTGGAACACGATGCTTTTTACCCACCCTTCATCTGTTTGTTGATCAATATCAACCGAGAAGCATTTACTAGCATTGCCTAAGTATAAGGTATGGGGGAGATACAAACACTGTAGGAACAAATAGGTTCTCACCCACAAAAAATTTATAGGCAGTGCAGGAAGAAAAGAAAGCCACACAGAAAATGTCTTATGATATTAGTACTATTTTGTACAAGTCTTAAATATTTATGAAAACTTTAGTAACATCTCCATAATTAGATTTCTTAATTCTCAGGGAACAGGGAGTCACTAATGTACTTCTTAATATGCCAAAGGGCACCAAGTGTATCTGGCCGACAGAAGATAATCAATTTTTTATTTGCTTCCGTTTCCAATTGTCAAAAATATAAAATGGAAAACATCTATAAGTTTCTGTGTAAAAACAGAAACATCTATAAGTTGCTAATAATAAACAAAATAACACAGGCTATTAGAATCAACACTAAGATTTTTACCTGTTCAAGTGCTCTAGGAAGGTCATTCACCCAGTGCAAACTAAAATATAAAACACACATTTGTTTTAGCTTAATGTGTATAATTAATTAGTACGAGCAGCACTAGTATAATGATAAGCCACAAAAAAGGTGTACATTTTGATGTTTGAAATTGCATATCAAAATTCATTGATTGTTTTCATACAAGTTTTAAAATAAAAAATATTCCTAGGGAATTACCTTCCTTCTGTTGCAGGAGAAAATGTGACAGTATATCACTTTCCTGATATGATTATCTCTCCAAATAGTCTTCAATGAATAAAGTAAAAGTCAGCTTTTCTAAAGCATACATACAAATGGCCAACAGGTATATGAAAAGATGCTCAACAACACTAATAATTAGGGAAATGCAAATCAAAACCACAATGAGATGTTACCTTATACCTATCAGGATGTGCATTAAGAAAAAGAGATGACAAAGGCTGGTGAGGATGTGGAGAAAAGAGAGCCTTTGTGCATTGTTGGTGGGAACATAAACTGGAACAGCTGCTGTGGAAAACAGTATGAAGGTTCCTCAAAAAATTAAAAATTGAACTACCATATGATCCAGCAATCCCACATCTAGATATTTATCTGAAGGAAGTAAAGTCATTATCTTGAAGAGATACCTGTATTCCCATGTTCATAGCAGTATTATTCACAGTAGCCAAGGTATGGAAACAATCCAAGTGTCCATTAAGAGATGAATGGATAAAAAAGATGTGGTGTGTACACAGACACACACACACACACACACACACACACACACACACACACAGAGGAATATTATTCACCCATAAAAAAGAAGGAAATCCTGCCTTTTGGGTCAACATGGATGGACCTTGAGGGCATTATGCTAAGTGAAATAAGCAAGACGAAGGAAGAAAAATACTGTATGTTCTCACTTATATGCAGAATCTAAAAAAGCCAAACACATAGAAACAGAGTAGAATGGTGGCTGCCAGGGGCAGAGGGAAACAGGGAGATGTTCAAAGGATACAAACTCCCAGCTTTAAGATAAACAAGATTTGGGGATCTAATACACAGCACGGTGACTATAATTAACAACACTGTATTATATAATTGAAGGTTTTTAAGAGAGTAGATCTTAAATGTTATCACCACATACATACACAAAAAATTGCAATTATGTGAAGGGATGAAAATTGTTAACTAACCTTATTGTGGTAATCATTTTGCAATATATATATGTATTTGATCATCATATGGTACACCTTAAACTTACGTATGTTATATATAAATAATATCTCAATAAAGCTGGGGAAAAAAATAAAGTAAAAATCATCCCTATCTGGCATCTCATTTAAACAGTGCTATTCTGAGAAATTATTTGAAATAGTAAAACTAAGGACCTGATGACATATTCAAGGAAGTTCACCAATTAAATCAAACAATTAAGCTAGATATATATAGAATTCTAAGTCCTACTTTCGCGGGGTGAGGTGGGGAAGCCACTTCATCAGACCTATAATTTTCCCAAGGCAAACAGTATTACTCATCAAAAATAACTCAATGAGTTTTCTGATAAATAATATCCCATATTTTTTAAGACCATAAAAAAGAATAAATAAACTCAAAGTTCTATATACTTAAAACTTAATTTTAGAAATGTCTTGCATTGTCTTTGGACTCTATTTGATCCTCTCCCAGAGTGTGGTGTTGTATAACCACAAGACTCAGTCTCTGTAGAGTATGGTCACACTTTCCTGGTAGAGCTGGCATCCTCTTAGCTGAATTCCAGGAGAGCACCGAAGACCCATTTCAAACCATACTATGTTAAGCTCACATTTATCTTTCATAATGCTTTCTATCAATTATTTGATACTTTAAAAATTGAGGTCATATTATAAACTCTATCATACTTACGGGGAAACTGAAAGTGACAGAATTACAGTAGTTACTTGCAAATAACAAGCACAGGAGCTAAAGTTAAAACTCAGGTTCTGACTCTCTGCCCAGGGCTCTTTCCCTTAGACCAAGTACGTGTAATGTTTTCCATTTCACAATAGAATCGGAATATTTTTCTAAGTTTGTTCAGCACACCTCAAAAAGCAGAGAAAAAATTACAAACTCACTAAAGAAAACAGCAAGGGTGACCAACTCTCCCAGTTTGCCTGGAACTGAGGGGTTTCCTGAGACACAGGCCTTTCAGTGCTAACACTGGTAAAGTCTTGGGCAAACCATAATGACAGGTCACCCTAAAAACAGCCATTAAAAGGGCTGAACTGAGCATGTTGAATCTTTGAAAAAAAATCTGACTATACTAATAAGGAGAAATAAGGCACCACACAGAATACTTTATTTTCTCTATTAGATGTTGAGGTCTTTGAGGACAGGATTCCTGTCTGAATTCATTTTTCAATTCCCCAAAGCATCGAGCTCAGTGCCTTGTACATTATAATCTATTCAACAAACATTTATAATATATGTTTTTGTAATAAACGTGGAGGGACATGGTAGGAAGTACAAAGGGAAAAAGTAACCTTGAGAACTACGTCTCTGTGTAGAAGAATTAAAGTTAAAGGAAATATGAGCTTTTCCTTATTTGCCAGAATGAGTTTATAAGGGTGTTCTAACATCTGAATATTGGAGCCATTATACTCTTTCAAACTCTTGCCCCATCAACATGTAACTAGGTTACGTCAGCGAGGAAAACCCTTCTAACACAGATAAACTTTAGCAAATTAAGGAAAGTTGGGGAGGAAAAAAAGTTGAGGTACTATATCACTTATCCCCACTAGGGAGCATATAATCCATAATTCTTTACCAGAGAAAACTGGTTTGTGACTTAAAATAAGTTATTAAGATATTTACTCTGTTATCTATTTTATTTACCTTATAATATTAAAATTTTATAGCATAAATTATCTATTTTTAACATATATTTTTTAAAAGCACAAATAGATTACCAACCTTAAACTGCTAACCACCAGATCAAATATATTTTCTCTGAAGGGAAGAAATTCTTCATCAGCTAAAACACTGACAGTAGGAATTTCCATTTCTAAGGCATTTTTCTAAAAGTTAAAAAACAGACGTTCAAAACACATTTATATAACATCTTAATTATTAACACAATCATTGTTTGTTAAACTTAAGTCAATGTTATATTTACTTGGTAGTTTCTAGTCCTTCTAAAAAATAAAAATTAAAAAAATTAAAAGTTTCAGTGGAATAATTGAGGCCAGAAAACTGCTAGATGAAAATATGGGTGAACACTTTTATACTCTTAGATGAAAATGCCTAAGTAAACGTGACTCAAAAAACAGAAATTGTAAAGACTGATATACTTGATGATAAACTAATCAAAAACTTCTAAAAAGCAATAAACAATGTAAACAATATATTTGGGAAAATATTTTTTAAATATATGAAGAAAAACTAATATCCCTAAAAAGCAAGTTCTTACAAACCACCTAGAATAAGAACATGCCAAGGTTAAAGTAGATAAAGGACTAAGGTACAGGCACATCATAAAAATTACTTACAAAATTCACAAATTGAAAAAAAACAATAGCCAAAAGACATCAAGAGCTATTTGGCTACTCTAGTAAACAAAGAAATGTAAATAAAAACAATGAAATTCTACTTTCTGCCTATTACATTGACGAAGACAAAATAAATGGCCCAGTGTTGCCAAAGAGAAGGAGAAAAGAGTGCTTTCTTTTAATTCTGTTCTTCAGTCTTTCTAACGGCAGTCTGGAGATGTATATTAAAAATTTAAAGCTGAACATCAATGAATCCATACATTCCACTATTAGGAATTTATTCCCTGGGAGAAAATAAATCAAAATTGCTTTATATAAGGATGTTCATCACAGTGTTGGTTACTGAGATACTAGAAATACAACTGTCTTTCAAAGAAATTTAGCTAAATAAATCGTGGAATATTCATATGCTGGAATACTATATAGCTGTATAAATAGGGGTGTGTGTGTGTGTGTATATATATACATATATATACCATTTATTGATATAAAAGAGTGGTATTCTATGAAAAATATGGCATGTTAGCATAATAATGTTTGTATAAAACAGTGTTGGGGAGATATTATATGCCTACAAGGTGGAGACCACAATGTCACCAGTGGTTGCCTCTGAGTGGTGGGACTAAGAGTGATTTTTCCTTCCTCCATTATACTTCCTGTACTGTTTTACTTTCTTTTATGTTTGTTACATTTATAATCAGGAAAAAAACAGCTAATTTCATTTTGAAGGAAATAAAAAAGTAAAGAACTAAAAAACAAACCAGGAGATCAGAAACCTATAGTATTAAAAAGCTACCTACCAAAGCATTTTCTGCAATGTCTGTTTGGAAAAACTTTCCAACAGTTTCCTGAAAAGGAATAAAGTTGATCAGATAATACAAAAACAAAAAAAAACTAGTAACAAATCAAACAAAACAACTGTTGAAATTAGTAAAGGAAAAAGTGATAATTATAGATTAATTTTCAGCTTTGTAAGGGTATTTTTCTGCATGTAATTAGTATGGTACACAAATACTTTTAATAACACATATTAAGTTACATAGAATTAAATATATGCAGTCAACCCTACATGTAATATATTTAACAATATTTAATAAAATGGAGAACACAGGTATGAATAATCAGCATCCTTAATTTACTCCACTGGGTTAAGGCTATGTGTTAACTTTTCCATGGCATAATATGCTGAGAGCTAGTCCCCACTCTTGTACCACAGAAGATCCCTCCTGCATACCATCCCCAAATTAATCTTTCTTAAACATCACTGTATCACACCCTACAGCTTTCTACCTCCACCTTCCCTCCTGCTATGCCCTTACTTCCAATGCCTATGAAACACCAATCCAGATTCTTTCAAATCCCAGGTCAGATTCTGTGCCCTTTCAGAAGCCTTTGATCAAATGAAACCCTACTGATTTTCCTTTCCCTTGACTCCTGTTGCAGTTTAATGACTGTACCATTTCCATGGCATTTACTATTATCAATAACAGTATTTGGAGAGGCTCATACACACCCCTCCTCCTGCCTTGGCTCAAGTGTACTTTTTTTCTAAGTAGATTTGATATAGAAATCCCACTTTAATTTGTGTCCAGCACAGTGTGCTACATAGAGAGGCTAAAACAATTAATAAATGTTTTTGGTCTGAATTACAAATTGAAAAATAAAATGGTATAAGCATTAATAAAGGCCACTTATATTTCATCACACACAAGATTTCTAACCAACTGATGAAATGAATATTTTTCATAGATAAAGTATTAGCTTACTCACAACTTCCAAATGAATGTCAATGTGATTTTTATTGTGAATTATTAAAAAAATTTGAACAAAGTGGTAATAAAGTACAATGTATCTTACATAGACTTAAAGAAACTATCAGTAGGAACACCGTATAAAATGGATTCAAAGAAAAGAAAAAACAATTTAAGAATAAACTACTTAGGAGTAGACACAAAACCACCACTGGTTCCATCACTTCAAAAAAAACAAAGAAATGAGAAATTCTGATATAATCAAAATCTAAATATGATACAAATTGATTAGGAAAGTCTTCCCTTAAAATTAGCCAATTTTATTTCTCAAAGTAAATTAAGTCATCAAATAAATATACCTTATTCAAATGTTGTGCTATATAACCTCTTCCACAACCGACATCCAAAGCAAGGGGGAAATCTCTGAAAAACAGACACAGAAGTCATATTTGTCTATAAAAATAGTCCATAAATAACTATTAAAAACTAATTTTCTTAAGTAAAAACGTTTTAGTGAACACAGCTTTCAAAAAAGTTATATCATCTGCCTTTGCTGCCTTGCCTCACAACGTGCATCCCTCAGAGAACACACCAGACACGGCAAGTCTGTCTGGCCTAGCCACTCACAGGACCTCACAACCAATGGCCTTCCATAAGGTTGCTCCATGATGTGGATGTGAAGAACTGATTTAGTAGGGGGTATTTTAATTTGATAATATACCCAGATAAAGAATGAAAAGAAGTTAATGTAAATGAACATGAAAATATTTGGCACACCTACCAGGAACTTACTACTTATCCCTACTTCTCAAATTTTTGATGACTTAGAAATCATCATGTGAAAGACCATGAAGTAAAACATGATAAACTAAAAATCAAACAAAATATCAACTAAATAATAGCTTTTACTTAAATCTTACCAGGTTCAAAGCAGTGTGCTAAGTATGCAGAGTTAAGTAAGTCAATCCAAGGTCACTCAACTAATAACCAGCAGTCAGAACTTGAATTCAGTCTGTTTGAATCCTGAACCAGAACTATTATCCCCTATGCAATGCTGTCTCCTCCAAATATATGTCATACTAAATCAGTTTACACATCCAATTGTGGGTCATAGGTTTAAGAAAAATTTGTGACAAAATTTTTTTAAATTTTATCCACTAATAACATTTTTCCTATTGGAAGCAAGAGTTCCTTTTCAATTTCTGTTAAAAACCTATGTCAAAAATATAGAACACCAGTACACAGCTGGAGAACCACTGGTGAGAGAACCATTTATTTACCTAATGCCCTCTATCTTGATTGTGAACATAGGCAGTGTGGCCTGGGGAAGCATATAGCCTTTGCAATCACGAAGACACGAGTTAGAATTCTGGACCTGAAATTTACTGGCTCTGTGACCACAGACAAGTGATTTAATCTTGCTGGATCTCAGTTTCCCCATCTATAAAATGGAAAAGTTACTATCTTCCTCAGGGTTGGTATGAGAATTTTATGAAACAGTGCATGTAAAGTATTCAGCACAGTACAAATGTTCAACAGTTAGGACTTATTATTATCACCGACTTTAACAGTACTAAGTAAGCTTCAGAGAGCACAAATAAGACATTTAATAATCTGTTGGATTAGTTTAAATAATAAACATAAGATCAGTGTTGACAATACAAGCTATTCTAATAATAGAACATTAATGTAAGACACTTTAGACTGTTATTTTTAATGATTTAATTCCAAAGAGTTACTGTTATTTTAAGACATGCTTTTAGTCAAAATCACAGTTTTCTCCACAGACCTGTGTTTTGCTCAGTACTATGACATAAAGAGATTGTAAAATCCAATCTGACTTGGAAAATTTAATGTTTCATTTATTAAACTGCAAATGACCTAAAAGCCAGGCAAATGAATGACTACAGTATAGAGAATCAGCTATTTTTCAGATTTTTAAAATAATGAAACCAATGAAACAGATGAAATGAGGGTGATTTTTGTAACAATGAAGAATTTTTTTTTTAAACTTTATGAAACTGATTCACCCCAAGACTATTTTAAGTAGCCAGGATATATCCAAAATATGATTTCAAGAGTTTGTGATTTTACAAAATTCCCCTTTTTTGAATAGACAAAATGAAATAAATTCATCCCATATGGTCTAATTTAATGTGTGTCTTTTTCACAAAAGAGCACCAAAAGCGATTTGCTAACATCACAGAGCAATTCTATAGCAAAGCCATTATTTAACTGTGGTTCCTGCTACCTGGCTGTAAATTCAAACCTGCAAAGCTTTTGTTATGCCTAATATAGAGCAATGACTCCATCAAGGTTTTAATAATATTTGATGAAGGTGTTCTTTTCTCAAATCTGCCTCTATATAATTGTCATAAAACCCTTATTGCTATTAATAATACCTAAGATATAATGGCCAAAGTCTCATATAACTTGATGGGGGAACAAATCTAGGTAGACTCTCTCCTTCACTTAGATGGTAAAAGGTTCTGTTAAAATTTTAAACTTTTAAAGTTAGGTTTAGTAAATTTTAAAATTCACATGTCAATTATATCCATTTTTGGAGCAATCTTTCCATTACTCGCTTTTGACCAAATCAAGTGGAATAGCCATTTAGTCTTGGAGAGAAGCTGAGCTGTGTTTCCATTCATTCTTTTTGTTTGTTTGTTTGTTTGTTTGTGGTACGTGGGCCTCTCACTGTTGTGGCCTCTCCCGTTGCGGAGCACAGGCTCCAGTCGCGCAGGCTCAGTGGCCATGGCTCACGGGCCCAGCCGCTCCGCGGCATGCGGGATCCTCCTGGACCAGGGCACAAACCCGTGTCCCCTGTATTGGCAGGCGGACTCTCAACCACTGCGCCACCAGGGAAGCCCCCCATTCATTCTTTTTTAAGACAACAATGAGAAAATACTTGCTCTCTCAGACATAAAAAAAGGAGAGCTCTAAGAGTGATTAAAACTACTAATCCTGGTAATAAATTCATCTAGATGCTGCCATTCCAGATATCAAGTTCTCAGCATTTAATTTCTCAAGCCTTCATTCAAAAGTTGATTGGGGCTTCCCTGGTGGCGCAGTGGTTAAGAATCCGCCTGCCAATGCAGGGGACACGGGTTCGAGCCCTGGTCCGGGAAGATCCCACATGTCACGGAGCAACTAAGCCCGTGCGCCACAACTACTGAAGCCTGAGCGCCTAGAGCCCGTGCTCTACCACAAAAGAAGCCACTGCAATGAGAAGCCCGTGCACCACAACAAAGAGTAGCCCCCACTCTCTGCAAGTAGAGAAAGACCCAACGCAGCCAAAAGTAATTAGTATATTAAAAAAATAATTAAAAAGAAAAGTTGACTGTATTTTATTATGACAATCATCACTTACCTGGCTATGTCATATATACGGTCTGCAATCCGACTTCCAACCTGACAGATTATAAGAGGCAATGAAGTTAAGATGAGTAGGTTTAACAGAGAAGTAACACTCTCTCCAGTATTCAACAATCCATAGGTTACTTATGTTTCAACATGTTAAATTCCCTTTATCCCTTTTTCAATTTGACCTCAGCAACTTTCTTTTCAAATTCTGAATAGGAACATCATAAATTAAAGGAAACACACTGAGTTAATTACTTCAGAAGTCAATTTAAGGAAAGAAGACTAAATACTATATATATATATATATATATATATACACACATATATATGTATATATATATGACTTTATATTCCATATGATACAAGAATGCAAGGCCAAAAAGCAACAGGATACCCCAATTAAAAAAAAAAATCAACAGGAACACAACAAGCATATTATTGTCTATAGATATTAGCATGAGGTATGTGAAAGTGAAAAATTAGTTAGCTGGGGATTATTACAGATCAATGTATAAATGATCACTTAATAAAAACTCTATTATTTGATAACTACTAACAAATTTTGTGGAACTCCTAAATGAGTAAACAACTTTTCTGAGCAACATCTGCAAATTAGAAGTCAGCCAAATCTGAAGAAACCTCTTCAATCCCACCCTAATTTAAAAGACGTCATAAGGTAGGTACCTCCTTTTTGCTGGGCTAGCTTCGTCTGGCAGGAATAAAGATGTGGGAGCCTAATATTCCATTCATTCCCTTATAAACATCCCAGAGTTTCTATTAGGCCTTGAAAGTTCAGAACATATGTGTATTTGCTTTGGGGGGGGAAGGAGGGGTAAGGGAGGAGGACAGAAGAAGTCATTTCCCAGAGGACTCCACTTTGTACATCATTCCTAATATGAATACCTTTTGTTTATTATTTTTAAAAAAACTTTCATATACTTTATCTCATTTATTCTAGTCCTAAACACTGGTGAGGCCTCAGTCAAGTTGTAATCCAGGTGCTTCTCTTGGAGAAGAGTGGCTGGAAACACATCTTCTAAGTACATGTCACCATGAACCCTGAGGACAGAGTCACTCATCTGATCAGGCCAGGACTTACACAGAGCTCTGCCCAAAGTAGGGGCAGTAAATGTTGGCTGCATAGGCTTGAAAGAACTCATTACACTTGATTTCAATTTTAGTCCATCCCTGAAGAAACACGAGGCCTGAGCTCTGTGCTGCCTGTCCAGAAAGCAGAAACCTGCTCAAGTCCCTAGTCCACCTAGGCAGAGAGGAAGAGGTCTCTCAAACCAGCACAGACAAATCTTAATTTATCTTAATGAGTCTTTCTAAAACACGAACCAGAGCCCATCACTCCATTGCTTAAAAGCATTCGACAGTCTCACATTCCTCTAGAGCCATGTTGCCAGTAGAAAAACAATCAGAGCCACATGAGCAACTTAAAATTTTCTAGTAGCCATTTTAAAAAGGGTAAAGAAATTAATTTAAACATTTTATTTAACTCAATGTATCAAAAATAAAACTTCAACATGTAATCAATGTAAAAAGATATTAAGGAAATATTTTACATCCTTTGTTCACATTGTCACTGAAATCCCGTGTATTTTACATTTACTGCCCATCTCAAAGGGACATTCAAGTGCTCAGTAGCTACATGCGGCCAGAAATTACCATATCAAATGGACAGCCGAGATGGAGAAGAAAATCCCAAATCCTTAACCATTAAGGCCCTCGTAAGCTGGGCCCTCCCTGACCTCCCAATGGAGGTCCCTGGAAGCCTCAACAAGGTCCTTTCGGCCTCAGGGGCTCTGGGTTTGTCTTTCCCTTTGCCTACAAGGCTTTTCCCCCCAGATCCCAGCCTGGCTAATTCCTCATCACGTCGTCTGCCTGAGCGGCCTTCCCTGACCAGCGCAGTCACCTTACTACTTCACTTTGTTACCTGGCCTTACTTCTTTAGCTGGAATTACATGTTTTTGTTCACTGTCTCGCCTCCCACAAGAATGAAATCTCCTGAGAGCAGCTGTCTTACTTTGCCCTGGTCACACCTGTAATACAGGCACCATCTGCCGAGGTTATGAATGAATGAAGAGCAATTTACAAACACCGGCGCCCGGCCGCTGGGAGACTATAGTAGAGGCCCAGACAGGCAGGTCGGCTGCTCAAGCTCACACAGCGAGGTGGGGGCGGCCGGGGCCTAGGCGGAGCTCCCGGACCCGAAGCCAAGGCTCGGCGCCGCCCTCCCCGCCGTCCCGCTGACTCACCTCCTCCTTCAGGTAGTCAAACTTTATCCGCTCAGGCTGCCGGGCCGCCCAGTTCTTCTGTTTCCTCTTCAAATCCCGATCGAATATGTTTAGGGATCTGGACGAGGCGCTGCCCAGGGAAGAGACGCCAGAGGCCACCTTCCTGAAGCCGACGTTCTTCGCGGGGACCCCTGCCGCTGGAGGTCGCCGCCACCGGGTCGGGAACCTGGTCAGCCGCAGCATCTCCAGCGGTGACGCCGTTTGCAGGCGCATTTATCGTGCGCATGCGCCGCAGCTTCAGCGAGGACTCTGGAGAGCTTCGCCGAGGAAAAGCGGAAGAAGTTTGGCCCAGTTCGCGTGCCATTACGGCTGCGCGTCACGCTGAGGATTGTGGGAGTTGGGGGCCTACGTGTGGCTCGGAGAAGTCTCGGAATTGGTGAGTGGGGTTAGGTTCCAGAAAAAGGGCTTGTCGAGGGGGCAGAATCAGTCTCTGAAAGGGTCTCCATCGGATTCGTGAGGGCCGCGCTCTTCCTCCTTGCCTTTCCGACTTCTTTCTTCAGGCTTCCTTGCTCTTCCTCCGCGTTCTGTTGAGGGCCCTCTTCCCTCTTCCGGCTCTCTGAGGTTTGGGAGTTGGGAAGGAGACCCTAGTTCCGGGCTCACCCTGGTGTTTCCCGCGTTAGAGGGTGGGTAGAAGGGGAGGGTGGGCTACAGAGATGAGGGCGGGCGTCGGAGATGAGGTTAGGTCGCCTTCCCCTCTCCGAATATCAGGAGTGTATCAAGTGCTTTCGTTCTAAACACTTATACACATTAGCTGTAATAGTTGAATGAAATGGTACCTATCCTACTCCATAAAGCTATTCAGAGCGTTAAATGTTTAATTGTATAAGTGCATCATAGTCAAGCCTTGCTTTTGAAACAAAGCACTATTACCATGTATTTATTAACTAGAGTGAGACTTCACCAGATTCATGAAGGGTGGTAGTATATAAAGGGGGAACTTTGAGCTAAACCTGAATTGATGTTGGTCTGTTTAGTTAGGAGACTAGCCACATAGAAGTAAATGCTGTTCCGGGTAGAATGAAGTAAGGATTAACGGAGAGAATGGGAGCAGAACGTGAAGAAACAAATAAGACCAACTGAGACTTCGGAATTTTTAAATTACATTAGTTTTTTACTTGTAACACATACAAGTATACAAGTAGAAATATAGGATATCTAAGTGAGGGCAGTTGGCTAGTAATCATTTGCCCCCCTCCATAAAGACCTGGAATTCTGCTTGGTTTTGCCTTAAATTTATTTCTCCATATGATCTGTACTCAAAAGAAGATATTCTGATAGTTTTTTATTTTCTGCATGTGACTCAAAATGAGTTTGGGAAAGGAAATTAGACATGTTACTTTTATTTTACTTACATTTACCTTAGAATACAGTATTGTGAATTAATATTCCCAAAGCATCTTATTTAATTATATTAGTAACCTTTCATTATTGTTTTATTTTTTAGTGTCTGGTTTCTTCAAGTATTTGCCCAGTCAGACATTTAAAAATGGCATCCAAACAAGAAATAATGAGTGACCAGCGGTTTAGGCGGGTTGCAAAGGACCCGAGATTTTGGGAAATGCCAGAAAAGGATCGAAAAATCAAAATTGACAAGAGATTTCGAGCAATGTTTCATGACAAAAAGTTCAAATTGAATTATGCTGTGGATAAAAGAGGACGCCCCATCAACCATAGCACTACAGAGGACTTGAAGCGTTTTTACGACCTTTCAGATTCTGATTCGGATCTCTCTGATGAAGATAATAAAGCTTTGAACCAAAAGAAACTGAAGAAGAAAAAACCCCAGACTAAAAACGAAAAAGAATCAAAAAATCTTGTTGAGGAGAAAAAGAAAGAAGCCAAGAAAATTAATCAAAAGGATTCTGGAAATAAGAATGATTTAGATAACTCCGAGAGAATTCAGAAAATGAAAACCTCGTGCAAATCTAAGAAGATAGAGTCAACAAGTCCCAAGAGCGATAGCAAAGAATTTATACAAAAAAGTACAAAAGGGAAAAAAAACGTTGTTCAACATAATACAGACTTGTTTCCCAAAGGAAAATTAAGAACAGTAGACTCAGGCACCTCTGAAATTGCACAGTCTCCCAAAGTCAAGTATTCTGAGACAGGAAGAGAAATGCAATCAGGTTGGTTGGAAAGAACTAAAGATTCTTTGGTATTACATTACTTATTTTTACACTGGTCTTTTAAAAAAGGAAATATATCTAATGAGTATTTTCATAGTATCATAAAAGTGGTCAAATGCTTATTTGGTAGTATAAAGCTATGAAAGAAAAAATACCATATGATAATGAATTTTTGATTTGATGCTATAATGGCTAGAAGAGAGACAAAAATTTAGGTCTTGAGGCTAAACAGTGATTTTGATTTGTGGTGGGCACTAGTGACAGCTAGGTTCTCCAACCAGATAAAATGTTATATGGTCTCATCACAGGATAAAAAGAGGTGTGTCTGAAGAAGGTAAGTAGAGTTGGGTGCTCATTCCTTCCTTCATTCATTCAATTACTTTTAGTACCTAATATGTGGCAGATAGAACATTGAGTAAGACATGGTTCCCCCATCTCAGGGCTACTGTTAGTGTATATGATGTCTGTGCAGATTAGAAAAAGATGTGCCCTTCTGGACACACAGCACTTCCAGAACTCACAGTTTGGTGAGGACAGCACCTTTGAGGGAGGCACAGGTTCTTTTCCCCTGAACAGACACAGTACTCCTGCAGGGTGTGTGGATTGGTGATTGGAGTTTGGCCTTGATTTCAGCCCTTCTTGACCCTTTGCAGATCACCTTTTGCAAATAACAACCTGCTAAACTCTGTGCAGTGTCACTGGTCTAAAGCAGTACTGTCCAATAGAAATATATAATTTTGAATTTTCTAGTGGACACTTTAAAAAGTAAGAAGAAACAGGTGAAATTAATTTTATTAATATATTTTATTTAACCTAATATATCAAAAATTATTTCAATATGTAATCAACATAAAAAATGTAATGGGATATTTTATATTCTATTTTCATACTAATATCAAGTTGGATGAGCCATCTTTCAGGTGCTCAGTTGCCACATGTGGCTGCTGGCTACCATATTGGACAGTGCAGATCTAAAGCAGAAGAAATTAATCAGAACCATAATACAAAATAGAGTAATTTAAAGTGCCATAGAAGAGCAGGGCTCTGAGAATTTGGAGGAGGAGGTCACTCAAGATATGGTAATCAGTAAAATTCATAGGTGAAGTGCTATTTTGGTTGGGGTTTGGAAGAATTAAATTTGGGATCCAGAGTATTCTACACAGAAAGAACTTTTTGAGCAGAGATATAGTTGAGCTTGCTCAGAAGAGATCAGTATTCCCATTTGATTAGATAATAAGGTGTCTGAAGGGGTGAGCGAATAATAAAGCTAGAAATGGTTGTTTGAAGCTAAGTAAGAAACATCTGACTCTAGTTCATGTTTACAAGTTTTCTAAGCTTATTAAAAAGTTGCGTCACCTCTGGCAGCAGGAAATTTTGAGTATTGGTATTGCTGATGGTTGATGTTGTAACTGAAAATTGGTGATGTTCAGATAAGCCAGACAAAGGCTGGCTGTGATTACAGGACCCAAGGAAGGTAAGCATCAAGAAGAGGCAGAGAGAGGTCTTTACAGGCCATAATCACACTGGGAAGGTAGGAAGTATCAGGAAGTGGACAGAATTCTAAATAGCAGAGACTAGGGGTCAGGGGTGAGATTTATAGTGGAACCACACAGCAAACTGAGGTATAGGGACAAGGGATGCAAGTCTGGTTACTGAAAGTGGAGGATAAGATCAGGCTGGGAACAGCAGCAAGGTTGGCTTGATGCTGAGTTTGTGAGCGAAGTTAGTCTAGTATCCTTCAAATTTCACTAGATTTAGGGCATTAGATTAATATAACATATCCATATAATCCTTGGGGTTGATTTTACAGAATCTTTTGATGTATCTTTTTTAATTTAATTTTCTCAGTAACCATGAGAAATTAGGATATATTCTTTAGGAAACAAGTGATCTATGTGAGGATACACAGAGCTGGGCCAGTAACTCAGGTCTTTGACTCTTTCTACCCCACCATGTTGTTTGCTGTAATTTACATTGGTTCCACAGTCTAGAAAAAGCATTATCTGTAAGTAGAGATCAAGTGACTCCACCAGCACCATCTTTTTTTCTTTATTCATTCATGACTTATCATTCCAGCAAGTACTGTGTACAAGGGGCTTTTTAAGTGCTATGAGGTAAAGATGATGTAGGGAGTTGCAGTTTAATATTACGTATCATTTTAAAATGTTGATGCCCAGCACTTGCACTCCTAGAATTTATTTTAAGTAAACAATTGGGCATGTGTTTAAAGAATTGTGCATTATAGCATTGTTTTTAAAGTTTTTTAAACGGTAACATAAATCATTATGGGATTGATTAAATAAGTTATGACATATACAAATATGTTCATGACATACAAAGTTTTAAAAATAGATTACATGGGAATTCCCTGGTGGTCCCATGGTTAAGACTTTACACTTTCACTGCTGAGGACCTGGGTTCCATCCCTGCTCAGGGAACTAAGATCCTGAAAGCCACACGGTGCGACCAAAAAAAACCTAAAAACATAGGTTACAAAATAGAATAAATGGTATGACTAGCTACTTAAATTAGTGGGCATATCATAGAAAACAAATTTAGGGAGTTATGTACCAAAATAACCACTCAGTTATCTCTGAATGAAAAATTACTAGTCATCTTTATTTTCTTTGCTAAACCATATTTTCTTAATTTTTTACAGTGAGCATTCATTACTTTTATAATCAGAGGGAAAATGATAAAGCATTTTTTTAAAGTAGCTGAATAATAGTAGTGTTTATAGTCACTACTGGAGCAGTACCATCTAGGAATAGAGGCAGTTACTTATTTTTCTATTCCCTCATTATTTAGAATAAGGCTTTGTACAAGGTAGGGTCTGAGCAAATGTTTAGTGAATGAATAAATATTCTGAATGTAATTGATATTGTCAAAAATATTAAAATACTAGATCTCTTTCAGTCTCCCATGTATCAATTTATTATACAACCCCAAATGTGATATGTGTACCACTGTCATGTGAGAAGATGTCATATGTCAGGTGATACTCAAACATTTTTTATATTAATAGTTACGTAGTTCAACATCTTAGGCAAAAAAATGTAACCACTATATCACATTTGTGGCTTCAGGGATATTGTTTAGAACAAGCTAATATTTTTAATTTAAAAAAATTCAGCTTCATGAAAAATATCAGTGACAGGCAAAAATCATGAAAATTGTATAGTAATAACTGATGTTTGAGAAATATTGCAACACTAGATAGAGCTGTGTCCCCAAGGTGTTATTTTAAACAGGTTGCTTAAAAGTGAATTCTAATGCTTATCTAATAGTAACTTTCTGTCACTATCATGGTGGTGTTTTTCTGATCCCATTTATAGAACTTATGATAATGCCTTTTTTTGGCTTTTTCACATCTGCTAGTTAGTTATCTTTTATTACTCCACCTCTTGTGGTACTAAAATAAAGCTCAGTTCCTATTTTCCTCCTAACAAAACCCCTTTTCACTTGGTCTCAGGTCAGGCATCTTTTTGAAGCCTTCCTTATTATAAATACCTCTCTGCCGGCAAATTTAGGTGTTTCTCTCTGTGGTGCTTTAGAACATAATCTCATAAATCAGTAAATGATTTCTTTTGTTTATAAGCTCATGAAGAGCATGGGATCATTGTTATAAATCATCTCCCTTTTTGGTCCCCCCAGCTCAATTCTTTGTACATAGTACTCAATATTTGGTCAGTGAATGACTATAAGAAGATTATAGGACCACTTATAGGCTCTATCCACTTAGAACCTGTGAATCAGAAACATAAGCTCCAACTGAAAGATGAATAAGATATATAAGATATAGCTATACTCACACAGATATGCACAGAATAGATAGAAGCATATGATTGTTTTAGAACTAGGAAATCAGTCCTTTCTGTGTATAATGAGGATCAAAAAAAACCCAGTTTAAGGTGAAACCAGTCTTTCACTCATATATTGCTAACCATAAGTCAGTTGCAAACTTTAAGATATAGCAGAAAAGTTACTATTTTGCTCTCTTCATAACTGATCTTATCCACATCACAACGTTTGTTATTATATACAAGAATCAGTCAAAAACTTTATTTCCAGCTCAGACTTCTCTGAGCTGTAGACTCATACAGCCGATGGCCTTCTCTATATCTCCTCTTAGATGGCTCAGAGGCACTTCCAGTTCAACATATCCAAAACCAAATTCATGATATACCTCCACCAAACAAACTTGTTCTCTTCTATCATTACCTCTTTTTCTGTCTGTCCACCTAACTAGCTAGCTCCTTCTGCAAGTCAAGAAGCTAGGACTCATCTTTGACACTGCCCAGATTCCCCATATCAAGCCCCTGTCACTGATTACTGTTGGTCTTACCTCCTGACTCTGAAAGTCAAGAGCGACTCACTACTCTACATCTCTACTGCCACCAACTTAGTGCTACCTTCATTTCTCACCAGGAATACTGTACTAACCTTTTAATTCTTTTTCACATCTACTCTTAACTCCCTCAAGTTTTCTACACCGTTGCTGAGGTGATCTCAATATGCAAATCTGATGATGTCCCTCCTTCTGAAAATAGCAGTGGGTTCTATATGCTTTTATGATAAAGTCCAAAGCTACATGGCACCTACCTAACTCTTCAGTTTCATTTTCTACTTGACTTCTGTACAAGAAGACTTCTGGCTATCTGTAATCCAGACATGCTTGCCAGCTTTTTTCTATTAGTGGATCTTTACATATGCTTTTCTTGCTATTTGGAACATTTCCTTCATCTATTAGTCTAACCCTGACTACTTAATTCCTCTTCATCCTTCTAGTAGCAACTCGTTTATCACTTACTTAGGGACCCCTATTTTGTGCTCTCATAGCATCTTGTAACATTTCTTCTTGGCACTTATCCTAGTTGTAATTTCATTTTTTTATGTGCATTGATTTGATGGATTTTATTTGATCAATAACTGTCCATCTATCCTCTTCACCTGACTGGAAGCTTATTGAGGGCATTGATTGTTTCTCTTTTGCCAATGGTAGTATGTTGAGTACCTAGCACAGAGCAGACACTCCATAAATATTGAATGAATATATGAATCTACTTGTGTGATCTGGGTATATATTAAGATTTCTATTAAATAACTTGGTTAGGCATGAATTTTGCCAAGTTTATATTTTCCTTTAGTCTGTTTCATAGAAATTATATTTTCACTGGATTTGAGGTCAAAATAACTTGGATTTAATTTAATTCAGTGTTTACGTTTTCTTAATTTCTCCCACCTTTGACCTTTTTGCAGTGGTTCCATTCATAATGGCAAGAGACAGTGATGGTCATGAAAACTCAGCAAGTGGTAAAATGTTTGACAAAGAAGCTCTGGAGGAAGATTCAGAAAGTGCTAGTGAAATAGGAGGTGATGAAGAATCTGAAGATGAATTTACAGGCATTTGTAGAGCTGTTGCTGCTGATCTTCATGATGATGATGATGATGATGATGATGATGATGATGATGATGATGGAGGGAATGAAAATGATGATGAGGAGGATGAAGATGAGGATAGTGAGGATGATGATGAAAGTGACAGTGGCCCCGATCTTGCGAGGGGCAAAGGAAATATAGAAAGTAGTTCTGAAGATGAAGAAGATATGGCATATTTACTTCCAGAGGAATCTGGTTTTGAGCATGCTTGGAGAGAATTAGATAAAGATGCTCCTCGGGCTGATGAGGTGACCTTTTGAATAAATAAGATTATTTGTCAAGAGTACAGTAGAAGTAGCTGTTATAGATGGTAGGATTGATGTCATTAAATTAACAAGGAAAAGCTTTATTGATAAATAATACTCTTGATGATGATTCTGATTAAAACTTCTTGATACAGAATATACCTATATAAAGTACATGTCTGTCCAAGCATATAGGGATGAACTTCTATATAAATAATTAAAAGTCGCATGAAATTTTTAGAAAATTCTAGTTTTAACTAGGAGTTTATATTTCAATTCCTATTGCACCTATTAGAAATGCTGTAGATTAATATACTCAGCTTTCCTACTTATGGGTGGCAGAATAGCTTAACAAACTTGATGGTTAAAGAATCAGCTTGTCATGTTCTGATTCAAGAACTAAGAACCAAGTAAGAGAAAGTGCTTTTCTGTTGACAGTTTTACTTTTGTGTGACTCATCTGAAGTTTTCTTTTACATATTGAAACCACTTAAATACTATATTAATGATTTCAGGATTTGGGGAAAAGAAGGCATTATATTTTTACTATCTTAATTTTGCAAGCATTGGGAATGATATAGATTATATCATATTTAATTTTTCTCATTTCTTAGATTACGCATCGATTAGCAGTTTGCAACATGGACTGGGATAGATTGAAGGCAAAAGATTTGCTGGCTTTGTTCAATTCATTTAAACCTAAAGGAGGTGTTATATTTTCTGTAAAGGTGAGAATTGATTTTATTTTGAAGTAAATATTTCTAAGCATTCTAAGTTAAATCTCTTTTTTTAAAGTCATAGTTTTCCTTCTAAGGAAAATAATCTGGAAGTTGTCCAATACAGTTAAGGCACAAAACTGATATAATAGGTATGAAAGTAAGAAAGGAAGAGGTAAAATTATTGCTCGGTTGTATGATTGTGTTTAATTAAAAAAAATCAACTGAAAAGCTGTTATAATAAAGCTCAGTAAAGGGACAAGGTATAAGATAAATATTTTAAAAAATGCTTCATTACTAGAATTAGCAAGAAGAAAAATTAGCAGCAGAAACATATAAAAGCCTTAGAAATTACCTTAAACAATATGACCTACATGAAGTAAGCTATTACACTTGATAAATAATACTTGAAAAACTTAAATTTTGAGATACCATATTTCTTGAGAGCCCGCGTAGGTATTAGGACTCTAGGCTTTGTAGTATGACAGACCTATATTCAAATCTTGATTCTGATACATGCTGTATGATCTTGTGCATTTTATTAATTAATTTCTCAAATGTCTTTTCTCCTCTAAATAGATATAACAATAGTATTTCTTAAGGTAGTGGTAAGGATTAAATGAAAAGAAGATCATGCTAAGTATTTAGTACAGTGCCTGAAACAGCTCTAAATTACTACTGTTCAGTTTAAATATTTAAGATGTCAGTTCTGCAGTTTTAGTATAGTTTCAATCAAAATCTCAGTTCAAATGAAAGTTAAGAAAAAGGTTACCATTAATCATCTAAAAGAATAAACAAGTGAGAATGACTCACAAGTTTTTGAGGAATCATACCAGTATAAAAGGATTCACCCTACCAGTTACAATATCTCAACATTTTATAATGCTACAGAATTTAATAGCTTTGGGTAAAAGTACAGGGACAACTTGATGCAATAGGTAGATAGAAGAGTTTGTATGATAATTTAGAACAAAATAAACTTCTTGAGTACATGGTATTGGAATAAACGGACAAGTCCTTGTGTTGGAGAACTTAGTGCAGGTCCTTGTAATAGCCCCAAATGATAGCCAGATGAAATGAAGAAAAAAATTTTAAAACTACTGGCAGAATAAAATAGAATGGTATTTTTGTTAAATCTTGTGTTTTAGGAGATGGGTAGTAGGAATCTCTGGACTTACAAAGAGGAAAAAAAATACAAAAGAATCAACAGATGTAAGCATATATACTAAAAATTTCTGCATTGAAAGCTATTTTATGCAACTTAGATTAGTAAGAAAAACTTGGATCCCCTAGTGGATAAATTAGATATTTCAAACAACTCAAAAAAGTGTACATTAGTTAATAGATGAATATTAAGCCCAGTTGTATCAAAACAATGCAGATTAATACCATTGTATTTCTTGAATCTCAAAAGTGGCCAAGATAATACCAAATCTAGGTGAGTGTGACTCCTTATACCAAGACTATATATAACCTGTGTGATAAGATTGTCATCAGTTCTTTTTTACTTAAAGAATTTCTTTAAAAGAAAGCATTGGATAAACGATATGATTTTAGGGATAAGTTAGGTGTTACAAAATTATGTTTCTTCATTGTTTTATATATTTCATTAATCATTTTAATGTATCATTTAAATTATTTAATCCAATCATTTTTCACACATGTGTGTGTGTGTGTCTGTGTGTTTATGTATCATTCCTTGAACTTAGAATCTTGTTTCACTTTTCTTAATTTTTCCCTTAGAGCCCAGAATGTATGGAGGAGATATTCTATTTTTGTTCCCAAGCCCACATCTGTTAATCCCTAGCCAAAATGACTATTTTTAAGATTATTCCTGAGGATGCTTTAGCTTCCTATAGTGGGTTTGGAAGTGAAGCATTCTTGCTGTTTTCATTGAGTCCAGTTGTTTAGAGTTCCTGACCTTGACAGGTCTGTATATTATAAAAAAAGGGAAATATAAATTACATTAATCTTACTTTTTTGTGTTTAGATATATGCTTCAGAATTTGGAAAGGAGAGGATGAAGGAAGAGCAAGTTCAAGGACCAGTAGAGTTATTAAGCATTCCTGAAGATGCCCCTGAAAAGGACTGGTATTAAAACACTCTAGAAAATAAAACTAAACCTCATGAGTTTGTGTCACTAGTTCAGAATTCTGGTCACTTTAATAGTTGGGACTAAAGTTTACACTTGTGCCATTCATGGTTAAAACAGGTTTCAAAGCAGGTTAAAGTCTGTCAGAAGTGGCACACTAGTCCAGTAACATTTTTTTGTATTTGTATTTCTATATTCATGAAAATTATTATTGCAGTTTTAAAAACATGTCATGACTAAACTGATTTAGAGGTCTCAGCCTCATTGCCCTGAATCAGTAAGTTTTGCTTTTTTTCTGAGATGTTGCTTTTTATGTAAATGGAATTGAAACTATTTGCCTTCAAATTATGTAATTTCTCTTATTTAAGGATTAAATAGAAAAATACAAGAATAGTAGAAAAAGTTCTTAATCATTGTAATGTAGTATAGAAAAAAGTTTAAGGTAGTTTTTAATCCACTAGGTGGAGCTATATGTGCACTTAATAAAAATTGGTGGCAAAAGAGAGCAGATGAAGACCCTCAAAGAATATGCTGTAGTTAAGTAAGTTGAATTTATACCACGTAGACTTGACAACACCTGAATAAAGTTTTACTAGATCAGTAATTTCTTTATAATAAAAGCTAATGCTTTCCTAGAATATTTTATAATACGGTGATCCTCTCTAGTGGTTTTACTTGAGAAGGCTGTATGTGATAGCAAAACAAACAAAAAAATAGCTATTCTAAGAATTAAAATCACAGGTAAGCACATGTAGTTCTTGCTTTCCTTTTCTAGATATCAAACTCCAGTCAAAGTCCCTGGTCTGTACCTTGTCAAAGTAATAAATTGGGCTTAAGTATTTAATGTTCATGAAGGCAAAATCATAAAGGAAGGTTGGATTGGAATAAAAACCAGTTTGTAATTTTTTTTTCTTGGAACAATTACATTTATTTTTTAAAGGGAGAGAGTATTTGTCTTCCTGTTTAAGTAAGCCTAATGAGTTTTTCCCCTTTTAGGACCTGTAGAGAAAAACTGAGAGATTATCAATTCAAACGACTGAAGTACTATTATGCGGTAGTAGACTGTGATTCTCTTGAAACAGCCACTAAAATTTATGAGGATTGTGATGGCCTGGAATTCGAAAGTAGTTGCTCGTTCATAGATCTCAGGTAATCTAGTGTGTGTTGTACCAATTTAATCTTGTAGCACAACATGATTATAAGAATTGAAATATTAGAACTGGTAGTGCTCTCTGTCCTTTCACATTCTAAGAGGATTTTTTGCTTTTGGTGAACTTTCTTGTAGAACATCACTCTTAAGAAAGAAAACTGGAATGAGAAAATGCTAAAGTATTAGGTATGAGTCACCTCACATTTATGTCCTTTCAGATATGTCAAATATGTTTTTAGGATGATGGGTTTTATGTAGCTATTTCTTTGCAGCTCTCTTTTAGAACTAGGAACCAGGGTGAAGTAACTTTTTAAAAAGCATTGAGGTGGAGGCAAAGGAATTTACTTGTAATAAACTAGTATCTCTTGATCTGTGCCATCCAATACAGTAGTCAGTAGTCATATCTGGCTTATTTACATTTATTTAATTAAAAATTTAAAAAAGCTTAAACTCATTTGCTTAGTCACACTAGGCACATTTCAAGTACTTAATGACCACATGTTGGACAGAACAAATACAGAACTTTACCATCATCACAGAAAGTTCTGTTGGGCAGTGCTGCTCAGTGAATGGTGTTGCTGGCTTTATCTTCAGACTTGGGCATTATTTCCACCACGTACTCAGGCTTCACTGACCCAAGCTGAAAAACCTTAGGTGTTTGGGAATGTCTGTTCTAAGGAAACCGGGAAGCCGAACTACTGTACCATTTTATCATTAGCCTAGTTCTTTGAACCCAGTGAACCATTTTACTGCGACATTTTCAATAGAAATCACTTGTTTGTATCCAGGTTTGTTAGTGGCTTTGTTCTCAAAATGAAATATTTTATGGAAAAAAAATGCATCAATTGATAATCACTGTGACTTTCACACTTTAAAAGCATTCCAACTTGTAGAAGAATACAAGTAAAATTTTTTTTTTTTTTTTTGCCGTATGCGGGCCTATCACTGTTGTGGCCTCTCCCGTTGTGGAGCACGGGCTCCGGACGCGCAGACTCAGTGGCCATGGCTCACGGGCCCAGCCGCTCTGTGGCATGTGGGATCCTCCCGGACCGGGGCACAAACCCGTGTCCCCTGCATTGGCAGGGGGACTCAACCATTGCGCCACCAGGGAAGCCCACAAGTAAAATTTTTTGTATTGATAATTTAGGGTAAGAGTTTAGCATGCTTAAGTATATAGCAAGAAGGGCATATCTCATCAAACAAGACATTTCCTTCTCTTTTCTGTTAACAGTTTCAAAAGGAGGTACTTGTTTTGGATATATAAATAGTAGTTACCAAACATTTGTTAGAATGTCAAACTCTGCGTATCATGAGTTCATGTTCTCATGTTCTTTTCAGGATCATTTTATTCTTTCTGTTTCCTTTTTGGGGCATTTTTATGCAGTATTAGAATAAACTCTGGCAGTACCTAGAAAATAAGATCAATGACCATGGAAAAACTTATATTCCCTGTTTTATTTTGTCATATATAATTTTATAAAAGAAAATTGAATTTTCTGCTGCCATCCTGTTATCTAGGGCAGGGGTTCCCAATCCCTGGGCTGCAGGCTGGTACTGGTCCACAGCCTGTTAGGAGCCAGGCTGCACAGTAGGAGGTGAGCGGCAGGCGAGCAAGCGAAGCTTCATCTGCTGCTCCCCATTGCTCCCTATCACTCGCGTTACTGCCCTAAGCCTAACACCCCACCCTCACCCCCCGTCCGTGGAAAAATTGTCTTCCACGAAACCGGTCCCTGGTGCCAAAAATGTTGGGGACCACTGATGTAGACCTAATGAACCTTAATTATTCATTCCTCCCCTCAAAAATGATTTTTGATGCAATATACAGCAGGTGCTTTTTCATGTGTGGAAATAAAATCTCCTATATAAATGACAAAACCTAAATATAATAACCATGAATCATTTCTCTTTGCTTTTTTCCTCCCACTCCTTAGCCTGATGGCTAAGAATTGTCAAACAATTACAGTGACTGATTTACATTTAACAGCTATTTATTTGTGAAAAAAATTATAAAATTGTTAAGATTTTTTTAGTCTTGAAGAATCAACCTTAAGCTTTTCCTTATTTTCAGTGACACCTCATATGTATGATACTTTATATTCAGAGCACTTACCCATTAATAATTGTATTTGATCTTCAGAATATCATATAGCAAGCCAATGACTGAGCTATCAGGAATCTAGGTCTTTTTGAAACATGAGGGGCCCATGTGTGTTTACACCTGACTCATATTAACTGACTCCTAACGCAGGGTTTCTGCCTACACAGACTTCACTCAAATTTGGTGGAATTACAGATTTATAGCTTAGGAATTTCAGAAATTTTGTGCCAAGGTTATTTCTAACATTGTTTGCTTCATCTACATGTGTGTTCTGTAGAATCTCTTATATGGTGTGTATGTATACACTATACCTAATTAGAAGAGAATCTAAACTCTGGTTGTTTATCACTGCAGCATATGTTTAAATAAATTTATTTTTTTCTTTGTTTCTTAGGTTTATACCAGATGATATTACTTTTGATGATGAGCCCAAGGATGTAGCCTCAGAAGTGGATTTAACAGCATATAAGCCAAGATATTTCACATCTGCTGCAATGGGAACATCAACGGTATTTCTCAACTTTAGAAAATATATAGCTGGACTCAATTTTTTTAAGAAAAGAGTTATTTACTTACAGCATCTTTAGAAATGGAAAGGATTCAAAATTTTAAAGCATAAGTACAAATAGAAATCAAACACAGGTGTATTTGCATTTTTATCTCCCGCATGTGTTGGAACCTATTTTCAAATTTTTGTTATGCCTTTAAGCCTGAGTCAATTACCTGCAAATGTTCTTTTTTCTCTTCTATCTTTCCCATAGAGTGTTACTTAACTAGATTCTTTAATAAGTAATATGTTAGTTATTAATATCCTAGGGAGTAGGGGTAAGGAGGTAACAGATTACTTCAAATCACAGTTAAAACCAGTGGAAATTTAAAATAGAAACACATTTTTTCTGCAGATATGATCCAAAATTCTAAAAACAATTGAAGTAGAATAATTCAGGACTACTAGATGTCACATTAATGCTTAATAATGAACAGCCAAAAGATTTTTATTGAATTAGTTTGTTACTTAGCTGCCTAGTTTCTCTGCTCTTCTACTCCATATACCTTCTATCCACAGCTGGACTCTGCAGCAGCCATACAGGCTTCTCATTGCCTTTTTTGTAACAAGCCACTGTGCTCTTCTGAGGATAGGCTGGTGTCAGAAAGAGAGCTGCTGTATCTGTCACCTGCAGCCTGTGGGTACTGTGTGGCCTTAATTAGTTACTGAGTACAGGGAAACCCCACCAGTATGCAATAAGTGAAGTCTAAAAGATTCAGTCACATAAAATGTAGGATCATGTTATTTTCAAGACTGAAAAATGGGCAAGCCTATCCAGCCAGCCAGTCTGGAGTTCCTATGGTCTGGCTGTATCATCCACATCTGTTCCAGTTCCATCAGTGGTTTTGTGGTTATCAGCTCAGTCTTAATTATTGGAATAAGAGTAATTCTGAATGGTGACTAGCTGGAATTTCTCTGACAATGGCAACTGTTTTAAGGATTGGAACTCTTGGTGCCCATTTTGTTGTCCTGAACTGGAAAGATTAGCCTGAGGGGGAAAAACAGCAAGGATGTGGGACCTGCCCTGTGATGAAGATTAAACCTCTAACTGGACTCTGAGAATGGGGGCTACATAGAAGACAGGAGCCAATCACAAGACCGATGATGTTATAGATGAATTCCTGTGTTGTGGGGGTTTACTGTACTTCCAACAAATAGATGCCTTTTCCATCAGTGGCTCTTAATCTCTTTTGGAAAATGGACCACACTGACGTTGTGTTGAAAGCTTTATCAGCAAATTTCAGACAGTTTGTAGACCTCCTGAAATGCCTAGAACTCCAGGTGAAAAACATGTCTTGACTCATTCATAATAATGTTACTTTTTTCACTAGTGCATTTTCTTGTTTCTTTTCACCACAATCAGTCCATACACTGATGAATTTTTACTCCAAATAATAGAGTACCTTGCATATAGTAAAGAGTTAGGAGGATGAAGGCACAGGTTAATTGAAATGGTTCCCTTTCCACAGGTAGAAAACTTTTCATTAAGCATGTTATTTATTATTTGTTTTAGCACGTCTTAACTTTTTTAGTTTACTGTTAAACATACAAATTAACGATAAATATTCTTTAACAAGTTTGGGTTGCTGACATTTCCATTTTTATTTTATTTGTTGTTTTTTTTCTTATTCATTGGTGAAAGGTGGAGATCACTTGGGATGAGACAGATCATGAAAGAATTACAACACTCAACAGGAAGTTTAAAAAGGAAGAGCTTTTGGACATGGATTTTCAAGCCTACTTAGCTTCCTCTAGTGAAGACGAAGAAGAGATAGAAGAGGAGCTACAAGGTACTGTTCATCTTTTGGTGTTCTACATTTGTAAGCATTTGGATACCTAAACTAGACTTACTAATGGAAATAAGTTTGACAGTAGCTTAAAAGGGAATATCAAACTAATCTTCAAACTGTCTGTGAAGTAAGCTCACGTACACAGTATTATATACACCTTTAGATAGTAATTGAAATTTTTTGTTTAAAGGTATTTTCTTAGCCTGAATTTCTTTAACCAAAAACTCTTTGAAACCCTGACCTCACAAAAAAGTCTGGCCTTTTAGACTAGTCATGATTGTTGTAGTAATGCAATCACTTAAACTAGTAAAATGCTTTATTACCCCCCCCTTTTTAAACTAAGAACTTCTTTTGGATTATTTTTTACATTCCATTTTTCTGCTCAATTAGTTTACAAAGTAGACTCTTTCTGTCCATTTAGTGATTATCCTAGAAATCATGACTTGTGTCCTTATTAAAGTTTAATGCTAATTAATATTTTTATCCTCCTAGAGAATACAAGGAATCTTAAAACAACTTTCATGCTATTCTGTATATTGTAATTCTTAAGTCCCATAGGACATTAATATTACTCTTTTGTTTAAATTTACCCACATTTTCCATACTACTTTTGCTCCTTATTCTTTTCTAAATCTCATACTTCTGTCGGATCATTTTCCTTCTGCCCTAAGTATATCTTTGATAATTTCCAGTAGTATCTACTGGTGTCAAGCTCTTGAATTTTAGTTTACTCTAAAAATTTCCTTTTTTGCCTTATTTCTGAAGATATCTTCACTGGTAAAAAAATTCTAGGTGGACAGTCCTCCTGTCTCCACATTGAGGATAATATCCTGCTGGCTTCTGGCTTCATTGTTGTTTTTGAGAAGTCAGCCGTCGGTCTACTTTTTTGAGTCTTTTGAAGGTTGCCTGGATTTTATTCATTGACTGCTTTTAAAGTTTTCTCTTCCTTTTTGTTTTTCTGCAGTTTTAATATGAACTAAGAATAGATTTTTTTAATTTATTGTGCTTGGGGTTGGTTGGGTTTCTTGCATTTGTGGCGTGGTATCTTTCAGTCAGTTTTGGAATATTCTCAGCCATTATCTGTTCAGGTGTTTCTTCTCCCCTCTCCTCTGGGACTCCAATTAAATATATGTTAGATCGTTTCACTGTAACTTCCATGTTGTTTCTCTCCTGTATTTTTTATCTATTGTATTTCTGTGTTGCTTTCTGAATATTTTTTCTTAGCTATCTTCCAGTCCACTAATTCTCTTTTCAGCAGTGTTGAATCTGCTGATGGACTGTTCATTGAGTTAATTTTGATTATTATATTTTTTTACTTGTAAAAGTCCAGTTTGACTATTTTTCAGGTCAGCAATATCAACTTTTTAACGTTTTTTACTCATTGCAGTTATTTTCAGTGCCTTCTTTTATTTCTGTAAACAGAGGAAACATGTTTTTGTAGTGTATGTCTGATAATTTCAGTATTTATTTCAAATCTTTTGGAGTTGATTTCTGTTACTTTACAAGATACTTCTCCTGTTCACTTGTATGCCTGGTTAACTTTTTGTGCCGGTTTGATATTTGAGGTGAGAGTGTCTCATCAGAGAGGACTTTCATTTACTCTGGTCATTCTGGAACCACATCACTCCAAATTTTAAGACTTGAGGTTCCCTGGACCTAGTGGGCAATGCAGGTCTGTGTGAGAGCTAGTTTACTTCTGGTTGACCCTTGCCCTGGAGTATATCCTTTTGGGTCCCTACTGTGGGACCCAAATGTGGGGATACTAGCTGGGTCTTTAACTTTTGTCTTCTTAGCCTGCCAGGCTGCCAGAACTGTAGGTTAGTCTCACAGCTGTTTCTTTGGTAGATCAGTACATGCACTCAGGGCAAATAGGTCTTGAACACTGGGGTCATCTCTCTGATCACCATCTTCTTGATTTTGACTTGGTAATTCTTCACTAATTTGTCAGTTCTTTGAAGTTTTCTTTTTTTCTTTTTTAAATCCCTCTGAATCTTTTAAAAAGATTTTTTTAAACACTTCATCCAGCTTGATGTCCTCAGTAAAATGGTTGGTCTGAAGTGTACCTAGCTTCCCATTAATGGAAGCAGAAGTTCTCAGATTGTCTATATCTTTATCTAAAAATTTTTTTGACGATTAAAATGATTGATGGTGTATTTTTAAATTATATATGTTGTTTGCTTAAAATAGCTCATTTTTTTAAAATAGGGCCAAAAAACCCCTTTTCCCTTATATTGGATCTGGCTCTGTTTGGAAATTTGGTTGCTTGATTGTAATTTCTTATTAGTTTTTGGTTGATACTCTCTCCCAGATATCTTCACACTTTCATTTTTGTTTATTAGATGAATTCTCAACCATGCATAATTATGAGTAAGATAGAATTATGTGCTGACAGCAAATGAACCATAAAAGTTAAACATAAGGTATTTTAAATTAGCAGGAGTGAATATTCTTACTTTTATTTATAGCCTGACATTTTTCATACCTGTCCTTTTGGTTTCTCTTTTGCATATATATTGTTTTTATAATTTACAATTTTGTAAATGTGAAATTAAATAAATCCTAAAATGCTTCTTTAGTATTATCATAGGACCATTAAACCTTAACTTTCTTAAGATCCTATGATTTTAGGCTATTGAAGATATTGCTTCACTGATCTAAGTTTTTCATAAATTACTACTCTTGAACTCTGTTTACGCATTGAATGGAGAATCATGTTTAATCATTCCAGTTTCTTTGTTCAGAAATCTCATATTAATAAAACCACATAATTTCTTAGGTATCTAATAATCTTTGAAAAAGTATATGATTTGCAGTGGTAGTTATATGGACACAAAAGCCTTCATATTTAAGGCCTTGATGGCTGTTGCTTGTTAATTTCTTTGGCATTCCAAACAGTTGAGTGACCATGTTATTTTTAGTGTATACAGAACAGCTGAGTCTTTCTCAAATAGCCTTTACATTTTTTACCCCCATAGATACACTAATTTATCTACATTTTCTTTTATTTATATACTATATGGTCATTTAACACTTTTCTGAAAATTCTGGATAGTTTTTCTTTAGTAGCAGCTCTAAGATAAAGGAAAAAATATCATTCCGTGTATTCTTAAGAGGATTGAATACAAGTTTTTCAAATAGGTTTTCTTTGTTTGCTTTGGGAGAACTTAACTAGATTTTGAAATGACATTATTGAATACATTAGGGCAGTAAATATTATGGGAAGATAACCATTAATTTGTCAATATATTCTTGTTAAGGTCTTGGGCTTTGCTGATTCAATTCCTGACTTCACCACATAGTGAAGTTACTTAGGTTGGGTTTTCTTAGCCCTCAAGCCTTTTCTTTCCAAACGTATGAAATGAGGATCATAATAGTACCTGCTCATAGTTGGAAAAATTGAGATAATGTATGTAAAGTCTTAGCATACTACCTCATGTCATATGTCTTTACTTCTAAAACTTTAAGGATTAATGGCTTTTTGTTTGAAATATACTAATTAACTTTTTTAAAGCATGCATTTTTATTTTTCTTCAGTATTTTAATTGATTGCAAAGTCATTTTAATCTATAGTTTAGTACCTCTGATAGATACATTTAGTATATTTGAATGCCTTAGAGTTACTATATGTTCCTGTTGTAGTTTATAAGAGATTATACCAGGGTTTCTTACATTTACAGTTAATTTTTTTCTCCTTTTATATTATTAAGGCTTTCACAAAGTTTTGTCCTTGAATTGGGAAAAAACAGACTTCCATGAGTTAACCCACATTTTAGAGATTCAGAAAGTAAAATTTTAGTACTGGAAAAAAATCAATTTAAAGTAGGCCATCAGAGACTTACCACTAAAATTTCAACCTGGAAGGAGCTTGCTTCTAATTATATTTTCAGAAGTAAGCATTTAATAGAAAGAAATACATTGCCATTTTGTTAATGTGTTCCTGATGTTTTATCCATTGAATTACGGGATACATGACAGAATTCCATCCAACATTATTATTGTGGCACAAAGCACAAACAGGAAAAAAATGAATTTCAGCTGTTTGAGTGAAAATGTAAAAGTGTGATAGGATGGAAAGAATGTCGTGGACTATTTCTTATTCATTTAGAGAAAAAAACTATAAAAACATTTACTTAACCAATTTTTTTCACATCACCTTTTTGAAAATGTAAGGACAGTCTGTTAACATTGATGTTTCACAGCTGAATGCTTAATAATGTCAGACATATTTAGTGACCAGTTAGCCGTAGCTCATAGAAGGGAGGGTCTTCTGTATGCTACTTCTAAATTTTCCTATACTGGGGACATTTAGTTAATTCAGTAAGTATGTTTTGCATTAAAACCCAGGTTCTTAATTTATGTTTTTGACTTGGAGAATTACAGTGGAAATATAGAGCAAACAAACTTTTCACGTATTAGTTTTCTTTTGTATTTTTTGCCCATGAATTTTATACTGTTCCGTTGTATTATAATTATTTTTATGAAATTAGGAAATGTAAACGTGAATATTTTCCACATGAGGAAATTAATTGCACAAACTTCTAATTTATTCATTTTTATTCTTAATGTATTAATGAGATCCTGAGAGTAAGGATGCTTGCTCACTATCAAATGGAAAGGACTCATTATTCTTTGTTTTGGATTACAGGCAACTTCCTTTATCTGTATCATCAGCATGAATGGCTAAATCCATTTATCAGATGCATCTCAACACTATTCAGGCTCCTTTTATTGACCATACATTTTAAAGCCACACTGTTGGATGGTGGGAGACATAAAGAGGAAAAAAGTGCCATCCCTGCTATCTTGCTTGCAGGGCGGAAAAGTCTAAGGATGTTACATGACTACAGGATTATTTTGAAATATGAATTTTAATAAAAAGAGATTCCCAAGTGTAATATTGTGACCATGCTAACTTATATTGCAACTGATTTTTATCATAAACAAGACCTAAGTCATTTAACTCATTTTGTATTAAGAAATTTAAGTCTGATTTTGATATTCTATTGTTATAGTGTATCTGACATTGTTTAGAAGGGTGCTGCAGTGACTGAGATTAAACACTGAAGTTAGAAGTAAATTATTTCTGTGTATTAAATGAAATTGATTTTTTTGTTAGGTGATGATGGAGTCAGTGTAGAAGAAGGTGGGAAAACAAAAAGAAGCCAGAAGGATGATGAAGAACAAATTGCTAAATATAGGCAGCTCTTGCAAGTTATTCAAGAAAAAGAAAAGAAAGGCAAAGAAAATGATATGGAAATGGAAATTAAGTGGGTTCCAGGTAAGACTTAGATACTAACTAAATGTTCACTTGTTTTCCTTCGTTTGGGGATGTTGGATATAAAAGAAATGAAGATCAACTCTTTGGAAACATAAACTTTAAAAAATCACATTTTCAAGGAGTGTTTTGGTGAGGAAGATAACATGATATCTGCATGCATGATTTAATTCACTTTAGCACCAGCGTTTTCTACTCCTGTGGCTTATTCTTTGTCTCTTTAATTTACTAACTACAAATTATCCATTTATAAAAGTAGACCTTTCCTAGGTTTGATTCCAGTATTCCCAGGTTATAGAAATTTGAATCCAGGCACCATGTATTCTAAAGTCATTAAACTTTTTTTCAAAATATGTTATTAATAAGTGGACTTTTCTCCAGTAACTGCTACTAGACTTTAATTAGTGAGGTTTCACTAACACAAAATATGTAATACATAGTTTTCCATCTCAGTTGTGCAATGTTTGAGTATTTTTGAACAAAGAAGTATAGCATCGTAAGTGGTTTTTATAACTGCCTTGAAGAGTTCAATAACCCAATACTAGTACAATAACATTAAAACCATGTCAAAGCTAAACAAAGAAAAAGCTAGGATAAAGGAGGGGGGTTTTCTAGCATATGCATTTTTTCTTAACCATCCTGGGCAAATCAGCATGTACCTTTGCAAATAATGTGGGGTTTTTTTGCAAATTACTGCTTTTTACATATATGTATATCTTTTAAAGGTAGGTATAATTTTTGACAAGGATTCAATTCTTTTAGCCTCAATTCGTCTCTAGATGAAAAAATACTACTTATAGCACCATTGCATTAACTGTTCTATATTCAGTTACTTCTGTTTCTTACACTAGTATGTTTTTGCACTGAGAGTAAAATATCTGTTAGGTTGTTTTTATTTGAGGGGGCGGAAACTAGGATATTTTGATATTTGAGGATTGATTGACTCTTGCAGTAAATTTATTAGGATATACACATATCTTCTGCCTATTTCTATAGGAACATGGTGCTATGTTATAACCCATTTGTTTTAAATGTTTGGCTTTTGCAGGAAGTGGTGGTAAGAAAAAATGAAGTTTAGTAGTGTTATCCTATGAACAGTGGTTGAGAGAACTCAATTAATTTAGCTTGGAGAGGAAAAGTCTAAAAAGTGACTTAATAGTAATTTTCAAGTACTTGGAGGCTGAGTATGTAAACAGAGACTTAATCTCACACACTACCTCAGAAGTCAGTGCTTTTACCAGTGGATAAAAGTTGAAGGAAAGTAGATTTCAGTGTAAGGTAAAGAGGAATTCTCTATATCATTAGGATTGTTCATCAGAAGAGCACAGAGGCTGCTTTAAGGAGTTGAGTGTCCTTTGTCAGTAAGTCTCACAATAAGGCAATACAACCATACCACTCAGAGATGTGTGAAGAAATTTTTTTATATGAGGTCCTTGGATTTATGATTCCAAGAAATGTTGAATTTTGTCTTTTAGTCAAGTATGTTGTAATTGTAGCTTAATTCTAATCTTAGAATGAGCTTATTGAATGAAGATATTTTAAATGAACATATTTTAAATTGAGGTATTCAGGTGACTATTTGAGAAAGAAGATTTAAAATAAAGTTGATTGCAGAGTTTTATATTAAATATTTTAGAGCTATATTGAGTGGGCCAGATCTAACCTTTGTCTTTATTAATACAGTTATGTAGTGCAAATACCAAAAAGTGATACATAGGAAGATTTAAGCAGTACGGTTTTCCTAGGATAAACCTCACTTAGTCATGGTTCTTTGTACTTTTTTTATATTCCTGGACTCAGTTTAGTAATGTTTCATAACAGATTTTTGAACCTGTGTTAATGAGGAATATTTGTCTATAGTTTTCGTTTCTTGAAATGTCCTTAATTAGCTTTTGGTATCAGGGTAATGCTGATCTCATGTGATGAATTAGCAACTGTTCCCTTTTATATTTAGCAGTACATTTTTATCTTGACTTTGCTATTTGTGGATGTGATATTAATGTCATATAAAATATTTTGAAAATGTAAAATGAAAAATTAGCATCTGTAATTCCATTACCCTTATTCAGCCACTGAGTGATTAGGTAGATTGTGGTTTAATTTATCATTTTTCTATTGTTGAATATTTAGTCATGTTTCTGATCTTTCATTACAATAGGCCCATGGCATTGAAAAGAAATTTGATCTAAGGCTGTTACCATTCCCAAACCCACAAATATCAGTACTTCCTTAGATCTCTTCACTTTTATCACCAGCCAAGTAATAGGCTTGCTATTTTAGGGCCTTTTACTTATAAAAACAATTTTTTAACAAAGATGCTTATTCCCACCCACCCACCCCATTTTAGAAACGTCTGTGCATGTGAGAACTTGTAGAGACCACAAGGAGAAGCTAATGCTGGCAGTCAGGCTCACTCATCAGTTAGTAACATGACTTCCTCACTCACATAGCCGCTTTACATATGCTATGGATCAACCTGTGGTTCTCTCACAAGCTGTTAAAACTACCAGTGTCTAAGCCTCAAATTTAAAATCTCAGATGCCAAACATCTAGAATGTTATAAATAATCTATAGCTTTTTCCATATTTTAAATTATTTTCGTAGGCTAGCTTCCCAGAAATGGAATTAATAGGAAAGGACACGGACACTTTTTGTGTCTTGAGGTTACTGCCAAATTGCTTTCCAAAAGGGTTGTACCGGTTTTTAATGCCTTCAGCAATGATGAAAGTGCCAGTTTCATGGAATTATCATCAACGTTCGCTATGTAATTTTTACTCTTAGATGAATGAAGGAAAGTTGATATTTTGCTATATAATGCATTTTTTAAAGTTTTTAACCATAGTATTTTTGAAGGCCCCGTATGGGGTATTATTACCCTGTGAATCTTTGGTATGGACGTGCACACAAGTGCGTGCGTACGTTTTCTTTGTGTATGTAAATGTAAAGGGTCTTTTACATACTAGACATGTTAAGTGAGAAAAATGAACTACTCTTTCAGGATCTCAGTTTACTTATTTGGAAAGTGGGACTAATAATACCTTTCTTGCTTAATTTGAGATATTATAGAGTACTTTGTAAGCTACACAGTACTATTCATGTCACACGTGTATTTTGTTGAATTTGTGTCTTAAGAAATGTATGTTCCCAGTAACAATTACCCTGAACCGCAGGACTTTTTTGATGTTATACTTCAGTAAACCACAGAGGGTCAGTATGAGATTATAGTATATCATGCATCAGTTTTTCTGTGGCTTGAATTTCCAAAATATTAAACTGCAGAAAAATAAGTACTCTTAATAATCACTAACAGTTGCTGCACTTGGCGTGGCTTGAAAGAAATTTTAGTTTAGACTGTTTAAACTTCCTATCTTTTCACGTTGGATTATACAGTGTAGTAACATTAGGAGTTTAATTCTTCGAGGGTAAGTGTTAAGGGAGGCAGATAACAGGTACATGGGTGTAACAACTGGAGTGAACTACTCTTTCTTTTGATGTTTTAGTTTCTCATGGAGGTGTGATAATACAGCGTTATTAATTGAGATTATAAATGATTAAAAATGTTGAATTTTAAGATTTTTAAGGAACGTTGTAATTCATTGTTTTGATGTGGAGTAACATTGCCCATCTCAATGTGTTGCTAATAAGGTATCCTGCCTGACTCATTTTGATGAGTAGAGAAAGTAACACATGTAATTAGCATATTGAGACTTTATCGATGAATGTGCTTCATTAGGGAATTTGTAATATACATATAAATAAAGCATAATGAGTTTTATCTCATATATTAAATAACCTCCCCTAATAATTTATGTGATAATAATTTTTTGTTGTAGATACTGCAAGCCGTGTATTTTAATCTTTGAAATTTCATCCAGCATATGAACAGATAATGACATGTTTCTTTGTCTATAATCTTAAAGGAAATTAGATATGATAAAAGTCCTCTTTTTCTTAGTTATCTCCTGATTAATAGACACAGGTGAAAAGGATGTCTGGTCTTTTTTCTACTCATCATCCTGCAGTGCCTGAACTTTCCTTCAAATATTGAGCATATGCCAAGAACCATTCTAGACACCATGTGAGCAAAACATACAAATCCTTGACCTCATAAAGCTTATATTTCTGGTTAAGGGGAGACAGATAAGTCTTTAGTAAGAAAGATATTTGAGCAGAGACTAAAGGAAGTGGAGGTCGGGGGTGAGCCATGCAGAGGAGATTGTGCGAGCAGAGGGGTTAGCAAGTGAGTGGCCTTGAAGCTGTGGCTTATCTAGTGTGTTTGAGGAGCAGCACAGAGAACAGTGTGACCACAGTGAGTGAGTGAAGGAGAGAATAATGGATGATGTCAGAGAGTTAATGGGGCCAGATCATGAGGGTCTTGCAGACCATTTTAAGGGCTTGAACATCTCTGAGTGAGATGAGAAACCATTGGAGTATTTAAGCTGAGGAGCAATAAGATCTGACTTGGTATTTTTCCAGTTTTATTGACATATAATTGACATATGTTACTGTATACGATTAAGGTGTACAGCATAATAGTTTGACTTACATATATTGTAAAATGATTACTGCCATAAGTTTAGTTAGCATCCATCATCCCATAGATACAATAAAAAGAGGAGCTGACTTATTTTTAACAGGACCAATCTGGCTGCTCTACTTGAGAGTAGATTAAAGTGGCAGGGAGGGACAAAATTGGGGAGATCAGTCAAAAGGCTATTGTAATAATCCTGAGATAATAAAGATTGTGGGTTGGACAGGTTTTCAGGGGAACTTCAGAAATTCTCTTCGTCACATGTAAGGTGCCTATTATATATTGAAATAGACATGCCAAGGAGATAGTTGGATATCCAGTTTAAAGTTCAGGGAAGAGGTCAAGACCGGAGATATAAATTTGAGAATCTTCATTGTACAGACCTCTGTAAGTAAAGAACACCAACGGAGTGATTGTAGGTAGAAAAGAAAAGAGGTTCAAAAATTGATCACTTGGAGTACTCCAGCATTTAGAGGTTGAGGAGAGTTGAGCAGGGACCATCCAGAGGCAGCTGGGAAGAAGCTACCTGAAGCAAAGGAGGAAATTCAGGGTTGTGGGGTATACAGGTGCCCAAGTGAAGAATGCATTTCAGTGAGAAGATGGGTCAGTAAAATACAGACTAAGAAAAACCATGGGATTTAGCAATGTAGAGACCATTGAAGAGTTTTGGTAGAATGGGGAGGATGAGCTTAATGGGGTTAGGAGAGAATGAGGAGTGTGGAATTGGAGACAGTTAGGAGAGACAACTCCTTTTTCTAAAATATTTGATGATTAGGAAGTTGCAGGCATCATCACACTTCATCCTTAAAAAAATACTTCGACATGTAACTTCCAAACACAAAGACATTCTTCTACATAAGCATGACACTATTATCACACTAAGGGAATTTAATATCGTTAAAATAGTAGTCAAATTTCTCACTCATTCCAGTAATATTCTTTACAGTGTTTTTTCCTAATCCAGGATCAGTCATTTTTAAAGTGTCTACAGTAGTTGACTTAAAGAATACCCACAATATGGGTTTGTCTGATTGTTTCCTCACAATTCAGCTGAAAAGTTTTTGGCAAGAATTTTCCATGAATGATGTTGTATACTTCCCATTGCTTCACATCAGGAGGCACATAATGTCAGTTTGTCCCATTTTTTGTGCTGTTAACTTTGCTCACTCAGTTAAGGTCGTGTCCTACTGATTTTTCCATCATAAAGCTCCACTTTTTCTTTTGTAACTGATAGGTAATTTGTGCAGTGTGTGAATATCCTGTTCCCCAACATTTTACTTGGTGATGTTATAGATTTTTATAGATTTATAGATCCTTGCTTGAATCAGTTATTATATTGTTAGTTGCAGAATATTGATTTTCTGTTTCTGTCATTTCTTCTACATTTGTTAGTTAGCATTCTAACTTATGCTAGTAGAACTCCCTCTAGAAACTGGAAGGGAAAGTGAGATCAAGAGAGCATTTTTCTTTAATATGAGAGGGAAATAACAGCATGCTATATTACTTCTGGGAGTGATCCACAGACAGGAAAAAATGATGCAGAGAACTACATTCTAAAGTAGGCAAAAGGAGTTGGAATGTTTTTGCTCGAGTGGAGGAATTGGCCTTTGGTAGATGTGCATGGACATTTCATCCATTGTAACAGGAGAGAAGGGAAGGAATATGGTCACAGAGAGTAATGAGTAGAAATGGTGGTGGGAGCTTGTGGTACACTTCTATTTGCTTATATTTTTCTAGTGAAATGGGAAGTAAAGTCACCAGCTGAGAATAGGGATGAGGTGGGGAGGGGGTGATTGTAATGATGGACCGTAGTATCTATGTTGGGTTAGGAGGGAAATGAGGGTATGTTGGGGTGACGGATGGGGGAAAGGTCAGAGGATTGATGGACTGTAGGTCCCTGTGAGACAAAAGAATTGTTAGCCTTGGGGTACTAGAGAGAATAAAATGGAAGGATTGGAGCTAGTGGTTGAGGAGTAGGATACTTGAAATTAAGATTATGGTGTGTTTGCAGTTTGGGTAATGACAGTTCTAGTTATGGGGGGAGTTTCTGAGATTACAGGGAGTATGGAATAATAGTCAGTGAACTGTGAGGCACAGGGTGTTGGAACAGTCATCTGTGTGGACATTGGAATCACCAAGAATTATGACAGGGCTAGAATTGGAGAGAGTGGCAGTGAGCCAAAGCTTAGCTGTTCAAGAAGTGAGGGGTGTGACTATAGTCATTAGATCTCAGCAGTAACGGGGGAGTAGGTGGTGTAGTCTGATAACATGTTACTAAAAGTTGGGGACTTTAGGAGGAAGACCAGCCAGTGGACTGGAGTTGGCAGTGAGTAGCAAGATGGACAGACTGTGGGAGAAAAAAATTCACCACCTAGAAGAGCTGCAGGAGAAACAGTGTCCTCAGAGAAGAACCAGGTTTCAGTGAGACTCAAATTAGCAAGGGAATGAATAAAGAGGATTTTGTTAATAACTATTAATGACTGATTATCTGATGGACTAAGGTGTAGAAATGTTCTTTTTGGGGAAGGGTGGGAATGGGAATATTCAGCATATTTTTAGGAGAAGGGATGATTTGGAAGTTGTGGACTTATTGTGATGACAGAATTAAATAGAGATAAAGGATATAATGAGATGAATACTGACCTCTTAAAGCTGTACTAGTGGTGAGACTGTCAGTGTCTGGGCAGATCTTGTCGGAAACACCCAGAGCTGTGGGATTCTTAGTCTTTTGAAGGAGACATGGAAGGCAGAGAAGAAGGAAGGACTCCTTGCTGTCTCACCCTGCAAGAGGAGTCTTTCTTGACTCACGCGCACGGAGGCGAGAGGTGGGGTCGCAGCTCCTCCTCCCTCTACTTACTCTGTCCTCCACGCTTCACAGCTGTAGTTCTGTTTGATTCTGGTATCTGATCTTTATCCTTTGTACTTCCTTTTTCCCCATCTTTATTCCATCTCCGTTTCTCTATTCAGTGACCCAATGGGAAGCTTAAACACAGAGACGTTAATGACCTGTATCTGTGGCTATTGTGTTATTCATTCTTTATTTAGAAATAAAATGTTTTGAATCAGTTGGGCATTCATTTTGCTAGGCAGCCCGGTTTCAAACATTTTAATTTTCAGACATCTCAAAACCTGTTCACTATTTACTTTTGGCTATATCTCTTATTTCCATTTATTGCCAGTGTATCCATTATTTGAAATATAGTCGCAAAACAGTTTTTTGGTCAGAACTTTTAAAATAACCAGATGTTTAAAATTTTGAGTTCAATGTAGAGAAGAGCATTAAATGGAACACTGAAATAAGCTAAAAAGAATTTGCAGTTTCCTTCATGTTTTGGTGATGGGGAGGAAACCAGTTTGCAGTGCACTATCATAACTTGTACACAGCTAATACATAGCTTGAATTTTAAAACTTAGGTGTCCATTCCTTCCTTAAATCTTCCAGTTAACAGGTTGACTATAAGGGCCTTGTACGGTAATAAGCTGAAACATTTACTGTGCCGCCCCCCAAAAAAGAAAAATTAAATCATTTGTGGAATGTGTAATAAAAATGAGAAGCAGCTAGGGTTATCTAAAAACAGTGGTAGCTAGCACATTTTCTCCATAGAGTTGCCAGTAAATTTCTCAGAAGTTACTGGATTATTTTAACAATAATTTTCTCTGTTAGTATTAAGATTTAATTTTTTTAAGTTTTCCAAGAAGTTTTTTAAAAAAAAGATCTAAAGCAGAACTGAAGATATTTTTATAATAGTAGTAGTTTCAGAAAGTGCTAAAAATTCCCATACCTTTTGAAGTTTTAGGTTAATTGGTCTGCTGTTTTAGGATCCCAATTAAATACGTAAATCAATAAGTGCTTCTGGTTGCCAGCATCTAGGCTGATTCTCTTAATGTGGTCCTTTCCCTCTCTGCCTGTGTGTCATGTCAGTTGTACTGTTTGCATCTGTAGCTACTATTTCCAGACAGTAGTACTTTTTTTGACTTTGCGTTAGATTTACAATCTGCCCAAAATCGGTTCAAGACCAGAGAGTGTGTTTCATGTATTGTTTTCCCGCAGCCCACAGCTATGGTGATTTGTTTGAAGTTGTGAATTCTTTGGTCTTTAAAGCAGAGCTTTTGCCTATTCTATTTGAGGTTGTCCCACGTCATCATTCTATATACTGACTGCCTGGCTAGCACACTGTCATTTTTCACACACATGTTCCATGTGTTATTTTGACAGAATTCACTCAGACTACTTTCAGCAGTTTCATTATTGCTGTTCTTTTTTTCCTAAGATTGAAAAGTCATATAACCTTATACTACTTTAACACGTTTGGTTTTTTTCCCAATTTTTTTGTGATAAAATATACATAACATAAACTTTACCATCTTAACTATGTTCAAGAGTGTAGTGCAGTGGTATTAAGAACATTCATACTATTGTGCAGCCATCACAACCATCCATCTCCATGTGCATTTTCATCTTTAAAACTGAATCTCTATATCCATTAAACAAGTCTTCATTGCCCCTCCCCCAGCCCCTGGCAACCACCATTCTACTTTCTGTCTCTCTGATTTTGGCTACTCTAAGTATCTCATATAAATGGAATCATACATACAGTATTTTTTTTTTGTCACTGACTTATTTCAGTTAGCAGAATGTCCTCAAGGTTCATCTGTGTTGTAGCATCCTTCTTAAGGCTGAGTAATATTCCATGGTATGTATGTGTGTATATATATATGTATATATGCTGCATTTTGCTTATCCAGTTCATCCATTGATGGACACTTGAGTTGCTTCCATGTTTTAGCTATTACACATTCATTTTTATCTATTATCTTCTACAGGCACATGTAGTTGATTATACTCCCATTTTGCATTCACCTTTTTTGTTTCATTTCTCATACTTATTTTTACATGTTTCTAAATAATCTTTTAATCATAATGCCTGCATCACATTCCATTGTGTATCTAATTTATGTTTTAGGCTCTTTCTAATGTTTTGCTATTATGGAGGACATAATCTTATATTGAATTTTCTTAGGGATAAATTCCTATGGGTAGAACATCTTCATGCCTCTTATCATTTATCTTGAAACAGTTCTGTTAATTCATGGTGCTAACTAAGGAGCTTCTTACTTTTTAATTTATGAAGCCTCCTCAGAAATGCTGATAAAATACACAAAATCAAATCTAGTTTCTACAGTTGGCTCAAGGTTTGAAGCCACATAAAAGAAAACGCATAAGTACTTTCTACAGATCTTTGGTTTGATATAAAACTTAATCCCACTTTGGGACCATATGCCATGTTCCTGCGCTCTGAAAGATTTGCCAGCCTTTCTCAGTGCCCTTTTGGTTAGACCATTGTAGACAACTGCTCACTGACTATAATGCAATGATAATTTAAAACTTTGAGGTCCAAGGTAAAGCTGGTAAAAATATTGTGGATTGAACTGGTAGCTAAGCAGGTTGAATCTGCAGGTATCGTGTGGGAGGGGCTCTGTATTATTTTCAATACACAGTGACACTGTTTGCCTGATGTAATCTACTAGGGGAAGAGAGTGTACAAGTACTTTCCCCACTCTCATGATAATCTTCATTGAGGGTGGGGGATAGTTCTCATCAAATGAGCTACCAAGAGATAGCCTTAGCTCAATCTACTCATTCAGTGACATGGAAAACTTTTATCTGTAAAATTATTTGGCATAAACTTGAAAATCTGATCCTATGTATGTCAAAAGATGAGTGCCAATAATTTGACTTGGGCGGGTTCCCTTGGTGTTTGGAATGATACGCGTCAGTGGTAAATTGAAGCATGCATTTTGAAGGCGTAAGAATTGGCTTGCATAAATTAGGGATATCTGTCTGCCTTGGACTTCACCAAGCTTTTCCTAAGCATTGTCACCTTAGATTGTCATAAATCATATTTCATTTTAGGTTTCCATTGCTGCTTCTTTCTGTGGAAACATAGAGAGATTTAAAATTTTTTTTAAGTAATTTATTTGGATTCATATTTCGAACCAGAAGCAGACTTCTCAGGGTATGGGAACAGTTTGGTCTACGGCCAGGATCACACGTGTGACAATGTCTAAGAAGCCTGTCTTCTGATTAATAAGCTGCTCTGAAGGTCTTAAAAAAAAAGAAAAAGCCAACAGAAGGCTTTGCGTATTTGCTGTTGAACACTGCAGGCTTCTAGGCATACGTGTTGTTAGTTGGTATTCCAAGATTCTGATATCTTTTTGGACCCAAAGAATGCTTGACCCATCATAGATTACTTTAGTAGATTTCTGTCAACAGAGAATTCCTAAGAATAGAAACAGTGCTAGCTTATAAAACAAGCCATGGATATATTGAAGTCCTAATTTTCAGTGTTACTTTCATTCTCTATTAATTCTCATTCTGTAACTTTTCAATGTTGCAGTGGAGGACACTGCCAATGAAATAAACTCTGAGTTAATTACAAATACTAGAAAAGGAGTAAACCTTAAATGGTACTCTACTTCAGAGATCCCCAACTAGCATACCACCTGTGGATTACAAATTTCCCCAGGTATTGATCCCTTTAGCCTTTAGACCAACCAGAGCCCCCAGCTTCGTTTCCTTCTCTGGTAGCCTCCTCCATTTACTCCAGTGTGCTGTGCAAGCATTATTTTTTATATCTGTCATAATAGGAAAAAGGTTGGGAAGACACTGCTTTCCTAATAGTTATTTGGGAAGTCTTTTTAGCAGTAGTCAGAATTACAGTTTACTTATATAAACTCAGCCCAGTATATGTGGAAGAAATACTTAGATTGCAGCAAGAAAAATATAGCTTAAGAGGTCGTTAAATATTGAAATGCTAGGGAGGTTGAAGTGCTTTTCATTTCTTTTCATTTTTATTAAAGAAATATTTTTTTTGTTTAATTAATTTGGAAATGACATTTCGGTTGTACTGCAGCCTCAAAATGCCCTTATGTTAATAGCTTCTGTAGTCAGAACCTCTCCCAGGGAGGAAAACAATTAGACACTCCTAAATTTCAAGCCATCAATTTACAGGTGGATTTTCCAAAAACAGTGTATAGATCGGGACTGTCTTACAATGAAGTTTGGGATAGCATTAGTAGTTTACTGTGATCATGGAACGAGCATAGAGGGCTTGTGTCAGAAAATCTGAGTTTAGGTACCTACTGTTCTGATGGGGATTAAATGACTAAAGGCAGTGAAACCTAGTTTAGCACACAGTTGTCAAAGACTGAACATTTACTACCCTTTTTTTTTTAAACAACTTTATTGTGGGAAAGTAGAGCCTAGATACAAAAGTAAACACTATGTATGTATACAGTTTAAAGGAAAAGAATAAAATGAACACCTGTGCACCCAGCTTAAGAAAGAACATTACCAACATATGCGGTCGCCTGTGAGACTCCTCTCTTACACCCTCTTCCTTTCTCTATCGGAATAAACTATGAAACTGCATTCCATATTAATCATCCCCCTTTTCTATACAATAGTTTTACCACCTATGCATGTATCCCTAAACAGCCTATATTTAGTTTTGTTAATTTTGAAGTTTATAAAACATCCTCTGTGTATTCTTCTGTCAGTTGCTTTTTGCTGTTAACGTTCTGTTTTGAGAGTTATTCATAATCCATATGTGAAGACATGGTCCGTTAATTTTCACTGTTACATAGAATTCCATTATAGATATATCATAGTATATTTGTTCTATTGCCGGTTATTGTGGTGTTTTGCTATTATAAACAATGTCTTTGTGAATATTCTTGGACTTGTCACCTAGGTATATATTGAATTTCTTGGATATGTGTAGAATTTCTTGGTTGTACAGCATGCTCACAATTACCTTAACTAGGTCATGCCAAATTGTTTTCCCAGGTGCTTGTACCATTTTACTCTAACCAGTAGTGTGAGTTCCCATAGCTCTTTATCCTCACCATTAATTTATATTGTCAGGTGATTTTTTGCCAATTGAGTATGTAAGTAATGGTATCTCATTATGGTTTCAATTTGTGTATTACTCTCAAATATTTGTTGAGTTCCTGCTCTGTGTGCCAGACTCTTCTCTGATAGCACTGAACAAAACAGACAAAGATCCAGGCCTTTGTGGGGTCTTACATTTTAGTGTGTATACATTGGGGGAGAGGGGATGAAGGGAATTGGTAAACAAATAAATAGGTAAAATAATCAGATGATTAAGGGCTATAGAAACAAAAGGATAAAACCTGGATGGGAACAGGAAGTTCATGGGTGGGAAGGGGTAGCCATTTAAAAAGGACAGTAGGGGAAGGCTTCATTGAGAAAATGACATTTGTACAAAGAGCTAATGGGAAAGACATTGCACCCTGTGTGTTATCCTGGGAAAGAACATTTCAGGCAGAGGAAGCAATAAATGCAAAAAGCCCTGAGGGGAAAGCATTTCTGATTTGTTCAGGAATAATGAGGCAGAATGAGCCAGGGAGTGGACAGTAATAGAAGGTGAGGGCAGAGAGGTGCCCAAGTCACAAAGGGTTTTGTAGACCTCTGGATGGACTTTAACTTTTACTTGAAATGCAGTGGGAAATGGAAGTGATATGACCTAACTTACGTTTTTAAAGGATTGCTCAGGCATTTGCCTAATTCCTAATGAAAAGAATATTTTTTTCCTGCTTTCTTATCTGTGAAATACCTGTTCATGTCTTTTGACCATTTTTTATGTAGTGTTCTTTGTCTGTGTTTTAGTGATTCATAGGAGTTCTTCCTCTGTTTGGAGTTCTTCCTATATTTTGGGCTTGTCTTTTATCAGCCATATATTTTGCACATAGCTTTTCCTAGTTTATGACTTTCCTTTTTACTCTATTCAGAGTGTCTTTTGAAGAACAAAAATGGTATAGTCAAGTTTATTAAACTTGTCCTTTTATTCTTATGTACCTCTAGTTCACATAAGTGTATTCATTATAATCTCTGGATTAAGACACTCTTTCATCATTGGTCCAGCATGACCTTCTTTTATTTATTTATTTTTAGTAAAAAGTAAACCCACTATAAAAGCTAGAATTGTGCAACAACTTAAATTTATCCATCTGATCTCTCCTGCTTCCCCATAACTAAGAATAACCATCATCCAGATTTCAGTATTCACTCCTTTGCTTTCCGTTGTGTATATTTTCATCTAATTTATAAGTATTTCTGAAAAGTCTGGATGCACAAAAAGGAATGAAGTACTGATATATGCTATAAAGTGGATGAACCTTGAAAATATTATGCTAAGTGAAAGAAGCCAGTCACAAAATGCCACATATTTTATATGAAATATGCAGAACAGACAATAGAGACAAGAAATAGATTAGTGGTTGGAGGGTGGGGGGGTGTCAGAGTGTCCTGCAGGGGAGAGAGATAGGGTTTCTTTTTGAGAAGAAGAAAATGTTCTAAAATTGACTCTGGTGATGGTTGCATATATCTGTGAATGTACTAAAAAACATTGAATTTTATTCTTTAAATGGGTGAATTATATGGTATATGAACTATATCTCATTAAAGCTCGTAACTTTGTTAACATTGATGGGAGATGGGTTTGTATCATTTGGGACTGATTTTTGACTTTTAAGTCCTTGATTCATCAGGAGTTGATTTTTTTTTTTTTTTGGTATGATATAAGGTGGGAATCCAATTTCAACTTCTTCTACATGGCAGATGTTTTTTATCCTCTTCCATTTATTGAATAATCTCTCCTTTCTCCCAGTAATCAGACATGTCACCTCTGTCAGGTACCAATATTTCAAAACTGTGTGGATCTATTGGTTGGTTCTCTGTTTTATTGGTCAGTAAGTTACTCTGCCTAACCCTGGACCTGTAACACACTTCCTAGAACTGGATAAAGAGCACTAATGACCCACACACCCACCCCCTCCCTTAGGCCAGTTGCTGTGAGCGCTCTGTGAAGAAACCAAACGCTGCTGCCACCACCACCAGCAGCACCAACAAACACTTGAAGCTGCCGCCTTGTGCAGTATCTTCAGGGGAGAGCCAGGCTTCAGTTAGAGCAAGAAGATGGAGAAAATGTTGAGATAAAATAATTGAGTTTTTACTGATGATGTACTGTGAATTCCAGGGAATTTAGTGGTAGAGAATTGAAGGGGGTGGGAGATAGTGACAGAGAGAGTGGATGTATAGTTAACTTCTGAGGATTAGAACATGGAAGATTAGGGGGAACCTGATGATTAGGAGCTTTTGGTGGTGACTAAGATGAATAAGGGATAAAAGTCACAGATTATTCCTGCTGGGTTCAAGATTTTGGTGGTGAGGCTGAATGCTGAGGATTAGGGAGGGAAGGGTATCTGCTGTTGCCATGGATGCACCGAGCTGGTCACCTCTTGATCCTTTTCTGGGGAGGGGCAAATTTACTGTGAACTCAGGGCTTCCCCTTGAGCCCTATTGATGTGAGTTTACAGGTAAGGAAGCCTGTGTAACTAAAGAATACACTTCCTTAATTCCAGGGCCCAGGGGCCCACTTCTGAACCCTGTCAGGAAAGGGTTGGCCTTATTCCACAGTGCTGTCTTTTATCCCTGGCTTTTAAAATACTTCAGTGTTCTAGAGTTTCACTATGATATATGTAGGTAATTTTTTGCTTGGTACCTTTATTCTTGCTTAGAATTAATTGGATACCCAGAATCCTGAAGATTAGTAACTTTCCATTCATTTTAAAATTCTGAGAACTTCTCATCCATTTTCTCTTAAAATATTACCTTTTCCTCATCTTCTCTATTTTCTCCTTCTGGGAATCCCATTTGATATGTGTGGTACCTTCTCATTCTGTATCTAACTCATAGTTTCCATACCTTTGAATCTGTGCAGCATGCTGGGTAATTTCTTCAGTTCTGTCTTTCAGTTCATTAATCTTTTCTTTACCTCTGCTGTGTAACTTGGTTGACTTTATAATTTCAGTTATGTTTTTCATTTCTGGAACTTTTTTTTCTTCCCCAAATCTGTCTCATACCTTTGATAATCTTTTAATTTCTTTTGTTTTTTTAAATGTGCTGATTTTATATTCTGTTTCTGTTAATTCCAAAATCTATAGTCCTTATAGGTCTGACTTATTTGGTTTTCAGCTTACTCTGGTTCATATTGAATTTTGATTGTGATCTAATTGTTCTTGGATCTTTCTTTACCTATGGGAATTCTCAGAGGCCTGAGTCAAAAAAATACTTCTTTTAGAGAGTACTTGCCAGGTACCTAAGGGCACTTCCAATCCTGGACCTATTGAAACCAAATTTTTGGATTAGGGTGTTTGGGGCCACACAAATAGTGTGAATTCTAGCCACAAACTCATGGATTTGTGGACTTGTGGTTATAAATTCTCTGGGGGGAAAATGTGTTTTTACTTCCCTTGTTCTGCCCATGGCCAAAGCCCAAACAGGCATGTATCCCTTCTAAATTGTTGGAGGAGGAGCAGCATCTACTAAAGGATCCTGGCTTCATGGTAGTGGTCTCTGGGACCTGCCATCATGATCGGGCTCCAAACTTTGCCTCCTGCCTCCTTGGCTAACAGCCCATTAAAACCCAAGATCCATGCTAGACCAGAGCAGATTAGTGCATGTCCCCAACGAAAATTCCCTACTTCTGAGCTAGTATAACATTTCTGTTTGAGCTTTCTTATTTTGACTAAATTCCAAAAAATTGCCTTCATTTCCTTACGTCTTACCCATTCATTAAAGTTTTCATTTTTCAGCCTTGTCTATAAACATTATGTATAAAAAATAACAATAGATCTTCTTTGCCACAAATTAAAGAGCAGAATAGTTTCATCAGACTTGGCCAGAATTTTACTTTAGTATTAAGGACAGCTTGCTATTACGTACATTGTGATCACAAACTACTTGAAAGGCAAAGAAAACATACAAATAAAGTACAGACAAATACAGGAAACAATAACTCCCTAATGAAGCCCAAATGTCTTGTATTTGAAGTCAGCTTTTTAAGAACATTTGATTCTAAGAAGCAGGGACAGGTTGATTCACAGTAAGATGAATATACTTGCAAATGGAAGACATTATTCTACAGGAGAGTAAAAGGAGATTCAGAAGAGGTTAGAGAATGATAAGCTCAAATTCAAGGCGAATACAAAACAGTTGCTACCCACTGAAACAGCTTTTAGACAAAGAACAACAACAAAAAGCATTAACATTTCTTCATTTAGTACATACTTTGAGAGTGTCTCCTATGAATACCTCATTGACTGTTTTAGGAGAAAGAGAATTAAATGCTATATGAGAAGCCATTCCCAGTCTAAGTAGCTTACCTATACTACCCTTTTATCCTTATTATATTTATTATAGCTGTCTGTATTGTTTCCATGTAGTAGATATAACGGTATTCTAACAATATTAAGTGCATACAAGGAGCATTTGTTGGCTCTGAATTTTGCTATTTACTGTTATTCCCAAGGCTAGTTGTTATTTTACTTTTTAATTTCATGAACTGTTGCTCCCTGTCTGTAAGGTTGGGAACAAATTTGACTCATGTATCCTTTCAGTTGCACTTCCATTCATTCAGCAGACATTTATTCAGCATGTGCTCTGTACTTGGCCCTCCACTAGCCATAGGGTTACCTTTGTGAGGGGAAAAAAAGCAAGCCGTGGCCTCTACTGTCATGGAGTCTGCAACCTAGTAAGGGTGATAACCATTAATAATAGTTAAAAAAAATAATCACACAAACATAAAATTGCAGCTGTGATAAATAGTGCAGAATAAAAGAATATGGTACTGTAAGAGTTTAGGAGAGAGGGATTTACAGAAGTTCGAATTATGAACCAAAGTCTGAACAATGTTCTAAACAAATCTTGAACCAAGTTCGAAACACTTAAAATCTTCATCTTTAAAAACTACAAAGATTGATAGTTTTGCTATCTGATATGCTTTAAGGATAAGTAAATGTCTCCTTCCCTCTCCCCACACCATTGGGGAAAACTGACTAGTTTGAAAGGGTGCCTGCCTTTGATGTCAGTGTTCCTCAGGGCATGGTTACACACAGAGTGAATTCCAAGTTGGGAGTTCAGTTGGCGATGGTAGTTAGTTACATTTTAAAGGGTACTTTTGGGATTGAGTGTTAACATGGTCTCATTTAAACATACAACATATATAAATAAAGACTGAGCCGTAAGTGTTCGTAAGTATTCTCAATGGATCCTAAGTTCTCACATACATAAAAAAGTGCCAGTTTCAACCTATATCAGAAATCTTAAAACATGTATTTTGTTTTTATAAACAAAACCAGCCATAGTACCTAGTTGAGTTATTTTAAGTTATTCATGTCCTGTCCCTTGAAGACTTTTCAAAATTTCAAATGAGCAAGTTCAGAAGAAATGTATATTCTTACTTTAGTGGATTTTGAAAGGATATTTAAAAGAATTTTTGTGTGTATGCAAACTGCCAAAATAAGTCTGAATGAATTGCGCTTAAGTTATTATTGTTATAATTCAGTCATCTGTGCTCATGGTTGGTTTTAAAAGAATTTTTCACCCCTTATTTGTAGGGTTATTGATGTTATTTTTAACTAATTCAGCAGTCCTTGCCTATATGCTTAAATTTTTAAAAAACAAACGCACAAAACTGGACATTTATAATGAAGTTGTTTTTCAGTCACGTAGTGGCTGCTCTCAAATGAAGCTAAAAGTGTCTGAAGAATGTTCTTGTGCATATGCCAGGAAGCTTCTGGAATGGGCGTATTTTTAAGAATTTAGAACATAAACAGCTGTGATCCGTGGCAGGAGATTTAAATGACCTCATGATGACAGCAAGAACAAAGCATTTTTAAGTTATCATGGTGGTGTGTTAATTCATTGCAATGTGTTTGTCATTCTGCTATTTTGGTGTATTAAGTGAGAGCCAGGCAAAAAATTACAGACTGTATTTAACTGAAGATACTATTTCTTTATTGTTGTAAACAAACTAAATACCAGAAAAATATTTCCCAAGAAGGATATTTCATGAATTATTTAGAGCCATAGGTCCTAAAAAAAAAAAAAAAGAAAATGCATGAACCACTTTGGGATAAAGGCCATTTATTTAGATCCTAAAGTTTTGATTCATTTTCTGTTGGAGAGACTATGTTCCAAACATGAAAGATCAAACAGTTGGCTTGAAATAAGAATTCCTCCTTCAAGACAGATCAATTAAGTGCTTATTAAGTACTTACTATGTGTCTGGCACTATGCTAAATATTATGCAATACAAAAGAAGGTGACTTCAGCTGCCTTTGTTCTAGTTGGAAAAAAAGGCATACTCAGTTGAAACTTCTAAACTAAAAAAAGACATTATTATAATCAAGTACCAAACAAAAATAATAATTTATGTGATACAAATAATGAAGTAGCCCTTCTCTTCAGAAATGACTTCTAATGCTTAAAGAACAAGAAAGGGAGAATTGTTTCCAATCACCTGTCCTGAAACAGATCTATATCACCTTTTGGTTCCCTCAGAAACAACCTATGGTATCTTGAACTAATGGTGACTGAAGTTTGACTCAGTATCTTTTTCCTGCTGTAACTGAGCATGACCCTATGGGGCCTTCCTAAGACAGACCCCTCCCCCATGTCCTCTGCTTTAGCTCCTCTCTGAAGTACGCAGATAACAGTATATAATGCACATTTCCTGAGTTGTTTTACAGATGTTAAAACCCCCACCAAATGGAAGAAATTAACTATTTGATGACCATGAGCACATAGCCCCCAGACCTACTGGTGCCTAAGGATTGATAATGTTAATGCCTATGACAGTACCCCGTTACCTCACCATCAACCAATCAGAGAATTATACACGAGCTGATCACATACCCTGGGATTCCTCTTGCTCACCTTGCCTTTAAAAATGCTTTGCTGAAACCCATTGGGGAGTTCAGGCTTTTTGAGCATTAGCTACCCTGGACTCCTTGTTTGGCACCTGCAATAAATGCTGCACCTTCCTTCACAAAAAAATGAAGGAAGGGAAGGGGAAGGGAGGAAAAAGGGAAGGAAAGAAATGACTTCTAATCATTGTCTAGGACAGTGGTTCTCAACTAGGGGTGATTTTGCTCCCTAGAGGACATTTGGCAATTCTGGAGAGATTTTTTTATTTTCATAACTGGGGGCTACTGGCAGCTAGTGTGGAGAGGCCAGATATATTGCTTAACATTCTGTAATGCACAGTCCTTCACAACAAAGAATTATCTGGTCCAAAATGACAGTTGTACTGAAATGAGAAACCCTGGTGTAGAACCTACAAATGTCAGTGATAAGTTTTGAAATAGTGGGAAATGGACTCCCGTCTTCTCCTAGACCTCTGTTGCCCTGGTAATGCTGTTTGCCTGAGGCCATTTGGATCCTTACATAGAAATGAGCATTGAGGATTTATAAACTTTTGAACATTGTATGCAAGTTTTTCCAGTACAGTGTTTGAGAGAGAGATTCCATAGGTTTTTGGGTTTTTTTTTACATTTTATTATTATTACTTTTAAAATTATTTATTTATTTATTTGGCTGCACTGGGTCTTAGCTGCAGCATGCGGGATCTAGTTCCCTGACCAGGGATCAAACCCTGGCCCCCTGCATTGGGAGCGTGGGGTCTTAACCACTGGACCACCAGGGAAGTCCCAGAGATTCCATAGTTTTTATCAAATTCTAAAGGTATCCATATTCCCCAAAAATGTCAAGACCCAGTCACGTGTGGAGTAGTTCATAGAGATTGAGACACATTAAACTAATGTTCTAGTCACCTAAAAGAAACAGTAACACCTTTCTTAGCATCATGCCTAGATAGAAGCAGAGTTTAAGTTTCAAGGATTAAAATTAACCAGAGAATACATTTTGGCGGGGGGAAAAAACACTCTAAATATATTACTTAATTTAGTATTTTGGAGTAATAAAATATTTCTTAATGTATGAGGAAATTAGAATACCTTAAGGATTATTATTTAAAAATCATATTTAATAACACAATACTGTGCATTTAGAATTTGAGACTGGACTGTGTGCTGACCCAGAGGCATAATATATAAATTGTTTTATTTTGCTGTTCGAACTCAACTTGTTTTGTCAGGATTTGCTTCTTTCGCCCAAATGAGGATCCAAGTTTACATTTCCTAAGGTGCTGTGTATCTGTTGATTCAGTCAGAGATCTGGACATGTTTTATACAGTTCACATTTCTCCTGAAAACTGTTTAGTAAAGTGATTGTGTTTTTCTTATAAGAAACGTTTTTGAATTGAGAGTTGTGTTTCTGATTTGGCATCCCGTAAATCAGAGAGTATCCCATAAATCAGGCATACCAGCAGTATGTCATGAAAACAAATCTACATAACCTTGAGTATGCATATACCTTAATACTTTTCTAACTTACAGAAATTTAGAGATTAAGTCTTGGCTTAAGAGCCAAAGAGGGGACCTTATAGATCATCTGTTCCAGCTGTTTCTGCTATTCTTTGGGGCTCAGGACCCAAAGCACCACTTTTAGCTGTTTTGTGTATTTGGACTTCTACCAAATATTTTCTTTTAGGAGAAAAAAGGTGTATGCGGGAGGAGGGATTTGCATGCTTCTGATCCAGACTAACCTCATTTTGCAGATAAGGAACCTGAGGTCCAAAACTTTAGATTTTATTCGTGGGCTATACATTTCTTTATTTTATATCAAACCAGCATTTCACATGTATCTGGTAATAGTATAGAGGACAGTTAGGAGTTAAAATTGTAGCTGTATGGCTTCCTAGTTGTGTGTTCTTAGGCAAGTTGCTGAACGTTCTCAGTCTCAGTATACTCATCTGGGGAAAGGGGAATTATTATATCCTTAGGATGGTTTTCACTTTCTTAGAATTTAGAATGTATCTGGAAAGATAATCTGGGTTGACCTTGTCTCTAGATTCATTCCATTAATTTTTTAATGGATTTTGTGTCCTCTAAATGTTAAAACTCCCTCTCCCCAAACCCAACCATGACCTCCCCAAAACACTACAAAGTAAAACAAACATCTGTATTATCAAAGGGGATAACACAGTGGTCACGTTTCCTTTACTTTGACAGTAATGAGGTCTTCATGAACTGAAAGATGAGCCTTGGGACCTTTTCTTTCTTCTCACCCCACTCTAGTTGTTTCATAAGCCACCTAGACACATGAATCAGGAACTGCAGAATATAATGAACAAGGACCTTGAGAGATAACTACAAGATAGAATAACATCATTGAAAGAACTTAAACATACAAGGTGGAATCTGAACTTGATACTCCTTTTGATCTTAAAGATGTGGATTCACAGAGTGAGTTCTTGAGGAGAAATTACAGGAATTCTTTCTTCCTGGGGCATTTCAACAGGGATTGCCTTACTAATCAATTTTTGTTAGTCACTTGTAATTTCCAGGGAATACAGTCTTTTACTTGGGCAAAGAAGCAAGTAGAAATAGTTATGTTAAAGACCACTTACCTTTTGTTATCCAAGATTAATTAGTAGTCATATCCTGAGAAGATTTTGTTCCAGAATTTTTCTTAGTGTCTCAAGCAATTCAATTAAGTACAGAGAAATGAATTTTGAGCTTAAATAAAGGAGTTTTCTTTAGTAGCTTGACCATATATTTATTTGCTGAGTTGGTTTGTTCATTTCAGTTTGGTTAGGTTTATTGTCATTTGTTGTTGGGAAATAGCTTTGATATAGATTGATACTACATTACTCTGTAACATTGTAGTGTTGCATTTTATCTTGTTACTCAGTAAATACATGTAAATTACCCTTTCTGGTAAATTGCATTTTTCAGTGAATGAAGCTTTTAAACTAACTTATCTGTGTTTTCTTTTAGGCCTTAAAGAAAGTGCAGAAGAGATGGTCAAAAACAAATTGGAAGGAAAGGATAAACTGACCCCCTGGGAACAATTTTTAGAGAAGAAGAAAGAGAAAAAAAGACTGAAAAAGAAACAAAAGGTATCAGTGATAATCATGACTGAATAATTCCGAATAATTATTGAGCAACCACTAAGTATCAGAAGGTACCAGGTGCTTGGCATCTAGTATCTCATAATGTGACCACTCACTGTGGTGGGTGAAGTGTTTTCTGCAAGGCTGCATAATGATACACGAAGCCTGTATCATTTAACCTAACTGCCTTGCTCTAATATTTTACATTTATGTGCTACCTAAATAAATGCATAGTTTAGTCGATTTCTAGATGTAAGACAGTTTGATTCTATTCTGTGTTTTTGAGGAAGAGAGGTACATACAGACATTTTTACTTGAGGATGTATACATAGAGAAATTTTCAACATGAATGAAATTTTTTCTTTGTATTTCCGTTTCTCAAGCTGCGTTTTTCACTTTTCAGTATTATTTTATTGTATAGATCTTTTAACATCATATTGTCATTAGATTCCTTTATCAGGGATATTTTCTCTGTGCTAAATATGTTGTCTGTGAAAAATCTGATTTGACTCCTATCATTCAGGGATAACATCTTTCCAGAGTTAGAGTCCTTAGTAATAGCAGAGACCACTTAGGATTTTTGCCAATAAGAGTACTCTATCTTGTCAACGAAATGCAGCATTCTAGCAATGCATTTATTGTCTTAAGATGGTATCACTAATCACAGAATTTTACAACTTTTAGGAATCTTAAATGATTAGTTTTAGTCCAACCCTGACGTTTTATAGTTGTAGAAAATTAAGTGATTCATCTGAGGATACACAGCTTGTTAATGGCCAAGCTGAGACCAGAAACCAGATCTCTTGCTCCAGTGCTCTTGCTACTGTATTGTGTTGTTTCTCTCCGTATGATGTAAGCTTGTGCTTTTGGTACAACAGCTGCAATATTGAAAGAGGGCTACAAAATTGAATGATGCAATGGAGTGAGTTTTGAATTCCTGTTATACTCAGTGTTTTTGGAAATGGATAGTAAAATGAGGAAATGAGGTAAGAGCCCTGCCCCCATTGATATGCTGCCTCTCTCAGGCAGTAAAATGTCTTTTAAGTGGAATAATTCCACAAGTTATTAAGCCATCAGTTTATTGGAAGACTTACAAATGAGTCTTTATGGGGTCAATAAAGTAGTCATTCTTTTCTGAGATCTTTAGCAGCTATTGTCTTTGATTTTCATTTGGTGCTTTGAGATTATCTTCTGCTTTAACGCTTTCCCTTCATTGGGCTTAGACTGGACTCATTTTATCAATAATATTAAAAATACATCAGTTGAGTGCCCAGTTTGTTCTAGACTCAGCTCTATACTGGACTTGGTGATTCCAGCAGATCTCTTCCACCTCCCCAGGTTCTTCACATATAGAAGAGTTTCAAGAATTCAAGTTAAAAATACTTTTTCCCCTTTTCCTCTTCGTGACTTGAATTTGATATTGAGAAATTATTACTAAAGAAATGAATATGTTTATACGCCATAGTTGATATACTATAATTTAGATCTAAAAAACAGTTTAAAAAAATGTGAATAAATATGTGGTTAGCTATATAAGTATTTCATAATCTTTGTTAGAAACATCATATTACTGATGAATTGGTTATAATAGTTTGGTGAAAAAGTTCTTAGAAGCCCTTGTTCTTAAAAGGATAGTAATATCAAAATGAATATTCTTTAGAGCTTGGTGGGTCTTCTTCAGCATGTAGGATGATGTTTAGCAATGTGCATTCTAAATGTTTTTGTTGAAACGACTCATGTTTTAGATTCCTGGGGATAAACTCAATCTGGTTAGTCTGATCTCAGTTTGCATATGTTCTGTGTATTTTATAGACTTGATTTTTAAAATTTAAATATACTAATTTAGTAAACTGTTCAGATTTGATTAGGGAAAATGTAACCAACAGATGTGCTTAAAAATAGCACAAAAGTTTTCATGAGTGGATTATAGATAAAACAAGGTAATTGTTGAAGTTGGGTGATGAGAACGGTAAGTTCATTATCATTTTCTTTAAATAACCAGCAGATGAATTGCTTTAATGATTTAAAAGATAACCCACAATGCAGTACTTCAAGCTGTTGATAATCACTGCCATTTCTTAGTTTCGTGAGAGATGAGGCAGGCCACCTCTCTTCACTGATCACCCATCTCAAAGTATTCTCCTTGAATGTCTGTATTTTATTTTTGTCTCTTTGGCACTTCCTATCTTGAATTACTATTACTATTACTATATATATGTCTGTTTATGTGTCTATAACTTCTTTTAATAGATTGTAAAATTTTTGAAGACAAAAACCATGTATCTGATAACTTTCATTTCTCTCAAAAGCCCTACATAGTTCCTGCATTTACTAAGTATTCCATAAGTATTTGTTGAACAAACAAAAGAGTTACTCAGGAGTTATTTTATAAACTGATCCATTTAAAAAACTATTTTAATTTTAGATTGAACTGCTTGATTTAAAAGAAGTACGGTTTTTCTTGACGCTTGTATATTTTGGTCCTTATAATAAACTGTATGTATTTTTATATTCAACTTTAAGGCTCTTGCTGAAGAGGCCAGTGAAGATGAAGTTCCCTCTGATGTTGATATGAATGACCCATACTTTGCCGAAGAAGCTAAAAAAATAGGTAAGCCAGCCCATATTTGTAGTTTTCACTTGGAATCTAAAGTCCGCCTGTGTGTGCCTATTCACACATACTCTTTTTCCTTCTGATAAACACTTTGTTTCACTAAAAAATAAAAAAATAAAAAATAAAATTCCTAGAATTTGTATAGCTCCCTAGTGGCTTATAAGCAAGTTTGTCCTATGGGATGTAACCATTGATCGGATTAGGAGGGGTCAGCATGCCCCCTGTACATACAAGAAATAATTTCATTATAGGAAACTTTGGGTAATATGATTAATTTAACAGTTTACTGGAGATGCCTTTCTGGGAAATATCCTTATAGACAGATTGACTATAAAAGGATGAGGAAAAAAAGGAAGTCATATTTTTGAGTGCTTTCACTGCTTTATTATAACACATCCATTCTACGTCTCTCTTTGCACAGACTATGAAGAATTGAAAGCATGGAATAAATTTGTTTATATATTTGTGGATATGTGTATGATTTTTTTAAATTTTTACATGATTTACATGTGTGAAACAGGGTTTCATTCATAGTATGAAAACTTGTCGGCTCAAATAGACAAAAGCATCTATGTTTCATTTTATCCCCTTTTCATTTATTCTGCTTCATTATGAGCTTCATTGTAGCTGAAAGCCAGCTTCCTCCCCTTTTTCCTTGAATCCCTAAACTATCAGGTATCTGATTTCCTATACCCAGGGAGCTTTGTTTCCATTGCGCATGCACCAGTCATTCTTTCCTGAATGCTTTCATTCTTACCTTTTTGGTATGTATAAATTGTGTGTGTGTATAAAAGTGTGTGGTAAGGTTCAGGCCATACTTGGACAAGTCAGTGCAGGACCACTGTAAGCATTTTCCATTTGTTCTCATGCATTTTGCTTCCCCCTGCTCTGCATACCACACACATGAACCCCAAAGGCTTGTTGCTGGAGCAACTCCAAGCTGGCATTGTAAAGAGAAGGATGTTATGAAGTTTCCCTGCTTCTTGTCCCTTGTGACTAGTGGGCCAGAATAGTTCTCAGCAGGAAAGTCAAAATTGCTCAAAATTATTTCTTGGTTGTTATAGCCTTTTATCACTGACATTCTATTGATGAAAAGGAGATCAAGATGAATAAAGTCTATTATAGGATGTGAGATTCTTAGGAATTGGAAAGGGAAATGGAAACTTAGCATATTCTGCTTTTTATCATACCTGAGCAGTCATTTCTAGAAGATGATGGATTTTAGCCTTATCCTCCGATTTCAGGAAACCAAGTTTATAACAGAGAAATGCGAAGCATTATAGTTTCCTTGTTCTCATTCCAAAGTGCTTCATTTGGCATGTGAAATCTGGTCAAACTGCAGAACTCGGGGTAGGATTCAAAGAGTAAGTTAAATAGCTTAGTGGCTTGGGTAGCTTGTTTCTTGGAATCAGCACATTTAAATTGTGAATAGTTTTCCCTAAAGTTAGTATCCAAAGTTCCAAGGGAAAATGCAGATTACGTTTGCTTGCTTTCGATATACTTTTGATTTCAGCATACTTTCTAGGAATAATTATTTATATCTGGGCTTAAGGGCTTTAAGGAAAAAGAAAAACAAAAGTGAATTTTTTTTTTTTTTTAGATAAAGTTAGGACTAAAAAATGGTATCTTGACATGTTTATTCATTCTATCAATAAACATTTTTGAGTGCCTACCAGGTGCCGAGCACTCTGCTAGGCTAGAGATACAGCACTAATAATAGAAGCTAAGTTACATCCTTTAAGTAGATTATAGTTTTAGGGAAGACATGCTAAACAGGTAAACAAATAAGAATATTATGCAAATATGATCACTGTTTTAAAGGAACTAATAAATAGGGTAATACAGAGCATATAACTGGGAGGAAGAAGGAGAGTAGCTTTCTTTATATAGGGTCGGCAAAGCAAGCTTCTCTGAGATGGTGACGTTTGAGCTGAGACCTGCAGAATGAGAAGGAGTCAGGCAGAGAGAGTTGGGGGAAGAGCATTGCAAATGAGAGGAAAATGGGTAGAACAGCTATGAGGTGAGAAAGAACTGGTGTCAGAGAAATGGAAAGATACCAGTGTGGCTGGAGCATGGTTAGAGGGGCAGTTTGGTATAAGGCCAGGCTGGGACACAGGATTGACCCTGCAGGGCCTTGTGTCACGGTGACAAATTTGGATTTTACTCTACTGACAGTGGGAAGCCGGTGAAGGGTCTTAAAGCAAGGATGTGAAGTGATGTGGTATGCATTTTAACATACTACTGTGGGTCCTGCAAAGAGAACAGATTGAAGAAAGGCATTGGTGAGAGCTAAGAGACCAGGCTTTTGTAGAGGTCTAGAGGTGATGGTTGGTCTAGACAGCACGACGGTAATGGAATTGGAAGGAGAAAAGTAAATGGGATTCTAGATATATTTTGGAGGTGGACTTGCCGATCTTTTTATTTGGATAAGGAAGGCATTTAGCATAACTCCTAGATTCCGACTTAGGAATCGGTAGCCTCTAAATAGTATTTCAAACCGTGGAACAAGGGGTAGAAAGCATTGGTAAGAGAGGGAGGTGCAGGTTTGGGCTCTGAAGTCAGGAGGCTGCGTAAGGTACTCTGTCCTCCTGGAGAAGGTACTACCTGGAAGGTAGGGGGAAAGTTTATGAAACAGAAGGAACCACCATGAAATAGGAGGAAAAGCATTAGTGTTTGGAAGGGTGTATAGTTCAGCTCCATGGTTGAGCAGGACAGAGACATTTTAAGCCAGGATACCTTTGCCCTAGGCAATCCCAGAGCTAAACTTACACGCTCTTCAAAATATGGAGAAATTGAGTTCAGTTACTGATGCCAGACCTGGTGTTTGGCTCGGGTTAGGAGCCAATATGAGTACTAGAAATCTTTTCTAATTTTTCCTTTTAAGTTTTTACCCCCTACACTGTAAATTTGCTATAATTTTTCTATTTTTTTTTAAACTGCAAACTCAATATTAGATGAGAGCTTTGAAAATGTATTTCTAGAATGAGTTAAAAGTTATTTTTTCTTGTAGAAATGAAGTATTGGAGAAATTTGCTTAGTGCTAATTGCATAAACTGTTTGATAAGATTTTGTTTTTGAAGAAGTAGGAGTGAAATAAAGTACATCACATGTTAAATATACCCTATTAGAATGTATCCTTTGTCTTGACAACTTTAGATATTTGATAAACCACCATGAAAATCTAATAATAAGGCACACATATTTGATTCATTCAGCCAGTATGCTGGATGCTTACAGTATACTGCTCATATGTAGTTTTACAGTTTACAAATGCTCTTATGTGCATTCTGTCCTCTAATCCAAACTTTAGCCCACTTTATAGAGGAGTGAACTGAAAACGTGGTTGAATTGCACAAGGGCCAGTTGTAGATGATAGAACCTGAATCCTAATGGCTCCCTTTTACTTTTTGTAACTCTACAAGTGCGTTGTGTAAAGACCAAAGCCAGAGCCAGGAGCCATATGTATAAGAGCTGGACACAAGGACTTGCTAGCTTTCCAAGCAAAGCCAGAATGCCTCGGTCCAGAGGAAGATTATCTGATGATGGACAAGTGATCTTGGGTGCAGGAACTTGCTGCTAAAGAGTAAATTGCTAGGGGGCTTACCACTCCTGTCTGGTCAGTACGGAGAGCAGTCTGCCCTCCAGTGAACTCTCTTAACTGCTCTCTCACAAGAAGCTCTCAACTGAACACTCTGGAAGAACTTTTTTTTTTTTTTTTTTTTTTTTGCTGTACGCGGGCCTCTCACTGTTGTGGCCTCCCCCGTTGTGGAGCACAGGCTCCGGACGCGCAGGCTCAGCGGCCATGGCTCACGGGCCCAGCCGCTCCGCGGCATGTGGGATCTTCCCGGACCGGGGCACAAACCCGTGTCCCCTGCATCGGCAGGCGGACTCTCAACCACTGCGCCACCAGGGAAGCCCTGGAAGAACTTTTTTATGGGAACAATTCTCTGACATTACAAGTAATGGAAAATGGAATTTCTTTTACAGATACTCCTTTTACAGATCAATTGTTTGCAGCACATCTTTTTCCATGGATGTATTGTTACCTTTTTTTGCTTAAAGGAATAGTGGCCTCAGTAAGGCTTGTTTAGTTTTTGGGGGTTTTTTTGCGGTACGCGGGCCTCTCACTGTTGTGGCCTCTCCCATTGCGGAGCACAGGCTCCGGATGCGCAGGCTCAGCGGCCATGGCTCACGGGCCCAGCCGCTCCGCGGCATGTGGGATCTTCCCGGACCGGGCATGAACCCGTGTCCCCTGCATCGGCAGGCGGACTCTCAACCACTGTGCCACCAGGGAAGCCCAGATTTTTTTTTCTTAACTATAAAACCCCAACACCCAATTTCAAGTCTCTGTTAATATTCAGCTTATTAGAATCATCTATATGTCCTTTTGCCACAGTCCCAGGAGATGTGGACTCTTACTTGCCAAAAGATTCACTGAAAAATAAAGATAACATTTCAGAACAGGGACTTTCATTTCCCTAGTACTCTTCACTAAATTAGGTCTGAAAGCTTTCCAAAGGGAAAATGCCTTTTTTTTTTTAAATGCTTTTTTTAAAAAAATAAAGATATGCCCACCTAATATGATCTTGTTAACAGTGCAGAAAGGGTCTCTACACATTATTTATCTTCTGACTAAACAGTTCAATGTAGCACACAGTAAATTCTTCATGAGCAAAGAAATTTTCATCACACTAAAACTGGATATCATTTTTAGCCCTGACCATCTTGGAGATTTTTTTCCTCTCTTGCTGCAGTCTTCCTTTCGAGTTTATTTTTATGGCTTTTCACCAGGTTGTTATAAAATCCGGAACAGTTCATTGTGGACTCTTTGAAATTATTTCCCACAGCTGTATGTGAAGATCTTTATCTCCTTTATGTATTAATCATATACAGCCTGATTTTTTTCCCCTGCCACAGAATGATCTTCTGCATATGTCACTTGTCCATTCACTTCAAAAGGAGCTATTGCCTTAAGAGAGCAGAGGTAAACTTAGGGTGTGGGAGTCAGACCCTAAGAAAGTGGACCCTTGATGATATTTATATGTATAAATACGTGCACATACTTACAACAGAGAAAAGGTTATAATCTTAAAGCAGATACATCATTCCCTGAAAAACATTTGAGATAGGAGCACTATCTCACTTAGGGGAAGGGCTACATATAATGATATTTCTTCTTAAAAGTGCAGACAGACGCCTTGATAGCAGTGAGGGGTGAACGAGGCCACACTTATGTGCAGGTGTGTTCTCTCAGCTAGGCAGGGCTGCCTTAGTGCAGCAGGGCTAGTGCACGTGGAGCAGCTTCTAAAGCTTCTCTCTACTTCCTGTTATCCCCCATTAGCTGTGGTTGTTCAGCCATCATTATATGTTCTGTGAATTTTACTTTATTATTTTACAACAAAATGCATTTTAAATGGAAATGGCTCTTCCAGGGAGAATGACATTTGATAGCGAAGGGATGAAGTATGGGTGATTAACAGAGAGCCTGAGCTGGAGTGCTCGGGTTTGAATCATGGTTCCTTTGCTTACTCACCTTGAGACAAATTGCTTAACCTCTCTGTGTTTCAGTTTCCTCACCCACAGTGTGAAGATTGTAATAAATAACAGAATCTACCTCATAGCATTGTTGTGAGGACTAAAGCAGTTCCTGTATAAAATGGAATAAAACAGCAGTACTTTCTGGTGCCTAGTAAGTGCTGTAGAAGCATTAATTGTTGTTAATACTTTAGAGACCATTGGTTTCTCTGCATTTGGAAGGAGAGAACTCAACTTATCCAAATAAGACAGTGTCCAGCAGCTCAGAGAAGGTTGAGATTGTGTAATAACATTCTAGAGTAAGAGAACATGTCTTTGTGGATTCTGAACCTTCTTACTCTTCAGAGTAGTTCTTCATACTTTGACACCAATTCTCCCTGAACCCCTCCCAACAGACAAAAAAAGGAAGAAAAATCAAAGCATCTGCGTGATCACCAAGGAACCCAAGATACCTTATATATGTATAGTCAGACTATTATAACAGTGCTAGCAAGCAGTTTATAGCACCATGTGCCAGACATTAAGCTCTTAACATTTTTTAGTGTATTTAGTCATCACAATAACCCTAGGAGGTAGGTGCAAGTATTATAATCCCCACTGTACAGATAAGGACACAAGCACAAACTGCTACAGCTAGAATGTAGTTGAGCCAGAATTTAAACCCAGGCCAGCTGCTCCCGAGTCAAGTGCCCTTAACTGCGTGTGTTACTGCCTCATCTAACACCTTGTGTTCTCCAGAAGTCCCTGAGTGCCTGAAAATATAGTCAGTTTTCTACTCAGGAGCCAGTTTTCCCATGAGTAATTTTGTTTAATAATAATAGAACCAGAAAGTTAAACAAAGATCAAATTTATCTTTAGAGAAAGAGAAAGGGTTTTGTTAAACTTTTACTTACAGGTAGTTATCGTCAAATTGTCATTATAGAGATGAATTTTTCATTTTGCTGATGAGTTTTAAGAGTTTATATATTAAAATTACCTGTGTTTTGTTTTTTTTCCCTTTGTGATTTCTCCTATTATTCTTACGCTAAGAAAACATTCCTTCTATTTAAGATCAGGTAGCTGTTCCCTTGTATTTTCTCACAGGGTTTTTTTTCCTAATGTTTAACTCTTTAATACATCTGCATTTTATTTTCCTGTAAATTATGCGATGCATCTATAGCTCAAATTTTTTTTTGCAGAATAAAACAAATTGCCTAGCACCAGTTATTGAATAATCCTTTCTTTTTCCAGTGATGTATGATGCTACATTTTATTACATACTAAGCCAACTGTTCTATTTTTCTCATTATGTAGTACAGTGTTTTTGTTTTCACTTTGTAGTACAGTTCAGCACACTGTATTACATGTATATCAAATCTATCTTGTTAATCTTTGTAAAGATTTCCTTGAATAGAATTTTATTAAATGTATATATATTGTCATGAGTGGATGTTGAATTTTATCAAGTACTTATTCTGTATCTGTTGAAATGATCTTATGATTTTTCTTTTTTAGCTGATGTATATATAATTATACATTACTTTCAGAAGAAATTCCTTCTTTGTAATATTTACTTATCCCCTCCAGACTATTATTATTCCATTCATACCCATAGTCATCTAAGTAATATTTTTTTACTTTCTTTAGTTTCTATATATTTATTGATAGATACCTTGCATTTTTGTTATAAACAAAATTTTTAAAATAAAATAGTATAAACAGATTGTTGCTGTGATAGTCTTATAATTTTTAACCCTCCTATGTTGGTTTGTTGTGCCAGGTATAAAAGAAAAGAAGAAATCAACAAAATCTGCAAAAGATGGCACATCTCCAGAGGAACAAGCTGAACTAGAAAGACAAAAGGTAAGACATGGTCATGGTTACATGCTTAGTGGATAATTGATATGTACAGTTCAAGTGGAGTTATCCATGTGTTTCCAGTATCCCTAATAAAAAAAAAAAACTTATTTTAGTTACGAATTTATAAATAAGAATTTCTGCAGCATAGTTTTTTTTGTTTTTGTTTTTGTTTTTTACGGTACACAGGCCTCTCCCGTTGCGGAGCACAGGCTCCGGACGCGCAGGCTCAGTGGCCATGGCTTACGGGCCCAGCCACTCTGCGGCACGTGGGATCCTCCTGGAGGGGGGCACGAACCCGCATCCCCTGCGTCGGCAGGTGGACTCCCAACCACTGCACCACCAGGGAAGTCCCAAGCATAGTTTTTAAATGTCATCTTTTTACCAAATTTCTCCAACTAGTATCCAGCTAGTACAAAGTTAAAATTTACCTCAAACCCAAGGCATGTCCCTTTGTGATTAAGAGGAAAATATCTTATTATTAAAAACCCTTACTATAACTGAGACCAAAAAAAAATAGTACTATTAAAACCTTAAAATAATAATGCCATAAGTTTTAATTCAATTTAATTCAAAACCCTTACTATAACTGAGACCAAAAAAAAAATTGTACTATAAAAACCTTAAAATAATAATGCCGTAAGTTTTAATTCAATAATTTAATTCAAGTTTTAATTTGGTATCACTATAACTGAGACAAAAAAAAATAGTACTATTAAAACCCTAAAATAATAATGCCATAAGTTTTAAACCCTGTAATACAGGGTTTGCTTTATGGCTTGTTCAATGCTCATTTCTCTCTTTTTATTATTGAAAATAACATAAATTTAGTGTACAAAATTAGTCTTTCTTGGAAGTGTAGTGAACTTTATGCTTCAGTGCCTCCAAAGATCCATGGCACAGAGTAATATGTATTTTTTCTGAGACAGGAATTGGAGTCAACAATGTTCACAAGACTGATGTTCATAGCACTGTCTAGAAGGGAGCCTGACTGGTCACCTAAACTCTGCATCTTAATGCATGTTTTACTGCATGTGCAGTAGTGTTCACAGAGTTAAGGAGCAAAAGAAAACCTTTCTTTTGTAGAAAATGGCTCTAAAAAGAAAGCCAACTGCGGGTACTGGTGGTGGAAGGGAGACATAATTAAAGCAGTCTAAAGTGGTAATGGAGGAAGATTCACAGGAATCTCATAGCACACTCTGTATTTTCTCTAGTGTACATGGTTGTTTACTTGATTCTTGAAGGTTTACATTTAATCCCCTAGTCAGTAGAAAATACCTATTTAGTAGAAACAAGCATTATATTAGATTACAGAAGCAAATATTAAGATCCTGCCTTCATAGACATGTGTCAACATTGAAGAAGTAAAGGCCAAAAAAAAGCAAAAGAAAAAAGGAATTCCTTGTTCCTAAAGCATGTTTGGAAAGTCTAGTTTGTATCACAAAATACTACATGTTTGCTAGATTTAGTGTCTGCTTAAAAAGAACAAACTGAAAATGAGAAATTTTTATTTGGGGGACTTGAGGATTCTTATTTCTACAGCCTACTAACCAGTTACACTAGGTGAAATATGGTCTGGATTTTAGATAAAGCTTCCTGCTGTCAGTGATGTTGCTTCTAAAAATTATACCCATTACTGTACAGAGATCTCTGGGTTTCGTTTTGAGTTCTGGTAATCCACAATCAGTTTACGGATGACAAGTGTTATCCCAGAGCATTGGTGGCTCGGTTCTCCTTTCCTGGGGGGATATCTGTGCCCTATACTCCTGTTTAGGGAAAGAAAAGCACTGTTGTATATTTGAACTCTTTTTTCTCTCCACAGGCTGAAATGGCTTTGCTCGTGATGGATGAGGAGGAAGAGAGCAAGAAACACTTCAATTATAACAAGATTGTGGAGCACCAGAATCTGAGCAAAAAGAAGAAAAAACAGCTTATGAAGAAGAAGGAATTATTGGAGGATGACTTTGAGGTAACCAGGGACAATAGTCATTATCTTCTTAAAGTTGGTGTTATATCTAAAGTCAGCTCTGGAGATAAAAATCGAGCGTCTTAGGGCTTCCCTGGTGGCGCAGTGGTTGAGAGTCCGCCTGCCGATGCAGAGGACACGGGTTCGTGCCCTGGTCCAGGAAGATCCCACATGCCGCAGAGCGGCTGGGCCCGTGAGCCATGGCCACTGAGCCTGTGCGTCCGGAGCCTGTGCTCCCCAACGGGAGAGGCCACAGCAGTGAGAGGCCTGCGTACCGCAAAAAAAAAAAAAAAAAAATTGAACATGGAACCAAAGCTACCATCTTTCAGCCCAACACAGCCAGTTCATCCATGGGGTGTTTCTTTGGTTGAGCACCAGGTGATGTAGTTGGCTTCTATTTTGGTAGCCATGTTGCACCAAAATATGTAGCTTTTAGTGTTAGAATCACATGCACTGTGATGCTCACACTGGGAAAGTTCTGCATCATTAAGCCTGACTGAGAAATAGCAGGTTCACATCACATCGCGCCACACTCTGTGTGCAAAGGCCAGTGCAGTAGGCCATGCTTTTTTAATTGCTTTGTTTCTTGTTTCCATTGCTCCCTCTTTTCCCTCTTTTTGCTAAGTACATATTTCTAGTGACCACACAGTCCCCATGCATGAGTTTGAACCCTGTACAGAAAACCTACAACAGCTGTCAGGAACTATTTGATGACTTCCATCCATTAGCATGGAAGAATAGACCCAGAAGAAGATGGGAGAGATTTTGAAGTTGTTTAGAGAATTGAGAGGGGCGTACAGATAACTTCTAAGTAGCGTGGAGAGGGACTTTGAAACCACTGTGTAGCTCCGGTTTCTGTTAAGTCAGCTCCATGTGTGTGCTGTTCCACTGAACTTTTTGGTGAATTGATTTTCTTATGAAAAGTTAAAAACAAAGAATGATTTGTAGTCAGATCTTCTATTTTGAGAACTGTCTCCACACACTAATCATCATGCATAAAAACATTTTTCATGAGTGTCGTGGTGGTGGTGGTGGTATCACGTCTGTTGTCCTTACTATAACTAAGTAACTCTACAGTCCATCTCCGGGTGGACTCATTTTTCGCATGGGAATGATGGGTGGCAGTGAGTCATGCTCCCTTTCTGGCTGGTCACCCCTGTGCCTGGCAATACTTGAAGACCTGGCTGGAGTTAAGGGTACACTCTTAACATGTAGGACCACAGTGTTCTTGTAGAAAGATAAAGGATAAATTCGGGGCTTGTATCTGACCGGATCTTGGTCTCAGGGGTGCCATCTTTCCCATTTTAATCTTTAAATCTTTTGCTGTATGAATTGCCCTCAGTAGCTGCTCATTTTAGCACGAAGGTTGAAAAAAAGTTTAATGTACTCAGAATGCAATGACTGCACAAAACTCCAGCAGGAGATACCATTGGCTTAATTATCGGCTTAATTATCCCAGCCAGAAAGAGGTTTCACACTGTAAGCGTGGAGGAGCCTGCCTACTCCAGGGATCATTCCCCTCCTCCAGACGCTCGGTCTAAGTGGCTGGTGTCGTTCCAGGCCATTGTATACATAGACTAGGATAGTTCCCTTTCAAGGATATTGTCGTTGTGTGATGAAAAACAGTGTGCCCTGCACATTGCGGTTCAGGAATAAACCTTAAAACTCCCTTGAAGAGCTTCCCTGGTGGCGCTGTGGTTGAGAGTCTGCCTGCCGACGCAGGGGACACGGGTTCGTGCCCCGGTCCGGGAAGATCCCACATGCCGAGGAGCGGCTGGGCCTGTGAACCATGGCCGCTGAGCCTGCGCTCCGCAACAGGAGAGGGCACAACAGTGAGAGGCCCGCGTACCGCAAAAAAACAAACAAACAAACAAAAACTCCATTGAAGATCTGTGGGAGAACAGTTTTCTAATGAATCAATGCAAAATGCCCACGTTTGTATTTTATATAATCAACTCACTTACTTTCGAAATTTGGTCCCATTTCTGGGCCTTTTGGTTTGCTAATTTTATTTATTTATGTTTTCCTTTTGGATTTGCAGGTCAATGTTAAGGATGCACGGTTTCAGGCAATGTATACTTCCCACTTGTTCAATTTGGATCCTTCAGATCCTAATTTCAAGAAAACAAAAGCTATGGAAAAAATCCTTGAGGAGAAAGCCCGTCAGAGAGAACAAAAAGAACAAGAACTTACTCAGGCAATAAAGAAAAAAGAGAGTGAAATTCAGAAGGAATCACACAAGAGATCCATTGATCCTGCCTTGTCAATGTTGATTAAATCTGTAAAAAACAAAACAGAGCAGTTTCAAGCAAGAAAAAAGCAAAAAGTCAAATAGATGTATGTTGTTTCTTTTTGGTTTGAGAATGTATAAAGTATACAGAAGTGATGGAAGGAATACTTATTGGGAATAGTGCTATACCTTTCAAGAATATGAATAAAAACTGACTGTTGTAAAATTTATTTTCTGTATATAACAGTTAGACCTAATTGTGTATGATTGATAGATTTGTACTGTGTATTTCCACAGATTAATCATAATTAATCCAGATTATAGGATGTATAAAATTTTTATATTTATTACTCTGCTAGCTTTTTTTAAAGACTGTTTATAATTCTATGTAAAAAATAGAGGAGTGACCAAGTCTTAAGTCTGAATAAGAGTTAGGAACAACTTGAAAATATGTATATGCAATACATTAACTTATCTGGAAGCAGGAGGCAGATTTAGATACTTGTTTAAATAATTTATATTTCTAGCCATAATGAATAGAAGCCAATAACTTTCTTTGTTGTTTGGTCATGTTTATTATAGTTTATTAATTTGTAAATAAAAATTTTTACTATTTTGTATAGCACTGAATTCATTTTATTCACCTCCAGTAAACTACTCTCTGGAAAAATATCTGAAAAACTAACTCTTTAAGAGGACAACTCCATGGAAAGGCAGTTCCAGGTCTGCATTGTTCATAATTATATTTGAAATGTTCGTGAGCTCTGCAATGATTTTTATGTTTGTAGTAACAGAAAATTCTGTCTGCCCTTCAGAGTTTTGGAATGCTTGGAAGGATGGGTATGCTGCTATAGAGTTTAAGGAATCTTAATTCTTTTTAAAATTAAATTAAAACACACCTTCAAAGCCTTAATACTCCTGGATTTCATCTGGTCTAGGTTTTGTAAACTATTAACTGACCACTTAGAAGAATTAGGTGTGCTGTATAAATAAATGAAAATAAAAACCAAAATAATCACTTGGAATGAATGATAAATATGGTAGCTTCTGAAAGGCAGTAGGCGTTTGGCCAGGTTTGTGGTTAATAGTAAACTTAACATTATTGGTACAAAAATTCAAGCCTGCCAACGTAGTATATTTTCAAGAATAAAAGGATGTAAGACTCAGAATGATATCAAGATAATAAGGGCATATGAACAGTCTATGGAAGGGGAAGGAAAAAAGAGGATATCTAAAATTGCTCATAATAACAGAAAAATGCAGAGTATCGTGTGGGGAATGGTGTTGTTTTTTTTTTAAACATCTTTATTGGAGTATAATTGCTTTACAATGGTGTGTTAGTTTCTGCTTTATAACAAAGTGAATCAGTTATACATATGTTCCCATATCTCTTCCCTCTTGCGTGTTCTTATCATAAAGTGCTAATAACATTGTTAGATAATTCAGCCAAATAAAGCAGTAATTGTGTACTCATCACTAGAAGATCATGAATCTTAATATATTTTTGAATATAGTCTATAATTGTGTAATTATTCATATTTCATTTTCATGCAAGGAAAAAGACTTTAAACTTTAATCAGTGTGGGGATTACTCAGTTTGATTTTAAGATTCCTGCGAAACTTACTCTTGGTTTTTTAATTGGTTTGGTTTGGTTTGGATTTTCATTTTTGAGCCCTTTGTTGTTAAATCACTGTATTTAATTGTAAATCTCATTTTACTAGTCAGGCACATGATTGATTATAGCAAATAAATTGAGCATATAAGCTTTGCACAGCCCTGGCTCCTTTTCTCAAGGAATTGATATTTTTTAAGTAGGAAAAAAAATGAGAATTGCATTATCAGGTACTGCATTAAATAAACATAATACACCAAGAATGTTAGGTTCTCAATAAATACAATAATTGCTGGTAGTAAAACTCAGGATAAAAATATGGCCACTGCCATAATTCAACAAACAATGTGAGGGTAGTTTGGGTGACTCTTAAGGTCACATTTATTTGGATTGTTTGTTGTTGTTGGTATTCTTGATACCAAAACCGGATGAAGACAGTACAAGTAAAGAAAACCTACAGACTGGTATTTATTGTTAATATATAGAAATGAGATTGCTTCTGGAGAATTAATGTCTCACAAACTTAGGCATAAAAAACCTCAACAAAATATTAACAAATTGAATCTGACAATGTATAAAAAGAATTATACACCATGGCCAAGGGGATTTAATTCCAGGTTTGCAAAACTGGTTCATCCACAACCAACGTAATCCACTGTATTAACATGCTAAAGAAGAAAAAGTATATGATCATATCAATTGATGAGAAAAAGTATTTGACAAAATCTAACATCCATTCATGATAAAAACAACTTTGGAATAGAGGGAAACTACTTAACTTGATAAAGAGCATGACAGAAACCCTACAATTAGCATACTTAGACCGAATGTTTGCCTAAGATTGAGAACAAGGCAAGGCTGTCTTTTAATCGTGTCTTATTTTCTGTATTCTGATCCTCTGACCACTGGGTGGGTCCTTGCTGTTCCTACAGAGACTGCCCCTCCCAGGGCTGGCCAGTTCCCAGAGTTAGTGAATAACTTGCACACAAGCATGCCTTTCGAATGCAAAGCAACAAATCCAGAGCCTGTACCTTCAGCCACCTTTACTGGGCTTTTCACACAGTGGGCCACTATCCTCGTGCCCTACCCTAGAGCCCACTGAAATTCAAGCTAGCCAATCCTAAACTTTCTTACCCTGCCTCGCCCATCCCTTCCCAAAGAAACCACAATAAAGCCCCTTGCACACATTTTCCCCTGTTCTCTGCCTCCTCACCAACCCCAGTGTTTCCCTGTGTGACCCCCTTCCGTGGCATGCTAGGGAATGTGAGTATAAAAAACTTCTTCAACAGTTATTTCCGTATCTTCGTATCTTACCATATCTGATTAATACAAATCCCAGTTACCCTTAAAACAATGTCCACACTCACTACTCTGAAAGTTCTAACCACTGCAATAAAGCAATAAAAATAAAAAGCGTACAGATTGAAAAGGAAGAAATAAAACTGATGGGGCTTTCCTGGTGGTGCAGTGTTTAAGAATCTGCCTGCCAATGCATGGGACACGCAGGGTTCCATCCCTGGCCCAGGAAGATCCCACATGCCTCAGAGCCACTAAGCCAGTGCGCCACAACTACTGAGACCGCGTGCCGCAACTACTGAAGCCCGCACACCTAGAGCCTCTGCTCCGCAACAAAAGAAGCCACCTCAGTAAGAAGCCCACGCACCACAATGAAAAGTAGCCCTTGCTCACTGCAACTAGAGAAAGCCCGCGCACAGCAACGAAGAACCAACGCAGCCAAAAATAAAAAATAAGTAAATAAATTTATAAAAAAAAAAAAAAACTGACCCTATTTGCTGATGACATGATTGTCTACATAGAAAATCCCGAGGAATCCACAAAAACGAAACCAAAAAATCCTCAAACTAAATAAGGGAGTTCAGCAAGATCACAGGATACAATGTCAGCATATAAAAATCAATCACATCTCTATATACTAACTATGAACACGTGGAAACTGAAATTAAAAACACAAATGTTCCAAAGAAAATAATATACTCAGGTAAAAACTTACCAAAACATGTACAGAGCTTGTATGCTGAAAATTACAAGATGCTGATGAAAGATGCTCTTTTTTTTATTGTCTGAAGAGTCTGTGGTGATATCCCCTTTTTCATTCCTAATATTGGTGATGTGTGCCTTTGCTATTTATTTTTGGCTAATCTGGACAGAGGTTTATCAGTATCATTGAGCTTTTGATCTATTGAACAACAAGCTTTTGATTTCGTTCATTGTTCTCTATCACTTTTCCATTTCCAATTCCTGTGGAAGTCTTCCCCCAGCTCTCCAGCTGCCAGATTCCTAGCATGTCGCATTAGTGTGGCACCTCGCCATCCAGTTGGCCACAGCTGCTCTCTCTCACGCGAGGTGTAGACCTCAATCCCAAGGGAGGAAGGGGCTCTTCCACATTTGCTCCTTATTTGAGTGCTGTGCCTCAGCCATAAGAATAGTGGCTGTAACCTACATTTGTGATTCCTAGAGTTCTCTTTTTCCCTTAGTTACCCACTTATTTGTCAATCCTTTTACTCTAATGTCCTGTTTCAATGATTAATTATTTAAACTTTCTTTGTTCAAATTGTTTCTCTCTTTTTTAAAGATATTTATTTGGCTACATCGGGTCTTAGTTGCGGCCTGCGGGGCCTTTCGTTGTGGCATGCAGGCTCTTTGTTGCAGTTTGAAGGCTTCTCTCTACTTGTGTCACTCGGGCTGCAGAGCAGCATGTGGGCTCTCTAGTTGTGGCGTGAGGGCTTAGTTGCCCCGTGGCGTGTGGGATCTTAGTTCCCCGACTAGGAATTGAGCCCTAGTCCCCTGCATTGGAAGGCGGATTAACCACTGGGCCACCAGGGAAGTCTCTGTTCAAATTGTTTCTGTCTCCTGATTGGATGCTGACACCCAAAGATATAGTGCAAAGGGAATCTACTCACCTGAACCATATTGGGTCCTGAATGATCTTTCTACTCCTTTTTTTTTTTTTTTTTTGGCCGCACCACACGGCTTGTGGGACCTTAGTTCCCCGACCAGGGATTGAACCCGCGCCCAGTAGTGAAAACAAAAGCACGGAGTCCTCTTAACCACTGGACCCCCAGGGAATTCCCAATCCTCCTATTCCTAAATCTATATTCCCATGCTCATGAGGCCCAGCTGTCTCACTCTTCCAGAGCATGCAGGTTCCCTTGAGTCCTGACCATTCTGGTTACCTATTACTTTATAACAAACTACCCCCAAACTTTGCAGCTTGAAAAAAGCACAATCATTTAGTTTTTCAAAACTATTCACTTTGCATAGGGCTCAGTGGGGAAGGCTCATATATCCTCCACGTGGCATTAGCTGAGAACTAGAGGATATGCTTCTAAAATGCCTCCTTCATGTGACCTGCAAGTCAGTGCCAGCTGTTGACCGGGTAGCTGGGTTCCAAGGAGAGTGAGATGGAGATTCTATCACGTTCTATGATCTAGACTCAGATGTCACATAGTGTCACTCCTCCCATCCATACTTAATTAGTTAAGGCAGTCGAAAAGGTTTTCCCAGGTGAGGGGATATAAACTCCACCTCTTAATGGAGGAGAATGGCAAAATCCCGGAAAAGGCTGCATGTCCAGAAATATTGTTGCAGCCATCTTTGGAAGATGAGACCTGCTGCACAGGCCACTTAATGAAAATCTCCCCCACACATTAAAAAATATGTATATTACAGTTACAGTAAGTGCTCCATTCTTTGAGATCACCTAAATGAGTCTGTAGTCTTTGCAATCATAAGAGTATAAGTAACAGCCCAAATCAGCAGAGAAAACTCTCCACCAGCAGTTGGACCATAGTAGATAGGATCATTAAGAAGGTCAGATCAGGAGAAAGGTTATACATGCTCCTTTAAGTGACTATGGATGAAACCAGTGGTTGTTTCCCAATATCTGTTCTTTCCATCTTCCATAGTAATAGAATCCTTTAGTTGAACATAGGGCTTTCCAGAATAAGACAGTTCTACCCATCCTCCCTTGCAGCCTGGTGTGGAAGCAAATTACAGCTTCTAGGGACCTTCATTTGAAGTCATCAGACTAGCAAATTTTGCCTCTTACCTTCTTCCCTTCTTTCACCCGACTGCCTGAAACGCAGATGTAATGGCTTAAGTTCCAGCAGCCATCTTGGACCCTGAGGACAGAAGTCCATTATGTAGAAATAATGTTAAGTTCATTATGTAGAAATATTGTAGTCATAATAATGAATGAAAATTATGTAGTAATAATAATAAATCCATTACGTATACTGGTACATAAAGGATGGTAAGCTGGAAGGAGCCAGAATCCCTGAGGACTTTGTAGAGTACAGCCACCATATAATCCATAGACTGTCTTTTTTGAGACATCTATGTGAAAGAAAAATAAAATACTACCCTGTTTAAGCCATTATTTTCTCAGGTCTCTGTTACTTGCTGTTCTACCTATACCCTAACACAAAGACGAATACAATGGTGTCGGCTTATAGTCTTTATGGACTATTTTGCCCAATTTTGCAGATCATTTCTCCATATTCTTAAGGAAACTCTTGATATTACATTATAGTCAGGGTGCTTGCAGCTTGAGAGTGCCAGAATAGGGTGCTCCATCATGTAAGTTTCCCAGATTTCTGGATATGGACATGAGTCAAGAGAAGTGAGACAAACCCCTTAGAAGGCAACTGGGACCCTTTGTTCCACAAGCCCCATTGACATTAGAGTTACAAACTCTATATTCAGCATCTCTGGGTTCACATGATCACTTCCTTGAAAAGTTTATGAAAAAGGAGTTGCCAAGAGTAACCAGAATCAGGCACATGGGAAAATGAAAAAGTGTGAATGAAAGTCTGTGCTCAGCCTGAAGTATGGATTCTGCATTACCCCAAAATTGCCAAAATGTGGAGATGAGAACTCCATGCTGTAGACAGTGCCAAAGCAAATAGACTAACATTATATTATGTTGAGGAAAGTTGTGAGAAATGCCAGCTTTGGGGTTATGAGCTGTTTCCATGAATTAAAAAAAAACTGAGTCATTATCTTTCATACTACACATGCCCTTGTATTGAGTAGCCAGTCTTGAGTTTTTAACCCTTTTTACTAATATCTGAAATTAATGAGAAGTGTCTTTTCTTTTAGACTAGTAAGAAATAATATAATCCATCATATTTCAAAAAGTTCATCTGATGAATAAGGTAAGAAATGGCCAAAAAATTACACTAACTTTTAAAAATCTTTTTGGAAAAATCATTAAACTAAACCAAGAATTAGTTAGGAAAGACCTTTAAGTTAGAAATGGAACAACTCTAAAAGATAGAAAAAGTTTAATCTGACAGCAGCTCATTATTTGATGAAAGAGAAGCTCTGAAAACAATGATTTGATTTACGTGTGTTCTTCCATTTGGATCTATTATAAATATTTGTTCTAGGACAATTTTAGGGTTCTTCTGGAGAGCTCCAGCAGTATCAGAAACCACCTAGGAATTGTTGTGTTTCTTCAGATTTCTTTGGATTCAACTAAACCTCAATTCTCCCATCCATCGCCTTAGGACTGTTGCAAGAAACAGAGAACAATTCAAACTAATGTAAGCAAAAATTCTTAAAAATGTGAAGGTGGATTTTTTATTCCAAGGGCCCTGTGGGATCTCATAGCACTGAATCCAAAGGTGGAAAGCAATCAGTTCTCAGGAAGAGACTGAGAGCAGGAACTAGAGAATGTCCTCAGCAACTCTCCTTCGCGCCTCTGTTTTCTTCTGTTCACCTTGTTTTACTCACAGATACCAACAGGCCTCTCTCCTTAGCCCCCTGGGCAAGTGGGATAAGATGACCCTGAGGCAGGAGATAGATGGGCTCCAGGTTAGGCATTTACAACTGGCCTCCTGTTTACATTCCTTGGGGGCAGGAAAAAGGGGGGCTTCAGGCCGGACACTTACAACTAGCCTCCCGTTTGCATTTCCTGAGACAGAAGCTAGGTGGGCTCCAGGTTAGGCATTTACAATCAGCCTCCTGTTGTCTCCTGAGGACACTTTAAGATAATAGTCCTGACAGGGACAGAGAGGGGCTAAACCCTGTTGGAGTAAAGATCAGGAGGTCATAGATTTCCCATCCCTGGGGCAAGGGAGACACTGCACATGTGCAGAAAGGCCCCTTGTGCTCCAAAAGGAGGGGCACCACCCCAGGATAGGTGATGCCATGGCCCCCCATAGGCCTCTGGGCTGGAATCCATCTTGGAAAAAAGTTGTGCACGCATGGTGGGGAGGGTCCTAGGGCAGGTCAGGTGTGGAAAAAGAAACCAGATAATTGGTCAAGAGTAAACCTGGAAGAACCGCCCTGTATAGATGACTTAACCGTCTCTTTGCTGTGCTCCTCCCCATTAGGGAGGACGTCCACATCTTTGTCTCTGGTGTGCATCTCTGCCTTGTTTCTGTCTTAACTAAACAGTTTCTCTGTGTGCTCGCCCACTTGTTGTGCTGTGTCTCTAATAATAAACTTTGTGCCTGTTTTTACAGTTTTTACCTCCTTGAGAAATACATTATTCAATGGGGGCAAGGGCCAGGGGAATTTTGCTTCTAGCCTCTAGCTCCTGGTGGACTGGCTGCTAGGATTCCTGGTTTTCATCCAGGCTACCCAGGTTCAATTCCTGGGCAGGGAACTAAGATCTCGCTTCACACTATTGCCCACTGCTGTCTCTCCGAGGTCAACCCCATCAAAGTTTCCACATTTTAAGTTACAGGTCCATTTTTTATGTTATTAAAAGAAGAAGGTTTTGCCTTGTGTTCAAGATTCAGGAATGAATTTGGAATTTTTCATTGTGATACTATTAAAATAAAGATAAATTAAGTGTCTACATGATTATATAGAGTGTAGTATTAAGAATAGCTTAGGAAATTTACTTGTGAATATTATATACCAACCAAAACAATTTAAAAAAATGTTTTGTACTATTATGAGTTACATGATAATCTAAAAGATGTTCCAAGCATTTGAAATAGCTAAACTACAAAGGATCCTTAATGTCTATAAATAGAGAAGAAAAGATTAAATCTATTGGCAATAGAAGAAGTTTTATCCTCTGTAAGTGAACAGTAATTTTGCGTTAAAAATCTGGGGAAATGTATTCGCGTGGAATCTTTTTTTCTTTAACCTTTGTCTTGATGGAAAGCAATAAATTTCTAAACAGATATTCAACATTTTTAAAGGAGGAACTTCTACGTCTGATCTTATTTTTCCAGGAGTTAAAAAAGGAACTTAGACTTTAAGAAGTTGCACAAAATGCTGGTAACAGGGATTGCCTCTGGGGGAAAGGGGAGACTTACTTTCACCTGGATACCTTTGTATATGGCTTTGTTTTACTATACATCACTTTAAAATTTCTTTAAATAGTCCCATCTCTAATAAAGGGAAATGTCATAATAATTCTGAACTGGACCCTTTTACTATAAAGGACATTATTGGGACGACAGCAGAACTTGAATGGCCTAAGGATTAATTGGTAGTGATGTATCAATGTTAATTTCCTACTTTTGATGGCTGAATTTTGGTTATTTAAGAGAATGTCTTTGTTTAGGTGATGAGGCATCATGTTGGGAGCTTGCTCTCACATGATTGAGGGGCCAACAAATATCTTTGTACTGTCTTGCAAATTTTCTGTAAGTTTGAGATTGTTTCAAATAAAGAATTTTTTTAATTATTTTTTTTAAAGTGTAAGTTCTGGGGCTCCCCTGGTGGCGCAGTGGTTGAGAGTCCGCCTGCTGATGCAGGGGACATGGGTTCGTGCCCCGGTCTGGGAGGATCCCACATGCCGCGGAGCGGCTGGGCCCGTGAGTCATGGCCGCTGGGCCTGCGCGTCCAGAGCCAACGGGAGAAGCCGCAACAGTGAGAAGCCCGCGTACCGCCAAAAAAAAAAAAAAAAAAAAGTGTAAGTTCTAAATTTCCAGAGAGACAACGTGATTGTGTTCCCAGTTTGTGTTCCCTGCTCACCCATCAGCTATGGTCAACAAGATCCAGTTTCTAAAACAGAAATTGGGGAATTGCTCCAGTGGACGTCTGCTGCACCAGCGATACCTGGGTCACTAGTTTTGTACTGTTGGAATTTTTGGTAACCCATCAGTATTTCTTAATTAATACTGTTAATTAACACTGTTAGTTCTCTGTCTCTTTTCTTTTTGGGGAAGTGGGGAGGGGTGGGGACTGTACATGTGAAATACAACAAGAATCCAAGACTAGCTTCAAAGAAGTATCCAATGTGAAACTCCAGGCTGCAGACACAGTGTAATGACTGCTGCTCTCCTGGTGAAAATCCCATTCCAATGACTGCAGTGTTTCACCATAATTTTTTTGTTTGTTTATTTTTACTAAAATATAGTTGATTTACAATGTTGTGTTGGTTTCAGGTGTACAGCAAAGTGATATATATATATGAATATGTATATATATATTCTTTTTTTTACCTTCTCTTCCATTATAGGTTACTAAAGGATATTGCGTATAGTTTCCTGTGCTATACAGTAGGTCCGTGTTGGCTATCTATTTTGTATATAGTAACGTGTATCTGTTAATCCCAAATTCCTAATTTATCCCTCCCCCCCAACTCTTTGGTAACCATAAGTTTGTTTTCTATGTCTGTGAGCCTATTTCTGTTTTGTAAATAAGTTCATTTGTATCATTTTTTTAGATTCCACTTATAAGCGATATCGTATGATATTTGTCTTTCTCGGTCTGGCTTACTTCACTTAGTATGGTCATCTCTAGGTCCATCCATGTTGCTGAAAATGGCATTATTTCATTCTTTTTTTATGGCTGAGTAATACTCCATTGTGTATATGTACCACAGCTTCTTTATCTATTCCTCTATCAGTGGACATTTAGTTTGCTTCCATGTCTTGGCTACTATAAATAGTGCTGCTATGAACATTGGACACCATGATGTTTTATCAGATTCTCTGCCCTGGACAAGAACTAGCCTTGAGAGTAGATAGGTTTTTTTTATTTTATTTTTTGTGTCCAATATATATATATTTTTTAATTTATTTTTTATTTATTTGGATTGTTTTTGAGTATTACAAAAATGAGAAAGTCATCAGTGTTTCTTCATTAATTCATAGCACTTAGGTGACCATGGGTTGCACTTTCCTCTGCTACCACGTCCCCACTTAAGTTTTCTTTAAGGGGTTCCTTTTCACCTCCCTAGGAGGGCCAGACACTCCTGCACAGCAGGGATTTTCCTGCTCTTGGCTTTTAAAGGAAACTTTTCAGGAAATCAAAATCTTCACTTGCCATGTTTCATCACTACTAAAATATGTTTAAAATTATCTGATATAATCAGGTATGACCATTAAAAACTACACGCACAAAAAAATGTCTTTACTAGGTGGAAAGATCTAAATACCTTCTGAAGTGCTTCCTTCCTGCGACTTAACTGCAGAAAATTTTCAGGCAGTTTCTAGCATTTATATATATTCTCTTCACTTTCAGAGCGATGGGAAATGAAGTATAAGTAGTGGGTACTTTTGTACCATCCTCAGAACCAAGTCTTTATCGTCCACAGGCCACAGGTCCTGGTCACCCTATTTCTGGCCCTCCATCTCTGGGGCACGTGGCAATGAAATTTCCCGTGCCTTTTGAAGTTATATGTGGCCATAGGACTTGCTTTGGTTAGTGAAGTGTAAGCAGAAGAGAGAACCAATATAGAACCCACTACCTTATCTTCACCCTTCCCAGGATCATTCTAAGAACCAGATAAACAGCCAACCCATGTGGTTCATGTAAAAAAGAAACCTTATTTTAAGCCGCTCAGCTGGGGGTTATTTGTTTTGCAGCATGACCTCGCCCATCCTGTTGGATGGAGGTGCCTCATTGCCCCAACCTCGACCCTTTGGGACTCAGTACCCTTCCTCATCCCGGTCTTTTATATGTATCTACAAGGAAGGCCTCTCCCTCCCCTGAGAACTTGATTAATGTTTTTGGTTTTTTGGGGGGGCATCACCTATTTAATTTATTTTTAATTTTTATTGGAGTATAGTTGATTTACAATGTTGTGTTGGTTTCAGGTATACAGCAAAGTGAATCTGTTATCCATATACGTATAGCAACGCTTTTTTTGATTCTTTTCCCATATAGGCCATTACACAGTATTGAGTAGAGTTCCCTGTGTATACAAGGTCATTATTAGTTATCTATTTTATATATAGTAGTGTGTGTCAATCCCAATCTCCCAGTTTATCCTTCCCTGCCCCGAGAACTTGATTGTTAAAAGTTATCCATTATTTATTATTATTGTTTATATTAATTCATTTTTCTTATACTGGCCTACTTGTAAGTTATCTACTGCTGTCACATCAGATTATATCCTTCCTGTTGGGACAACCTTGCATGTGACTTGGAGTGAGGCTACGTTACACTGCGGTGGGCGGATGTTGGGATGTGCTCTCAGTGCTGCCTCATTGCAGTACAATATCCAAAGGTTTGGAAAAATAGGACTCTGACCAGACCAGCAGTTAGCTTTAGGATCCATGACAGATAATGGGGGTGCCCACCGAGATGAGTTTATAGGAACCAGTGTGGTGGTTAAGGGTGGAGAATTTAGAGTCAGGAAATCTGGTTTCAAATCCCAGCTCTGCCACTTACTACTAACAAGTGATTTAGGGCCAGTGATTTAACCTCTTCGGGCCTGATTTTTCACCTTCAATATAATGTTACTCACAGTACCTTGCTTTTAAGGATTAAATGAAATAATGTTCGAAAAGCCCCTTGAATATTGCCTGACACACGGTGATTGTTCAGGAAGTCTTAGCTGTTATTCATCTTATTATTACTGTCACATTCCAGAAAATAATCCCTCCTCCCCCCTCCCCCACCCCAGCTCATTCCATTTTGACATAAAATGGGTAAATCTTTTCTTGGAGTTGCCCTTGATTGGGAGCATGATTTTGCCATTGGTCAAAACCAGTGCCTCTGGAGGTAATTTTATGAATCCAAATGTGAAACTGCTGGTCGAACTCATTTAAGATCTTAACTTAGTATTGTTGGATGGTACAAGATAAAAAAAAAAAAAGCTTTACAGGAATCCCGTGGCGGTCCGGTGGTTAGGACTTGGCGCTCTCACTGCCGGGGTCGGGGAACTAAGATCCTGGAAGACGCAGAGCTCAGCCAAATTAAAAAAAAAAAGAAGCAGCAGCAGCTTTACATTTTAGATCTAGAAGCTAGTAATATGGACTAAATAATGGCCAAGGGCTCTACCACTGTAGAAAGAAATATTTTGGAAGTGTATCAGAAGTAGCTCTCCCTAGCTCCTTGATATCCGTAATTTGGCTGGTAAGATTTGGGAGCTAGAAAGACAGATTGCCAGGGCTGGAAGGTCTTTTCACTTATTGTGATTGGCTGTTCTGAGACCTTGCCTTTCCTCTTTGACCACCTGGAGAGAAGCTCTCCTGGCCTTCTCCTATCTTCAGATGATGCTGATTCCCTCCATTTCATCTTTGGGCAAAGCCAGAGGTCATGTGTGTCTGGAGAGAAACTCTCCTGGCCTTCTCCTATCTTCAGAGGATGCTGATTCCCTCCATTTCATCTTTGGGCAAAGCCAGAGGTCATTTCTGGTTCAGTTAGGGTTCCTGGGTTACAAGCATATGAAGAGATTTATTGGCAGAATAATGCATAGCTCGTGGATTCAAAGGAAGAGCTAAACTTTCCAAATGATAGGACCCAGGTGCCTCTAGGAATCTCAGTCAGTAGTAGCTTGAGAAACTTCTCCCAAGGATGACGCTGCTAGTTGTCTCAGAAACAACTGTCTTACATCTTGGCAACTCTAATCAAGGAGCAATTTTCTGGAACAGAAAATGTGATTGGTCCAGCTTGGGTCAGGTGAGTCTGTCTATCCCACTCTCTTGGACCCTACCCCTCATTCACTGGGGCCAAGGGCAGGTGGGTGAAGTTTGGATCTATTTCTAGCAGGAGAAGGCAGAGGGGCTGAGCAAACCAACCTGAAAGAACCTGAAAGAAAGGAGTCCCTTCCTTTCTTTCTTCCTTCTTTCCTCCCTCCCTCTTTCTTTTCTTTTCTTTTCTTTCTTTTCTTTTCTTTTCTTTTCTTTTCTTCTTTCTCTCTCTCTTTCTCTCCCTCTCCCTCTCCCTCTCTCTCTCCCTCTCTCTCTCTCTCTCTCTCTCTCTTTCTTCTTCCTTCCTTCCTTCCAAGCAAAAAAGCATGGGTCATTAGAAAAACAAGATGAAAAACAAGACTATGATGTTCTTCTTTGTTGTTTTTGATTAAATCTCACCAGCACTACGTTGTGTCTGGAGTCACTGATGCAGCTCAGGGAAGCAGTGTGACCAGAGGGGGTTGGAAAAGCAGAGACTACCTGAAAACATTCCCAAACTCCAGAGAAATATTTTTTGTACTTAAATATAATTTAATGTGATTTTAGTACATTTAAAAACATTGTTCTGGGAAGGGTTCATAAGCTTCACAACATTGCCAGGAGGCCACAACAGAAAAAAAGGTCAAGAACACCTTGATCGGGCATGTTGCAGAGGCATCTCCACCAGCTTCCAGGATCCACATGGTGTGCAGGGTCTACAGCAGCCCCCCGCTCTTGCCCTAAGCCCAGGCCCATTGCTGAATGTGTAAGTCAGACATGCAGGATTATAAGATTACAGGTCAAAACCACAAGAGGCTTTGATTTTTAAAATAACTGAAAGAGATGAGACAGAGATGAACAGCTCCACATGATTTCTATCACTCTCGCCTTCTGAAATTAAACACATTGTTTCCAATTAATTGTGACAGCTGGCTTTTGTCTTCCCTTTATACATTTGGGGATTACAAAAATAACCTCACTCAGCAACACTGACACACATTTTTAATAACCAAGGTGGCTGAAGGACAAAATGCCTGGCTGTGTGATGTCCCTTTGGTGTGTGACGTCCCTTTGGTGTGTGACTTGGAAGTCCATCCCGGGATTTCACCCTTTTTCCCTGTGTCTTTGGCAAGGAGGGAAGAATGGACAGGGTAGAAAGGAAGGAAGATGAGAAACGAACAGCTTATCAGCTGTTGGCATTGATGGCATTGACCTTTTTTTTTTTTAACATCTTTATTGGAGTATAATTGCTTTACAATGGTGTGTTAGTTTCTGCTTTATAACAAAGTGAATCAGTTATACATATACATATGTTCCCATATCTCTTCCCTCTTGCATCTCCCTCCCTCCCACCCTCCCTATCCCACCCCTCCAGGCAGTCACAAAGCACCGAGCTGATCTCCCTGTGCTATGCGGCTGCTTCCAACTAGCTATCTATGTTACGTTTGGTAGTGTATATATGTCCATGCCACTCTCTCACTTTGTCACAGTTTACCCTTCCCCCCACATCCTCAAGTCCATTTTCTAGTAGGTCTGTGTCTTTATTCCCATCTTGCCCCTAGGTTCTTCCTGACCTTTTTTTTTTTTTCTTAGATTCCATATATATGTTAGCATACGGTATTTGGTTTTCTCTTTCTGACTTACTTCACTCTGTATGACAGACTCTAGGTCCATCCACCTCACTACAAATAACTCAATTTCATTTCTTTTTATGGCTGAGTAAGGTTCCATTGTATATATGTGCCACATCTTCTTTATCCATTCATCTGTTGATGGACACTTAGCTTGCTTCTGTGTCCTGGCTATTGTAAATAGAGCTGCAATGAACATTTTGGTACATGACTCTTTTTGAATTATGGTTTTCTCAGGGTATATGCCCAGTAGTGGAATTGCTGGGTTGTATGGTAGTTCTATTTTTAGTTTTTTAAGGAACCTCCATACTGTTCTGCATAGGTGAGCATAGAGTCAGAGGCAGATTTGCCAGGCACCTTTTGTGTCACCAAGGCCCAGCAGGAAACTATTCATCTCAGATGGTTCAGATGAGGAGGCCTCACCAGGGAACAATCAAGGGGCAGGAAAGCACTCAGAGCAAAGCAACAGTGGGGAGCTGTGACCTGCCATTTTCTGTAGTGTTGCGGGGAGGAAACGGAGTTACAGGAGCTCAGGACAGAGGAAGCCATGCAGCAGGGACTTGTCCCTGGTGAACTGCTGGTGTGGAGACAAGCCTGCTCCTAACATTCGTGGAACCCAGGCCGTTACAGACAGGTTAATGTTCAACAACCAGCTACCCAGGAAAAAAAAAATAGCTCTGATTTGTAGTGTTCGCTGATTTACCTGCTGTAAATACACCCACTATGACGATTTCAAGCTACCAAGCTGATGTCAGAGAACATGGAATTGGGAAGAGATGCCTACAGTTGGTTACAGATCCGTGTGAGCTGCTCCAGCGCACCACTGGGCTGGGGAGAGTGCCCTGGGGCCCACATGCCATACGCCTGAATATTTAAAAGTTACAAAGCAAGATTACACACTATTTGTGTTCTGCCCTCCAACTTTGATAGTCATAGTAAATATCCATAGTAAAGATCCATATTAAATTGATCCTAGTGCACCATTGAGATGTCGTGTATTAGCTAGGGTTCTCCAGAACCAATAAGATGTGCATATATAATAGAGAAATATATTTTAGGGAATTAGTTCATATGACTATGGAGGTTGGCAAGCCCACAGTCTGCAGGGCAGGTCATCAGGCTGGAGCCCAGGGAAGAGGCGAGGTTGTGACTCAAGCCTGAAGGCCGTCTGCTGGCAGAATTACCCCCTTGCTCGGGGGAGTCAGCCTTTTGTTCTATTCAGACCTTCCACTGCTTGGATGAGGCCCACCTACATTATGGGGGGGTCATGTGCTTTACTCAAAGTCCAGCCATTTAAATGTTAGCCTCATCCAAAACACCTTCACGGAAACATCCGGAACAGTGGTTGACCAAGTATCTGGAAACCGTGACCCAGCCAAGTGGACACAGAAAATTAACCATCACATGGCTCCTTAAGATGGGGGCACTCGTTCTGGGAGGATGAGGTGCTGACAGCTCACAGCTGAGCCCCTCTCCGGGCACTGCCCTCAGCTGAAAGGGGCTGCCCTGTCCAAAATCATACCACACCCTCCGCACCCAGGGCGTGTGGAGGTATAAACGCCAGGCCCCTTTGCCTCGGGTTGGGACAAGACTAAAGGGCCAGCCCTGATACTGAGCTCCCCGTCGGGCCAGGTGAGGTGTCATCTGTGACCGCGTCCAGTTCAATTTCTCTTTCTGCCCAATCCTATCTCCCCTGCAGCTGTCCCCCGAGTCCCCGCCAGTAAACTTCCTGCACGCAAATCTCCACTTCAGAGTCTAACACAGGCTGCTTCCTCTAACTCAGGGGTCAGCACGTTACAGCCTGCAGGCCAAATCCAGCCCACTGCCTTCTTTTGTAAGTGTTATTGGAATACAGCTCTGTCCGCTCATTCATGTGTTATCTATGGCTGCTTTACACTGCACTCGGTAAGAGCTGCAACAGGAACTGTCTGGCCAACAATGCCTAAAATATTCACTATCTGGCTCTTAACAAAAAAGTTTACAGCTTGCCCCCAAACAGCAAATATACCTTTATAACCACAAAATGAAAAACACGTGTAAACCTGTTGTTTTCGTATAACTGAAAGTCAACAAAGTATTAAAGACAATTAAATTTAATTATGATTCCATATGATTGGTCTTGTGTTATGGCCAGAAAGGTTTGGATGAGTAATAAAATAAAGATATAATCAATTCATAAAGTATTCCCTATATATATTCCATAAAATTAATTTCTATCTTAATTTCAGCAAACTCACTATGTTTTATTATCTAGATGTTACATAATTTATATTTTGTTGATAGTAAAGATTAAAGGATTAAAGCTAAAATACAATTGTACTTAACATTTCAAAAATTTTTCATATAACTTGCAAAGCAAATGTAAAAAGTAAAAATTTTTAATTATTTTGTCATATTTTGCTTCAAAAACGTTTTGTTCTAGAACCTTCAAAATGTGTCACATTTCAAAAACTAAATGAATTATTAATTACTTTCAAAATTAAAGAAAAACCATATAAAGGTCAAATTCATATTTAACGTTTTTAAGTTTAATAGAACCTTTAAAAATATTTTTATAACACAAGCCTAGTAGCAGTTTTAACATTTGACTTTCATCCAGTTGCCAAATGTAGAGAATCAGTATCGTGCCTCACTCAGGTGACATCTAGCCTGTATATACACAACATGAAATGTGCCTTGGCCACCAGGTGAAGGTGTTGTAAATACCATCCTACATATACAGAGAATGAATTGGAACACCCAAAGAGAAGCAAGAAAATACATACTGAGCACTACCAGAAAACAATACTTCATTATTCAAAAACCTATTGCACTTCTAGGAGGAGAAGAATTTAGTGTGGTTATTTTTAATCTAAGGGCTCTGCCATCAAATTCTCCTGCACTTTAAGCATTGTCTGCACTGATGGTAGTGCTCTCTCCAAAGAAACAGAGGTGCCCATGTGTCTATTAATTTTTTTTTTTTTTGGCTTGTTTCTATGACCTGTGTTGCTCTATAAAGTATCAGGCCCCTGGGTCTGGGACTCGCCACTATTCCCTGGGTCTAAGGGCAGTACTACCAGTGGCTTCCATTGGCAAAACCCAACCAGAAGCAGCTACAAAGAGCTCCGGTCAGCAAAGGCCAGATTGCCAGGCACAGAATAGGGCAGGGAAGGGTGAAGAATCGATGGAGTGGGGGTGGGGTGGTGTGGACGAGCACAGAACATCCTACAGCTATTTACCCTGTAGAGCTAGTCTGTGGGCCAGTGGAAATTGTCATATATGTCACCTCTGGAACGTGTGCTAAAGGTCATTGACCAGATCCTATTTCATGCTTCCATAGTAACCCACCTCTCATCACAAGAGAGTTGAGCATTTAGATTATGTGTCACTTCAACTCATGCCCAAACAAGACCTAGACTTCTATTCATAGCAGAGTTAACACAAAAGGAATCCAAAGCCCTCACCCAGGTGCAGGGTTGTATGGTTTTTATTATTCTTTCTTTTACTATATAATAAAATCATAAATCGCAACTTTGGGGATATGAAGATAAACACATTTTTACGGCCACAGAGTATGTTGATTTAAGAAACAGTAGTGACCTGGTTCAATCTTGTGGATTTGCCAAATCGGTCTGAGAATTTCTGAGGTCTTTCCAGAAGACTGCCTTACCCAACTGGAAGTATTTTCTCTACCTTATATATGTGGAGGGCAGGGAAAAGATGCTTCACTATCAAACAAACATTCTTTTCTACTCAAATGGTGTTCATTCCCTGACGGGGAAAAGAAAATTAGTATTTATGAAATGTCTACCAAGTGGTTCATGAGAATTTACTTCTATTGAGTGTCTACCAAGTAAGTTAATATTTATTATGTCTAAAAAAGCATCTCCGGGGAGAGAGAAATAAAGTCAATCAGCCAGGGTGGAGGGTCATCATATACTCAGCCCAAAGCCACTGTTTGGGTTGATTGGCAACATCGTGCCTAACAAGCAATTGGAAAGAGTCAGGCATCAAAGAGAAAAGAGATGGAACAGAATAGGCAGAAAGTTACAGCCATGAGCCACTATGAAACTCTGCGGACAAAGTGGCTGCCAAGTTATCTTTCCTGTAGTTGAGACCCTCAAGGTTCCCTGGCATCCTTACATAACTTCATCTCTTTTTAAATATATATATATATATATATATATATGTATATATGTATATATATTTATTTATTTATTTGGTTGCACTGGGTCTTAGTTGCGGCAGGTGGCTCCTTAGTTGTGGCTCTCTGGCTCCTTTGTTGTGGCATACAAACTCTTAGTTGCAGCAGGCATGTGAGATCTAGTTCCCTGACCAGGGATCGAACCCAGGCCCCCTGCATTGGGAGCACAGAGTCTTAACCACAGCGCCACCAGGAAAGTCCCCATAACTCCATCTTTGCTTGAGTTAGCTCGGGGAGATTTCTCTTCCTTCCTACTTGTTGTTTTCTGAGACGGTCAAGTGGTGTCAGTTCTTAACAACTTTGTTGATAATTTTACCCATGACATGTGGGTTTATTGAAAACACCCCATTTTCACACACACACACACACACACACACACAAATTGTGTAAGTCATTCTAGGAACAGATAAAACTTTGCCTTTAACAGAATTCTCAGTCACTTTCCTTGGATTCTGTACAATGAATCTAATTTCCTATAGTTTTTCAGATGCAAAAATAATAGTGAATAAAGCTGAAAAGTTAATTTAAATACCTACCTGTTTCCACTTTAGGGCTATTACAAATAGTACTGCTATAAACACTCTTGGTAACTCTATGGTGGACATGCACAACGGTTTCTGCTCGGTACATACCAAGAGGGGATATGCTGGGTCCCTAGAGATACATGCTTTTAGTTACATCCCTCCGAGCAATGGAAAGTGATGAAAGCAGGCCCAATAATGGACAGAGGACAGGTGGTTTCACAAGCCTTGCCGGACTCTTAAGAGAAGCTACCTGAGGATAGGATTTAGGTTGATGCAGAAAAGATAAAACTTTTTAATTTTTAAATTGTGAAACTTCACCAGGAGAAGAGATTCAGGAATCTCAGAACTGAGCTCTGCCTGGAACAACCTAAGCCTCACTTCATTTCACTGTACATCATAACATCCAAATTCACCATCAGTAGGTCCCATTATATTTACTTTTTCTGCTTGGAAAATTTAGAGCTGGGTGTTTGGCTCTCAAAGTCTCTTTCATTGTTTGCTTTAGCATTAGACTTTGCTCTGTAGAGCAGAAACTGTTTTTCATAATTTATACCTTTCCTGAGCTTTTTGGGTCAAAGATCATAAGCTGGGAGTTGGCAACACAGAACTAGAAATACCATCTCCATTAGGGTTGCTGTGGGGTTCTGGAGACTGTGCTTACCGTTGGGCTGTGTTTCTGTACTGGGTTCTATTTCAACATGCAAGGGTGCATTAGGCAGGATAAGCTGTTCACTGAACATCTCTGGAGGCACCGACATTTTTTCCGTCTGAATACTTTTCCTTCTGTATAGTATTCATTCTTCCCTAAAAGACATCAAACAGCTGCCCAAGAGAGCACAGGCCACTGATTTTTTAATAACTCTGAAAAACAAGTAGAGTAAGCATTTTTCTTCCCATTTCACCACAGGGGAAACCTGAGACTCAGAGAACTTATGTAAGTTTCCCCAGATCACACAAATAGTTCATGGCAGAAGTGGGATTAGAAGTTAGGACACCTCTCTCTTTGTACTAAACCACTGTGAAATGCCCCCAAACAGCATTCAGGCATGCTGGGTCCAGATTATCTCACCAAGCTACATCACTAGGCATGATCGTTTGCCTAAATCAGCCATATTATTTCACAATGTTCATTAAGGTCTAACCATGGGCAAGGTACTGAGACCCATTTTAATAACTGCTCAAGGTGAGCCAAACCATCATCAAACTGTCATGTTCATAGACACAGTGATATCCGATCCCTCCCACGGGTCAGCTTCATTAGCTTCTCATGGGTGATAGTTATCTGTCTGGGTATGTTGGAGTCCTATTTAATAAAATAGCAAAATTTCTCCTGAAAGCGTTTTTAGAAAAATGTTCCTTGAAAATCCTTAAGGAAAGTTACCTTTGAAAATCCTCCAGAAACACGCCACATTGGAGACTGACCTACCCAATAAGTGCTGCTCTGTCAGTTCTTTCTCTAGCCATTCTGTTCCTTTTGTTGAGTACGGGTTACAGCAGTGGCTGGCGTAGGGCCATCTTAATGAAATGCATACTAGAATCATATTATGCTTGGTGAGAGGTTCACACCTTGGGAGGCTGAGGGAAGAGTTTTCATTCTGGCATGTCCAGTAGAGAGTAGATTTGTGGGCAGAGCCATACAAGCTCTGTTACTGTCCTCTTGTATAAGCTAACTGTCCATGTGATGCAGCCCCTCTGTGTTCAACCTCTCCCTGAAACTTAGGCCATTCTTTTCCTCTCATTCCTCATTCCAAGAGGATGCCTTAGTTAACGTCTTTTGGCTATAAGTAGCAGAAGCCAATGTATATAGATTAAAAAGGAGGAATTATAAAGATGTAGAGGTGTCTGGTCAAACAGGAAGATGAACGTGATGAACATTAATTGGTTCCTTTCCCACTTCCCTCTTGCCCACTTGCCTATAGTGCCAGGTTTCTACTTAGGGATCTGTGTGAGTCTGGGGACACTGACCTCAGCTCAGTCTCTAGGGGTGGGACACATGACGTAGACTCATCCAATCAACATAGTCCATCCTACTCCCCACCCCACTTGCCATAGTGACTGATGCAAAGATGGGCATGTGACCTATGTCTGTCCAGTCAGCAAGACTCAGGGGAATTGAGTGGGAATTCTGGATCTCTTTCCTTTTGGATGAAAGAAAGAAAGCATACAGCTCTGAGGACTTGCGGTGACCGTCTTGATCTTGTCATAGAGAAGAGATGCAAAAAAGCCAGGTCCTTGGGGATACCATTGATCCACTTTATCAAGCCTTACCTGAAACATGTCTCTGTCTATTCAGTCATATAAACCAAGAACATCTCTTTCTCTCTCCCCTCCCTTTCTTTCTCTTACTCTCTTTAACTCCCTCTCTCTCCCTCACCTCCTCTTGCCCTGCTCCTCCCCCTCTTTTTTGTCCTCTCCTCTCCTTTTATTCTTTTTTTTTTTTTTGCAGTATGCAGGCCTCTCACTGTTGTGGCCTCTCCCGTTGCGGAGCACAGGCTCCGGACACGCAGGCTCAGCGGCCATGGCTCACGGGCCCAGCCGCTCAGCGGCATGTGGGATCTTCCCGGACCGGGGCATGAACCCGTGTCCCCTGCATCGGCAGGCAGGCTCTCAACCACTGCGCCACCAGGGAAGCCCCTCCTTTTATTCTTTAGACCATGTTCACCAACCATATAGCCAAACATGGTTCCCCCAAATGACTGATGGTTCCTAAATTCACCTCAGTTCAAGTAAACAAGTCAGATTGAATTAGACTATCTTCTACCAAGGTCACATTTCTGGGAGTCAGGTATTTGATTGGCTCAATCCATAGCAGCCCCGAGGGAAGAACAAGAGAGTAAATAGACTTAAGAGGCAGAAGGAGATAACAAACTCCACTGTTTGATCCACCATGTCAGTTACACGGAGGGAACCTGGACAGAGCTCACACCAAATGTGTATCCTAATAAACCAGGTGAGTCAAGAACCCCAAGATTAAAATGAGCTGAAGGTGATGAAATCTCTTTTTAAGTGGAAGATAGGCTGTCAGAAGATAAATTCTCCAATTACTTGGCTTTTCTTCCACAGAAGTCAGATGCAACAATGTTCTTTTGAAGAAGTGTATGTGGTGAAGATTTCATCAAGTAAACCAAAGGCAATTCCTAGAAGCCTTTTGAAAAGAAAATCTGAAATTCCTATGACCACAAGAGCTGAAAGATGGATGGCAGGAAGCAAATGCTGAGAGAGGAGATGAAGAGCAGCATCTGTGTTTGGGGACTTCTGTTCAGATGAATTGCTAGAAATGATTACCCATTGATTTAGGAAAGATCTAGTTTTTAAAGTTTTAAGTCTTTCACAAACAAAGTGCTATGAATTTCTTTAAATCTGGCACATGCAAAAAGCTTCTGCTCAAACCTCTGTGTTATGATTATCCAGTTGTGGTGGCAGACACAGCTCTCTGCTCAGCTGAGCTCATTCTTCTAGTTCAGAAATATTTCAGATTCTTATTTATTTCAAGTTTCTTGGGGACAGGAGAGCTTTGAGCTTCAGAAAATTTCACTTGGCTTTGTTTCAAGAAAGTATTCTTAATGAACAGATGTTTTTCCCCCATGGATCCAAAAGACGGCGTTTTGAAAGATATTTGAAAGTTTGTAGCAGTCAGGATTCTTTTAAGTCGACAGAAACCCAACCCAATCCAGCTCAAGCACAAAAGAGAATCTACTCATGGATCCGAGAAGTCTAAGTGTGGGTATGCTTCAGACATGCACTTATATTTTAATGTCTATCAATAAACATTAACAAACATCAAGAATTTAGGTGTTCTAATACATATACACCCGTGTTCATAACAGCACTATTCAATTGCCAAAAGGTGGAAAGAGGCCAAAGATTTCTCAACAGATGAATGGATAAACAAATTGTCATATATCTATACAATGGAATATTATTTAGCCATAAAAAATGAATGAAGTACTGATACATGCCACAGCATGGATGAAACTCAAAACCATTATGCTAAATGAAATTAGCCAGGACTTCCCTGGTGGCACAGTGGTTAAGAATCTGCCTGTCGATGCAGAGGACACGGGTTCGAGCCCTGGTCCGGGAAGATCCCACATGCCACGGAGCAACTAAGCCTGTGCGCCACAACTACTGAGCTTGCGCTCTAGAGCCCGCGAGCCACAACTACTGAGCCCACATGCCGCAACTACTGAAGCCTGTGTGCCTAGAGCCCGTGCTCCACAACAAGAGAAGTCACGGCAATGAGAAGCCCGTGCACCACAACAAAGAGTAGCCCCAGCTCGCCACAGCTAGAGAAAGCCTGTGCACAGCAACGAAGACCCAACGCAACCAAAAGTAAATAAATAAATAAATTTATTAATAAATAAATAAATAAATGACATAAGCCAGACATAAAAGGACACACGTTGAATGATTTCGTTTATATGAAATACCCACAATAGGCAAATTTATAGAGGCAGAACAAAAGATGGCCAGAGGCTGGGGGAAGGAAGAGATGGAGAGTAACTACTTAATAGTCACTGGATTTCCTTTTGGGGTGATGAAGTATCCTGAGCTAGACAGAGGTGGTGCTTGTACAACATTGTCAAAGTACAAAATGCCACTGAATTATTCACTTTACAATGGTTATTTTTATGTTGAATGAATTACACGCCAATAAAAATGATAAGTAAAGGGAAAGAAAGCTTTTAAAACAGATTTTGGGTGTTCTGCCCTTAAAAATTAGGTTTTTAATAATTAAAAAATACTATCTACTGGGATCATACTTATAGTAGTGCTCTTATGTTAGTTTACCTCTTTAAAAATTTTTAGCTTTGACATAATTTTAGAGTAAGTTTGCAAGAATAGTGTAAAGAACTTCCATATACCCTTCACTCATATTCCCCAGTTGTTCAAATGTTACTGCATTTGTGAACTCAGAGACACAGAGAGTAGAGTGGTAATTACCAGGGGCTGAGGAAATGGGAAATGTTGGTCAAAGGGTACAAACTTCCAGTTATTAGGTGAATAAATTCTGGGGATCTAACGTGCAGCAGGTGACTGAAGTTAGTAATTCTGTGTTATATACTTGAAAGTTGCTAAGACAGTAGATCTTAAATGTCTTCACCACCACCATACACAAAAAAGGGAATGATGTGATGTGATGGAGGTGTTGGCTAAAGCTTTGGTGGTAATCATTTTGCAACAAATAAGGGTATCAAATCAAGCCATTGTACACCTTAACTTACACAAGTTATATGGCAATCACATCTCAATAACACTGGAAAAAAGTAAAGTAAAAAATTGAAAAGTTTTTACCACATTTGCTTATTTCCTGCCTATCTATCTATCTATCTATCATCATCATCTATCTACCTATCTGGTATGTGTGTGTGTATATGTATGTGTGTGTGTGTGTGTGTGTGTGTATTTATATACGTACATATATATACATTCACAGTATTATTTTATTTTTAAGGAGGCCTGCAACTCTGATATTCTATGCATAATGGTGGAAATTGGGATAGAGGTGCAAATAGGCCTGAAATCATCCATAAATTATAACCCAGAGGCAATGGCCTCTGGTTAAGTGGACCCTAGATGCTGTGGTTTTGGGTAAGAGTAGTGGAATGGGGGAAGGGTGAGAAGGTTGAGGGGAAGTTCCTGGCCATCTGAAACAACTTTGCAAGTGATGGGTCACTGCCAAGATGAGTGCTGGGGACCCCCAGCACATGAAACAGAGGACGTGACGGCACCGGGCCAGCTCCCTAAGTAGAGGAACCTGCTAATCAAGCCACCAGCCCCACCTGCCCACATTTCTGGTTCTTCTTTGGACTGTGTTCACTGTCCTCTGCTTTTGAAGATGACACCACCAGGAATGCTCTCCAGCTGGGGGAGCAAGTGTCACTGATAAGACCAGTGGGGCTCAGTGGTCTTCCCATACCAGGAACATCTGGTGATTTCTCTTTGGGGGCTGTGGTTGCCACTCACAATCTCGTGTTAGGTGCAGTCAGTTTTTAGACTTGCGGAATGGCTCATTAAGAGGCATCTCATCTCTCATCCTTAGAGAGGCAAGAGCCTTTCTAAGCCTCAGTAAATACTTTTCCACCCAACACAGTTCTGCGGGACTCTCAGTTGTCATGTGGGAATATATTCCAGCTCCAGTCACATTAATGTGGTTTATTGATTCTATAAATGCACACATACTTTCAGCTGTTTTTAAAGCAAGGCAGAGTGTGCAGAAGTTCTTTATCTTTTTATCTGCAGAATCCATTGAGGAGGACATTTTCGGAGAGTTATCTTTAAAGTACACAAAATTGTGTACAGAATAAAATGGAGAGCTTAACAACTTGTGTACTTGAGTTTAAACCACTTCAGCCAATCAAAATGCAGTAATGTCTTGGTCACAGGCACATCACCCAGAGAGATTTGAGTTTACCAGCATTGGAAAGGTGTTACTTTCTCCACTTCAGCTCTCCTAGAAGCAGACTCTGGGACGGGAATCTGAGTGCCAGTAGTCTATCTGGGATGAGATCTCAAGAGATGCAGATGGGGGTGTAGGGGAGGGAGACAGGGAAGGAAAGGAAGCAAACAAAGCACAAGTCAGTTGATAAGCAGGTTACCACTGTGGACAACTAAAGCTTAACCTTACTGGGGAACTTTTGGGGACAGCACAGAAAACTACCTTACAGGGATCCCCCAAGGGCTGAGGAAGCTGGAACATTTATATACTTGAGGGCCGCTCAGGGGCGAATAGAATGGGGCAGAGCCCGGCCTAGCTAAGAAGACTTCTGGCAAAGAGATTGAAATGCTGGTAGTTGGAATTCAGATGGGCCTATATTAGGATAGAAATGCTGGAGGGAATATAATAGTATCTGCTACTATGAGGTAGGCAGGGTTTATAGTTTTACCATCTTGCTACTTGGAAAACAAGTTTGTAAACATTTAGTGACTTTCCCAAGGTCTTGTGGTATACCAGTGTTCTTCTAACTACAAGTTCTTTCTTTTATTTATTTATTTATTTTTGCCTGCGCTGGGTCTTCATTGCTGTGCGCGGGCTTTGTCTAGTTGTGGCGAGTGGGGGTTACTCTTTGTTGCGGTGCAGGGGCTTCTCATTGTGGTGGCTTCTCTTGTTGCGGAGCATGGGCTCTAGATGCATGGGCTTCAGTAGTTATGGCTCGCGAGCTCTAGAGTAGTTGTGGCGCAAGGGCTTAGTTGCTCGGAGGCATGTGGGATCTTCCCAGACCAGGGCTCAAACCCCTGTCCCCTGCATTTTGGCAGGTAGATTCTTAACCACTGCACCACCAGGGAAGCCCCTAACTACAAGTTTTTTTATTGAAAACCCAACTCAAACTGGCACAAGCAAAATAGACAGTATATTGATGCATGTAACTAAAAAGCTCAGGGTTAAGTCTTCAGGTTCAGCTGGATCCAGAAATTCAAACCACGACATTAGCACCATAGCCTGGCCATTCTCTTCTGTGTATATTTATTCATTAAGTATATTAAACATTTATTTCTAGAAATTAAACCACAGAAGTGGTTGACAGGACACCTTATAAACATTGTAACTCAACTGAGAAAGTAAATTACCTGTGGACAAATTTTAAGTTAATTTAAACTAATTAAATATTAGTAAATAAATAAATAATAATAAAATCATATGAGTGAAAAAAAATAAAATAAAAAAAAAAAAAAAAAAAAAAAAAAAATCATATGAGTGTATATATGTCTACAAGTTGAGGAACCGTGATAAGCTCAGAAATTCAAATGAATCTAGGCAAAAAGCAGACAATTTTGAAAAAAAAAGTATCTTATTTCCTATCAAATTTTATCTGAGACCTCACAATTCTAGTGCCTACTTTGGTATTTCAGCAATGGCTTAGCTGTTCAGAGTCTCACCATGGGATTTTAAGGGGTTCCTGTGTACACGGGTGTTGTGTCACATCTTCTGTCTCGGATTGTAGTTATCCCACCCCAGTGGACCCAGTCAAGAGCTATTTCAGGATGCTACCACCGTACAATCTCTATTCATCCACCCCAGACAGGGGGTGTGGTCCTCACCCTGTCCCAAGGCAAAAATGTCAGGGCCCCCCAAATAGAGCCTTGGCTAGTAGGAGTCAGCAGGTAACTGGAAGGTGTTTCCTGGTGATGAGTCCAATGGAGAACAGCTGGACTGGCAGGTTCTGGAAAACCCTGAACAATAGAACACACAGTCAAGTTGGGGAAAGTGGGAAGAGGTACCAGAAGCGCGTCAAGAAGTAGGGAACCCAGCAGCACAGTTGAAGCAAGAATGGGGTGAGGGAGTGTTCTGCAGGTTGGGTTCCCTGGGAATCGGACTCTGAGATGGAGTTTAATGGGCAGAATATCTACTGGGGAGTGCCCTTGGGATCAACGCCTGAGGAAAGGAAGGGAAAGAAGCGGACGTGGACAGAGGGCGAAGTCGAGGTGCAGTGTGGGGCTAATGACAGACTCAGCCAGTCCATGGGAAGCTCAGATATAGGAGCGGGTCTTCAGGGTTGTCCTGAGTCAAGCTGAGATGGCCAGACCTTTGTGCTCCAGCAGCGATTTGTCATTGGATGGGAGTTGCCCCTGGAAGGGGGTGGCCCGGGATGAGCCAACTCCCTGCCACTGAAGAAAATCCCTGAGGCACGAATGACCCAAAACTATATCTCTGAGCTTCAGGTCTCTGCACGCCACTGCCAACTTGACATCTCTTTCCTGTCTCAAAACATGTGACAAGATTGAGAGCCAGGGGTGGGAACACAAAGAGCAAGATGATGATGGTGGCTGTAGAAAAGTCACAGGAGACAGAGGCCAGGGTATCAACACTTCTGTCACCCCGTTCACAGTTTTATCAGGGGCTGATTGTAATCCTAGAAATGGCTCCTTAATAAAGAGTGGGGCTTCCCTGGTGGCGCAGCGTTTGAGAGTCCGCCTGCCGATGCAGGGGACACGGGTTCGTACCCTGGTCTGGGAAGATCCCACATGCTGCGGAGCGGCTGGGCCCGTGAGCCATGGCCGCTGGGTCTGCGCGTCCGGAGCCTGTGCTCTGCAACGGGAGAGGCCACAGCAGTGAGAGGCCCGCGTACCACAAAAATAAATAAATAAATAAATAAAATAAAGAGTGGATCCCAGACCTTCAAACGCTCCTGAGACCTCCTCTCTTCCACCCAGCACCCCCCATGAGTGCACTCCTCACATTTCACACAGTTTTGTGGATGTTTTCTCCTTTTGCTTTGAAAGTCGATCTTCTTCTTTTATTACGTAGTTCAACGTTTATGAAAAGACCTTTAGGAATTAATACAAGACCAATGTAATTTAAAGCTCTCAGAGCCAAAAGACTTTGGAAGAAAGAGTTTCAGGCCTTTGAAGCAGAGGTGACAGCCAGTAGCTTCAGCTATTGAGATTTTCTTGGGTAGGAAAACTCTGGAATACAGGAATGAGACTTTCTTCCTCTCTCTCTCCCTCTTCTGTCTGAAAATTCTTCCATAGGTCAAATATTGACATGGAACAGACTTCAAGTTTGATTCCCCAAAACTATGCTTTATCTCCAAAAATTTAGAAGTAGGAAAAACAAAGAGAAAATCTTCAGAATAAAATTGTGCATTTGTGATATTGGAAAGAGTATGGGATTGGAAGCCAAGAGACTTAGGTTTCTGATCCTGATTCTGCCCCTGAAAGTAGCTGTGTGACCTCGAACACAACACTGATGTTTTCATGGCCTCTTCTATAAAAGGGAGGGGTCTGGGCATGGTTATCAGCAAGTCCCCCCCCCCCCCGCCCGCTCCACTTGCTTCTTTTTCTTTTCTTTTCAAACTTGTCAAACAGTTTTATTCTTGGTTCTCCTTTATCCCATTAAGTTTACTCAGTGGAGCTGGGTTGAATCCTGTCCCTAGAGGAAAACTTTGGGCAGCCAGAATGACTTTTCTGATAACTTGTAAGTAATATAGTTTCTCAGTCTAACTTTCCTTTTAATGCTAAGATTCTATTATTTACATAATAGTAACAAAAGCACACATTGCAGAGTTATGTTGAAGTCAGCCATGTGCTTCCATATATAGTAATTCATTTGAGCTTCACAAATATTAACAGGTCTATAAGGGTAGACTGGGCAGATAGTAATAGTTTTCCCCTTTTGCTACTTCAGAAAAAAGTTTAGAGACATTTAGTTACATAGTGTGTCAGAATTCTTTCAGTTGCAAGTTCCTTCTAAAAACCCAATACAAACTAGCCCTATCAAAAATGAAAGCTTATTGGCTCATGCAACTGCAAAGCCCAGGGATACCAGGAGTGGTTCACCTGTCTCTTCTCCATAATCTGATCACTCGCTTCTGTGCATATTTTTCATTAAATTAACAAATATTTATTGAACACTGCTATGTGTAAATCACTGTTGTAGGCACAGGGGTGAAGTGAATGAAACACTGTATTTAGAACAGTGACTAACACACAGCTATGTTCAAATAAATTTTCACGGAATTTACATTCTTACCTACAAGGGAATTTTCCTAGGACTTACCATCTACTGGAAGAAGAGAGTGTGAACAAAAACATAAATAATGTGTGTTATGTCATGTGGTGAAAGGACTATGAAGCAAGAAAAATTTGGTGTGGCTGAACCATTGCTACGGCAACCTGCCCACAGCACGATTGCCATAGCAATGGCTGGATTAAAACAGTGGGCCAAGAAGATGTGAGAGGAGGCTGAGATATGTTTGATATAGATAACATTTCTCAAACCTGTCTGCCTGAGGATCCCATTTTTCAAATGATGACTGCCATTGACCCATATGCCAATGTGCAGAACACACCTGAGGGTGCATAGGTCTAAATAGCTACTAAAGACAGTGTTATATCTAAGCAGTGATAAAAACCACCATCGCTCAGTTATCATGCCTGATTTCTTCCAGACTCTTCATTCTGACATTCTCACTGAGCCCGTCTTAACATTGATTGAGCATCTAAATGGAACACACCTCTACAGAATCTCCCTTCTATACATATACTATACATGCTAGTCTGCCCTTCTGCCTGTAAGGATTCCATCTTGTGGTGGACAGAGTTAACTGCATACATGGTCCCCATTTCTCCATCTCTGCTCCTAATAGCATCCCCTGTGTGAAGTGGTGACAGTGGTTCTACTCTCAGCTCCAGAGGTGAGCTATGGTTGGTTTAAGGCAATCAGTGCATTCCACATTCTAGCCCTAGTGACTCGGTTAGAGACCACTGTCAGTAATCTTCTGGATGTGGGTAAGAGAGTATGTCACCCCAGTTGTTATCGGTAGCCACCCTGTGACCACAGAGAGAAACAGCCTTGGGATGAAACCAACACTGAGGGAGGTAGAGTTAAGGTAGAAAGACCCTAGAAGGCCTGGGTCAGCCAGCCCTTGCCTGAAGTTCAACTTACCTCCAGATTGCTCAGTTACATGGATCAATACATCTTCTCTATGACTTGAACAAGTATGAGTTTGCTGCTTCTGTTGTTTGCAACTAATTAAATTCTACTTGATTGCTTCTTTGAAAAGGATGACTGAATTTCAGACTCAACCATATAAGCTTTATGAGATGAATTGCATGAGGTCTTGTATTTCAGGGTATCCCTAAACTGTAGAAGAAATTAATATTTGTTTGGCATGGTTTCACCATTTTTCCCTTAGCACGTTTGCTCACAAGAGCAGAACCCTAATACCCTTCCAGAATTTGGGTTGGAGAAGTATGAAGGAGAGAGGCCATCCTTTAAGAATAGATTTCCCAATTTGAGGGGCATTCTACAAAATAACCGGCCCAAATAACTCACTCTTCAAAATTGTCAGAGTTCTGGGCTTCCCTGGTGGCGCAATGGTTGAGAGTCCACCTGCCGATGCAGGGGACACGGGTTCGTGCCCCAGTCCGGGAAGATCCCACATGCCGCGGAGCGGCTGGGCCCATGAGCCATGGCCACTGAGCCTGCGCGTCCGGAGCCTGTGCTCCGCAACGGGAGAGACCACAGCAGTGAGAGGCCTGCGTACCGCAAAAAAAAAAAAAAAAAAATTGTCAGAGTCCTGAAAGATAAAGAAAGATTGAGGAGAATGGTTCAAGATGGCAGAGTAGAAGGTGTGCTCACTCCCTCTTGTGAGAGCACTGGAATCACAACTAACTGCTGAACAATCATCAACAGGAAGACACTGGAACTCACCAAAAAAGATACCCCACATCCAAAGATGAAGGAGACGCCGTAGTGAGGCACAATGCATATATTTTGGGCCAAAATAGAATCTATCAATTATTTTTTAAAAAAAAAAGAAGGAAAGGAAGTTTAACTGTTCTAAACTAAGCAGACTAAGGAGACATGGCAACTGAATGCAGATATGATCCTGGACTGGATCCTGGACCAGAAAAAGGAGATTAGTGGGACAATTAGCAAAATTTGAATAAGATAAGGAGATTACTTAGTAGTATTGAATCTATGTTAATTTTCTGATTTTGATCATTGATCTGTGGTCACATAAGTTGTCAACATTTGGGGAAACTGGATGAAGGATATACAAGCATCTTTGTACTATTCTTGCAATGTTTTTGAAAGTTGGAAATTATTTCAAAATGAAAAGGTTAAAACTGTTTTAATTAAAAAAATAAATAAAAAGTTTGGAGTGGCCCCTTATTAATGCACTGATTAGAATTTCCACTGTCATGATATTTCATGAATACAGAGAGTGTATGGGACTACAGAACAGCCCTGGAAATCCATGCGTTTGCAAGACTTGGAATTCACAATTCTACCCTGGAAGATGCCAAACTGAAGGCAGACCTATTTCTTTTATGATGCCTAATTAAGGGTCTCTGACCTCGTCTTGGAAGAATGCAAAAAATGTTTTGGTTTGAGAGTAAGACAGATGTCAATCCAGAAAATTTTAAAAGCAGGCAGTTGTTCAAATAAGACTTCAAGTCTCAGCTTGGAGAGCAAAAGGATTTGACAAAGAAATGCAGAGAAGGCTCATCTGAGCGGGTTGTTCTGGCACCCACGAGGGAGCTGTAAGCCAACATTTAGAATGGGTGAGCATGGAAAATAGATTTGGTAGAAAAAGAGGATGATTCACGCACCAATAATAATAATGATAAATACTGCTGACAAGGAACTTTTAATTAGCAAATGGAAAATCAGCCCAAGACACATATGCTGAGTCCCTTAGAAGTGAGGTCAGAACAAATTCTCTTCAAAAATGGGAACATTTGTAGTAGCTCCTGGCCCTGAAGTCTACTATCTTGGGGTTTTTTGGGGTTTTTTGTTTGTTTGTTTGTTTTTTCTTCAGTGTGGAAGATAATGTTCTCCTCTCTTTCAGAGGAAATCTAATTACTTTCCCACTGAGCTAACATGAAGATTACTCTGAAATGCATCAGAAAAATCACTGCACAGTGTACTTATTTCTTTCTCCAAGTAAAAGAAGTATCTTAAGTTTTATTTTTTGGAATCATTAACTATGGCTCTGATTCATACTCCGCACTCGAAAACGAGGCCAGGACCAAATTCTGGGAAGTGAGCTCAATCAAAAGCCTTAATTCAGAAACTTGTTTGGAGGCTTTCCTGTCCTAGAATGAGGCATTGACTGGAATGGAGGGAATGATACTCTCAGGACATTTATGGGAGAGAGACTGAAGCTCTCTGTGTGATGTCTCTACTTGAATTTCTATCTCAGTGTTGGGCCATCCTATGTTAGATTGGATCATCTCTGCTTTCACCATTTTTCTACCTTCTGATAGAAAATTCCCTTAAATTTCCTCTTCTACTCCCAGTATTCTCCTACCTTCTTCCTTTCTCTTCTTCTCTTGTCTCTTTACTTCTAGGATCCATGACCTCCGTCTTCTTCCCCATCATCTGTAGACTTTCATTTTGCATGATTCTAGGGAATAAGATGTTGGGAATAGGGGGGAAAAAAAGGTGACAACCAGTAAGCCTTAAAAGTCTCCTTCCACTGAGGCTTTTTGGACCCTCCAACTCCAACTGCAGGTCCCATCCAAGGTTTGGCGTAACCTGTAATCTAAAAATATTATCATTTGTAACATTTCCCTTGAGGGCCAATGCTGGTTTCCAACATAGCCCCACCACTTGCTTAAGTCAAAGCCCCAGTTACCAACCTCCTGGAGGGCCTGGGGTTGATTATACCATTGTTCTTAATTCTTCATGGCTTATAATAAGATTTATATATTGATGCCTTTGCCAGGTGACTTTCCAGTGCCTCCCAGCTGAATAGACAAAGTATACCACCCATCCATCATCTTTGAGCTTGGCCATGAGACTTGCTTTGGCCAATGGCATGTTAACACATATCATACAAGCAGAGGTGTTAATATTTTTTTTATTGAGGTATAGTTGTTTTACAACATTATATTAGTTTCTGGTGTAGAGCATAGTGATTCAGTTATTTTTTAATTATTATATTCCATTATAGGTTATTACAAGATATTGAGTATAATTCCCTGTTCTATACAGTAAATCCTGTTGCTTATCTATTTTGTGGATAGTAATTTGTATTGGTTAATCCCTTATGCCTAATTTGTACCTCCTCCTCAATCCCCGTTTGGTAACCATAAGTTCCCTATGTCTGTGAGTTTCTGTTTTGTGTATAGATTCATTTGTATTATTATTATTTGTATTATTATTATTTTTTTGCGGTACGCGCACCTCTCACTGTTGTGGCCTCTCCCATTGAGGAGCACAGGCTCCAGATGCACAGGCTCAGCGGCCATGGCTCACGGGCCCAGCCGCTCCACTGCATGTGGGATCCTCCCGGACTGGGGCATGAACCCGTGTCCCCTGCATCGGCTGGCAGACTCTCAACCACTGCGCCACCAGGGAAGCCCCATTTGTATTATTTTTAAGATTCCACATATGAGATATCATACAGTATTTGTCTTCCTCTGTCTGACTTACTTCACTAATTATATTATTCTCTAGGTCCACCCATGTTGCTGTAAATGGCAACAGTTCATTCTTTTTTATGGCTAATATTCCATTGTATGTATATACCACATCTTCTTAAGCCAATCCGTTGATGGACATGGGTTGTTTCCTGGTCTTGGCAATTGTAAATAGTGCTGTTATGAACACTAGGGTGCATGTATCTTTTCAAATTAGAGTTTTCATTTTTTCTGGATATATACCCAGGAGTGGGATTGCTGGATCATATGATAACTCTGTTTTTAGTTTTTTAAGGAAGCTTCATACTGTTTTCTATAGTGGCTGAACCAATTTACATTCCCACTAACAGTGTACAAGGGTTCTTTTTTCTCCACACCCTCTCCAGCATTTATTATTTGTAGACTTTTTTTTTTTTTGCGGTACGTGGGCCTCTCCCTGTTGTGGCCTCTCCCGCTGCGGAGCACAGGCTCCGGACGGGCAGGCTCAGCGGCCATGGCTCACCGGCCCAGCTGCTCCACGGCATGTGGGATCTTCCTGGACTGGGGCATGAACCCGCATCCCCTGCATCGCCAGGCGGACTCTCAACCACTGCGCCACCAGAGAAGCCCTATTTGTAGACTTTTTGATGATGGCCATTCTGACCAGTCTGAGGTGATATCTCATTGTCATTTTGATTTGTATTCTCTAATAATTAGCAGTGTTTACCATCTTTTCATGGGCCTATTGGCCATCTGTATGTCTTCCTGGGAGAAATGTTTATTTAGGTCTTCTGACCATTTTTTGAGTGGGTTGTTTGTTTTCTCTGTGTTGAGATATATGAGTTGTTTGTTTAACTCCTTGTTAGTGGCATCATTTGCAAATATTTTTTCCCATTCAATCTTTGAATCTTGTCTTTTTTTTTGTCAATGGTTTCCTTTGCTGTGCAAAAGCTTTAAAGTTTGATTAGGTCCCATTTGTTTATTTTTGCTTTTATTTCTTTTGCCTTGGGAGACTGATCTAAGAAAATATTGCTACGATTCATGTCTGAGAATGTTTTCCCTTTGTTCTCTTCCAGGAGTTTTAAGGTGTCATGTCTTATATGTAGGTCTTTAATCCATTTTGAGTTTATTTTTGTGTATGGTGTGAGGGAATGTTCTAATTTCATTGATTTACTGGTAGCTATCCAACTTTCCCAACACCATTTGTTGAAGAGACTGTCTTTTCTCCATTGTATATTCTTGTCTCCTTTGTCATAGATTAATTGACCATAGGTGTGTGGGTTTACTTCTAGGCTCTCTGTTCTATTCCATTGATCTATATGTCTGTTTGTGTACAAGCAGAGGCTTTAAACGTGCTCTCATGGTTTGACTTGGCCTCTTGTGCTTTTGCCATCTCCATGAGCACATCCTAGTTAGCTGTTGTTTCTAGAATGAGAAACACTTGGAGCAGTCCTGAGCTTGACCTGCAATCTGGAGCCAAGCTAAGCCAATTCACAACCTGGAGCAGAATTTCCCCAGCCAACTAGCAGACCAATGATTGTGAAAAGTAAGAATTCATTATATTTTTTGTTATTGTTGTTACACAGTATTATTTCAAGAGTGGCTGACTGATACAGGGGCCTCTAGTCCTCCCAGTAATGAACATATTCTTATGCTTTAGCTCTAAAATTTGTCATTGTGTGGATTTTCATGGGAGGCAAGCCCTCTCTGACCGCTCCCCTTCCCAATAGCAATAACAAAGTCATGTGATTTGACTCAGCCAGTCAGATGCTGTCCCCCTCCTAGAACCTTAAATCTGGAGTAAGTGATACAGGTCAGAAGGAAGAGTTTAAAATTAATTTCTTTGGTGGAAGCAAGGAGTGACCAGTGGGAGTGACCTCATAACCACAGACTCTTCTTCCCTTGTTTGTTGCTCATTTTCAAAACTTCCTATCAATTCTATGAGCGATCAACTAATTTCTGACTAATTTCTTTTCTGCTTCAGTTAGATCTTTGTATTTTTTGCAGTCAAAATGTCGGACTGGTACAAATAGCTCATCTGAAATATAATCATTTGAGAACATAGAAGGCTTTTACATTTATTTCTAAGGCTCTGAAATCTCTGGAACCCTGGAAGCTTTCCCCCCACCCCGAAAACTGTATATGAATGATTCCATGAAATTATACCAAGATACATCCACAAAGAGTGTTAATCAGATCCATAATTTTGGAAAAATCTTTCTTCCTCTAGACCTACATTAGCAGTATCTTTCTAGAAGAGACCAGATTTTTCAACACAAGGAGTCTAGTATGCCTTCATAATTGGCTCTTTGGCTTAAGCAAGGGGTGGGACCAGGTTGGAAATCGGCACTGGTCCTGAAGGGAATGATTCAAATGATAATGTTTTTGCATGGAGGTTCCTCAAAAAATTAAAAATAGAACTATCATAAGATCCAGAATTCCACTTTTGTGTTTATATCTGAAGGAAACAAAATCACTATGTTGAAGAGATATCTGCATCCCCATGTTCATTGCAACATTATTTACAATAGCCAAGGCATAGTAACAACCTAAGTGTTCACCTATGGGTGAACGGATAAAGAAGATGTTATTATTCAGCCACTAAATAATTCAGCCGTTAAAGAAGAAGGAAATCCTGCCATTTGCAACATGGATTCATCCTGAGGGCATTATGCTTAAGTGGCATAAGTCAGACAGGGAAAGACAAATACTTACTTGTGGAATCTATAAAACACATACACACACCCCAGAACACAAAGCCATAGAAAAAGAGATCAGATTTGTGGTTACCACAGGTGGGAAGTGATGGGTGGGGGAACTGGTACAAATTTCTAGTTATAAGATAAATAAGTACTGGGGATGCATGTACAACAGGACAACCATAGTTATCACTGCCATGTGGTACGTTTGAAAATTGCTAAGAGAGTAAACCCTAAAAGTGCTCATCACAAGGAAAGACACTTCTCGTCTCTCTCCCTTTGTTTTCCTGTATTTATATGAGATGATGAATGTTAGCTAAATTTATTGTGATAATAATTTCACAATATAAGTAAGTTAAATCATTATGCTGTTCATCTTAAACTTATAAAGGGCTGTATGTAAAAATTAGAATTCAAAGACCCAGAGTCTTGGCTTACTCTCTGTGAACCTCAGTTTCCTTATGTATAAAATGGACCTAATAAATTGGATAGGAAAAGGCTTTTAAACCCCAAACGGCTACACAGAAGGAAGTTGCCTAAACATATATTGCTGTACCCATCTCCTCAATGAGAAAAAAACAAGGACGCTATGGAAAGATTGATTGCTAGTGGCCGTTTCTGGCAAGTGATGAACATTGCAGTAAGAACAAAAAAGAAAATACAAAACTTGGGCTTCTTGAGGTTTTTGGCTTGGTCCCCAGCTAATCATAATTCCAAGTCCTGGCCGGTAAAACAACACAATCACACTGAGTTAAGCTCTTTTGCGATGTTATGGAACACGCATTGGAAAGAGCAGGCTGGGGGTGTGATGCACCTGGGACTCCCAAGAATGTTGCAGAAGCTCAGCCAGTAGAGGCCGCTGAGGAGTTCCAATCATGTAAACTGAGTGATTAGGTGAACCAACTGTTTCTACTTGGCTGGATATCAGAAAAATGGCCCAGCTAGTATGGTGGTGAAGGTGGTATTCGTGCAAACGTAGACTTAGGCTGAGTGACTTCTCCTCGGAAGCGTTGCCAGGCTCTTGGTAAATCATATAGCCTCAGACAGAGTTTGGCTATGTTAGCTGTTTTTGTCTTCTTGACTGCATCTTTCCAAAATAAACTCTCCTGTAGAACTACTTTAATGAATGAATGTGTCACTACAAACTAATGATGGAGTCATATTTAGAGCCAACAACCCCTTTCCTGATATACCCACAGTTCCCAAAGCACGGCCCCCAAACCTGCAGCATCAGGGTTACCTGGGAACTTAGAAACGCAAATTCTCAGGTTCCATCTCAGAATCAGAAACTGTGTGGGTGGGGAGGGGGCCAACAATGTGTGTTTTTATAGGCCCTCCAGGGGATTCTGACTCACACAAAAGCTCGGGAAACACTGCCCTACAGCATCTCCTTTGGCCTATTCAAGAACAGAGCTCCAACAATTCTGCCCGCTTCTCCGACATCATCAATTTCTCCCTCTCCATCAGAGCTTTCCCATCAGCTCACTTATTCATGCTGTTATTTTTCCTTCTACAAAACAGACATCTTCTTGACCTCACTTCTCTTGCTATAGCTTTGTTCTTTGCTTCACTTTAGTTTGGATAAACAAAGCTCTTCAAAAAAACTGTCTGCGTTTTCCTCCCAGTCTCCTTTAAACCAACTCAAATTAGGTTTTGCCACGAGTGCTCCAAGAAACTGCTCCAGTCAAAGTTAACCGATGACCTCCAATGCTACAAAGTCTAATGGACAATTCCCAGTCTGTATCTTTCTTGATCACTCCCTCTTCCCGGGAACCCTTCCTCACTTGGCTTTCAGGTCTACCCACTCTACTGGTGTTCCTCCTACCCCATCGACTCCCTCTCAGTCTTCTTTGTGGGTTCTTCCTCATCCCCTTGGCTTCTTTAATGCTGAATGCCATTGAGCTAAGTTTTTGACCACTTCCCTCCTTTATCTTCACCCTCTCCCTTAGGGGGTCTCATTTTTATTCTCATGACTTTAAGTAGGAGCTATGTTTATGACTCTCCAATATATATTTCCAACCCAGAAATGTCTCCTGAACTCTAGACTCATAAATCCTACTGCCAAGCTGATAGCTCCTCTTGGATATCTATTAGATAGAGCAAAGCTAACTTGACCTTCTAATCTTCCCCTCCCCCACAGAGTCTTCCATCCACAGTCTGCCACATTTCAATGACTGAAAATGCCATCCTTCCAAGAGAAGCTTGGAGTTATCTTCTATCCTGCTCCTTCTCACATGACACACGTGTAGTCTAACGTGAAATCATGTTGGTCCCACCTTCAAAATATAACCAGAATCTGACCACTTCTTACTGTAAGGCCAACTGGCCCGAGGCAGGGGAACACAATCAGATTCACAGGTTGCATCAGACCGAAATTCTCCGGACCACCCAGTTCCAGAAACTGCCCTGGAGACATTCCGGACCACCCAGTTCCAGGAACTGACCTGGGGACTTAGAACCCAGCCCAGCCTTCCCGCCTTTCGAGGGGCGGGACTAACGGTCCCTCAGGATACCCGAAAAGACCACCAAATAAGGAATACCCTGCGCCCTCCCAGATTCACCACACCCCTTTCCCTTCTTCCCCTATAAAATCTTGCCCAACCCTCGCCCGGGTGCGACTTCTCTGGCCCCTTTCTCTCGGACCAGTGAACCTCGCCCGGGAGCGCTCCCTAATAAAGCTCACTTGAAGCTTTCCTCTGTTTCGCGGTGCCGTTTGTTAAGATCCGACCTTACACTTACCACATCCACTGCCACCACCCTGGCACCAACCACCATCAGCTCTCACTAGATATTTGAAATCACCTCATGAATGGTGTCCCTGCTCTTCCATTGCTGCTCTACAGTTGATTCTCCGTGACGAGAACAGTTCATTTAAAGCACAGTAAGATCATGTCACTCTTGGTCTTAAAATCATGTGATGGCTCCTGTGATATTGTGACTTTTAAGAAATATATACTTGGTCTTCATCCCCTTCCTAGAACAGAGCTCCTAAATCCCTTGGAATTTCCTAAGTGGTGAGAGCAGTCCCTAAAGGTGGCTTTTCTTATGTCAGTGAGGTGGCTTTTGGAAAGCACCTGAGGATGGGGGCAGGTTTCCAGGGGAATCAACCTCGTGATTAGAGGGTTGGAGCTTTCAGTCCCACTCCCCAGCCTCTGCGGAGGGGTGAGGGTCTGGAGGTTGAGTTCAATCACTAGTGGCCGATGATTTAATCAATTGTACCTATGTAAACCAGCCTTAATAAAAATCCGGAAGGAGTGGCTTCAGAGAGATTCTGGGTTGGTGAACACTCCTTGGGGAGAGGGGCACACCTGGAGAGGGCATGGAAGCTTAGCAACTTTTCCCACATACCTTGCCCTGTGCATCTCTTACATCTGACTGTTCCCGGGTTATATCCTTTTATAATAAACTAGCCACTGAGTAAGTAAAACATTTCTCTGAGTTTTGTGAGCTGCTGTAGAGAATTACTCAAACCCAAGGAGGGGGTTATTGGAGCCTCTAATCTACAAGCAGTGGGTCAGAAGAACAGGTGGCAACCAGGACTTGCAACAGGTGTTTGAAGTGGGGGGAAGGCAGCCTTGTGGGACTGAGCCCTTAACCCGTGGGATGTGACATTATCTCTGGGTCAGAATTGGGTTGAATGGTAGGACACCCAGCCATTGTCAGAGAATTGCTTGGTGTGGAGGGAAAAAACCACACCTTGTATTTGCGTGCAGAATCATAGCTCTCTGTTTCATTCAGAATCAAGTCCTCCCCTCAGTTGCCTCGGTGTCTGTCTCCTAACTCTCTCCCCACTTGCTTCTGCTCCAGTTATACTGATCTTGCTACTCCTTGAACCCTCAGCCTTCTTCTTGCCTCTTGGCCATTGGAGTGGTTGTTTCCTGGGTCTGAAATGGCTGGGACCCTCAACTTATTCAAGTCTTTTTTTTTCTTTTGGCCTCACTGAGTGGCTTGTGAGATCTTAGTTCCCCGATCAGGGATTGAACACGGGGCCGTGGCAGTGAAAGCACCGAGTCCTAACCACTGGACAGCCAGGGAAGTCCCCCTTCGAGTCTTTTTTCAAATGTCACTTTTTAAAGCGAAGCTGACTTTGTCCACCCAATGTAAATGGGAGCATCACGACACCATGTCAAATAGCCTGCTCTTTTTTTTTCTCATTGCATCTACCATCTTCATCATCTTATATTATTTACTTATCTAGTTTATGGCCTGCCTCCCTGCACCAGAATATAAGTTTCTTCATCACGGATGAATCCCCAGCTCCTAGAGCAGTTCCTGGCACATGGTCGGCACTCAATAAATATTTATTAATGTACAATTAAATCAGTAAATGAATGAATATGTGAGTAAATGCATGTGGAGTTATTTGGGACCTTGGTGATACTTATGTCATCACTCCGTGTCTTTGATCCTAATGTATCTTGTCCAGAGGAGTTGGAAATTTCCGTCCAGTTGTCCTAAAGCCAACTGGATTTCATTTTTTATTGCTACCATCACAGAACATCACATCTCCAAAATCTCAAATTAAACAGAATATAAAAATGGAAGGGGAAGCAGAAAAGGAAGTTGGGCATCCCACCTGTAAATTGCAGGGGGAACGAACACTTCTAAGCTTGAAAATATTCATGGTGGTTGATGTGAGAGGCCAGAAGAAAGTGATAGCCCTTGAAACCTGACTGCCATCGAGTTGAGTAAACAGAGGGTTAGGGAAAACGCAGAAGACCCTGGTGACAGCCAAAAAGAATGGCAGGACATTTAACATACAGGTCAGGGGAGTCAAAACTGAGTGAATAAGAACTATGGCTGTGACCCATGAGTAGGTTTTGTAGTTTCTTCAGAAGCTGTATTGAACCTGGAAAGCAGATGGTATATCAGTTTCCTATTGTTGCTGTAACAAATTCCCACAAATTTAGTAGCTTTAAACAACACACATTTATAATCTTACGATTCTGTAGTATGAAATGGGTCTCACTGGGCTAAGATCAAGGTGTTAGCAAGGCTGTGTTCTGATTTGGAGGCCTGAGGGGAGAATCTGTGTCCTTGCCTTTTCCAGTTTCTGGAGGCCGCTCACACACTTTTGCTCATGACACCCACCCCCGTCCCCCCTTCCATCCTCAAAGCCAGCAGTAGCCACTCAAGTCTTTCTCATACAGCATTACTCTGACATTGATGCTTCTGCTCCTCTCTTCCACATTTAAGGATGCTTCTGATTACATTGAGCCCATCAGGGCAACCTAGGATAATCTTATTTTAAAATCAGCTGATTAGCAATCTTAGTTCTATCTGCAATCTTATTTCTCCTTTGCCTTGTGTGATATTGTGATTTTTTTAAAGCTTTTTTTTTTTACATCTTTATTGGAGTATAATTGCTTTACAATCGTGTGTTAGTTTCTGCTTTATAACAAAGTGAATCAGTTATACATATACATATGTTCCCATATCTCTTCCCTCTTGCATCTCCCTCCCTCCCACCCTCCCTATCCCACCTCTCCAGGCGGTCACAAAGCACCAAGCTGATCTCCCTGTGCTATGCGGCTGCTTCCCACTAGCTATCTGTTTTACGTTTGGTAGTGTATATATGTCCATGCCACTCTCTCACTTTGTCACAGCTTACCCTTCCCCCTCCCCATATCCTCAAGTCCATTCTCTAGTAGGTCTGTGTCTTTATTCCTGTCTTACCCCTAGGTTCTTCATGAACTTTTTTTTCTCTTAAATTCCATATATATTGTGATTTTTAATAAGAGATGTACATTTGGTCTTTGAAGCTGCTCCTGGCACAGAACTCCCAAACCCTTGGAATTTCCTAAGTGATGAGAGCTCGAAAGGTGTATTTTGTTATTTAATGAGGCGACTTTTGGAAAGCTACTAAGGATGGGACTGGTAGCCAGAGGAGCCAACTGTGTAATTAGACAGTTGGAACTTTCAGTCCCAACCCCCGGCCTCTGGGTGGCCAATGGCTAATGATTTAATCAATCATGTCTATGTAATGAAGCCTCCATAAAAACTCAAAAGGACAGGGTTCGGAGAGCTTCCGGGTTGGTGGACACATGGAGATTTGGGGACAATGGTGTGCCTGAAGGGAGCATGGAAGCTCCATGCCCTTTCCCCATACCTTGCCCTATACATCTCTTCCATCTGGCTGTTCCTGTGTTACATCCGTTTATAATAAACCGGTGATCTAGTAAGTAAAATGTTTCCTGAGTTCTGTGAGCTACTGTAGCAAATTAATGGAACTTGAGGAAGGGTTGTAGGAACCTCCAATCGACAGCAGGTTGATCAGAAGCACAGGTGACAACCTGGGCTTACGATTGGCATCAGAAAGTGGGGGGCAGTCTAGTGGGACTGAGCCCTTCACCTGTGGAATCCGATGCTGTCTCCAGGTAGCTAGTGTCAGAACTGAGTTGAATGACAGGGCACCCAGCTGGTGTCTGGAGCATTGGTTTTTGGTGTGGGGAAACCACCACATCCCAAACACATACATGTTGGAATTGGGGGTTTAGACCCCGTTACCTTGTAAAATAAAATATTCACAGGTTCCTGAGATTAGTACATTAGACATCTTATTCTACCTACCACAGATGGTATCTGAATCACAATAGTTTATTGTTTATTTGATTAGAAATGAGTTCTAGAAGAAACAAAGACCAGCCTGGACAGCTGCTCTTTATCCCTGTGTCTTAGTAATATTTATTGGATGGATGACTAGAGAGAAGAGTGTGATTAGAGGTACTTTGACTGGCAGCTTCCCACAGGAGTGTTTAGGATCTTTGGGGCAAAATAAGACCACTTCCTACAATTTCCTATCTACCATTATGTTTTATGTTTGCAAACCTTAAAGATAAGTAATAGAGACTAGAAGAAAATGATGTCAATAATCAGATAACACTGTTTCAGAGTTTCTCAGTGAATGTTGTTGGACTCGGGTAAATCTATAGACAGTTTTCTACTGGCCTACTTTCCATGGGTATAGCTGATTTGCATAACTTTCCAATCCATCTTCATTAGGTTTCTCTCTTTCCCAGCTTCCATGAGTGTTGGTTAATAACTTAGGAATAAACATTGAAATGCAGGAGGGATTTCACACACTTGTCATTGGTGACACCTTCCCCTGGACTCTCACACTGGCCCTGACAGAAGATAACGTGGGCCCTGGGTCAGACGGCTCTGTCATTTACACTTAGCCAGAGGTCCCCTTCTCCATGCCTACTGTGTGCCCAACACATAGTAGGCCTTCCACAAATGTTTGTGGATTGATGGATTGGGTTAACCATCTGTGAACTGAGTGGATTGGAGCAGATGAACTTCCTGTCAGGTATGTGTGGTTCTTCAGAAGCAGACCCTGAGATGAGGATTTGCATGCAAGTAACATGTGAAGGAAGGACTTCCAAAAGAAATAGGTGAGGGAGTGGAGGAGGCAAGCTGGGGAAGAGGGAGAAGCCAAGCAAAGGAGTGATTTCAGACAGAGCCACAGCTTCTGCTTGATCCCACGGGGAGGCTCGAGAGCCAAGATTATACCTCTGAGTTTGTACTTTCTCAAGGGAAGGAGCTGGGCTTTTCTATTCCAGTACCAGCCCTTGTTGGCCAAAGGCCACCCTAGGGGGATGTGTGGGCCCCCAGGCACTTGGAGCTCTCAGCAAAGTGGGCAAAGTGGCTCCAGCTGCCCAAGGGATGGGCTCTGAAGAGAGTCAGAGCGGCTGGCTGGTAAAAGCAAGAGCACAGAAGCCAAGGGAGGGGCCCAGAAATGGTTAGAGACCTCGGAGGGTACCACCAGCATTCACCACAGCCTCTTCCGGCTCCACAGTTGCAGAAACATGGCAACGTGTTCACGTTTGTTATGTGCAAAAATTCACAGTTTGAGAATTCGGAGAGACACCCCTGTAATACATTTGTCTTTAATAAATATGGCTTTGTTCCCAGGAAATAAATTTTTCCAGTGGTAAATCTGGCTTTAAATGACCATGGTATATATAATTTCTGCATTTAAAAAATTCCATGTGGTTGTTTCTAGGGATATTTGGACTTTTCTATTCCAATTCTACTATGCTATACTTGTAGAATTGGACTAGAAAAATGCAGTTAACTACATACTAGATCCAAATGTCCTCCCGATCAGTCATGGTATTAATTTCGTTTAATATTGATGTTTTGGACATTATTCATGGCATGGTTAAAAAGCCATAAAAATAAAACTTGAAGCATATGTTCCTGGGCTCATTTCTGAACAAATATCTCAACAATTAAAGAAAAAAATACTGAAAATAAGAGAAACTAAAGAGGTCCATCTCCTCATGATCCTGGAACCACTGAGGGCAGAACAGTCGCTCAGATTAAGACATTTCACTTATAAATCTTTAAATTAATCTGGCTTCCACTGAGGGCAGGTCAAAAAGGCACTTGAAAGCAATGCGAAGTGTTGGTTTTGGACCATTTTAATGCTAAAACACATATTTAAGCCATTTACACAAGATAAACTAACAGTGTTTTTGGCCAAGAGCCTGCCAATTAGGATGTTAAAAGAGCAGGCATAAGAAACCATGAGTTGTTTGGGATGTAATTTGAGCCTGTTCTCTGGACCAGCGTAATTGTGAAAGACCAGCATGTTCCTTTCTAGGACCAGGGTGTTTCTGTAGGCTTATGGGGCTTCTGTGTGTCAAAACTATTCTTGGAGCTGTTTATCTTTGTGCAGAAAGTGACTGGCAGGGTTACTGAGATACCGTTTGGCTAACAGAGTTACAACTAGATGTAATAATTCAACTCACCTAGAAACAGCAATGACTGATTATTAAATATACCACAAATACTTCCAGTCCTAATGAAGATGTTGATGTTGATAAGGATAATGCAGAGGAAGAGATGGAGGATACTTTGCCAAGATTCTTTCTGTTGCTGGAGTAGCCTGAGGGCTTTGAACTAGCTTTTCTTTCTGCCTGAATCTTGTTCCTCCAGATGGTGTCATTGTTGGTTCCTTTCTTCACTGAGGTATAATCCAAAAGTCACCTTCTCTATGAGGCTTTCCTAGGGTTGATCTAGTATTGCTTTCCCTGATACACAGACATGCACTATGACATTCTCTGCTTTATTTCCTTTATAACACTCATCACTAATGTTGTTGTATTGTCCACTTATGCTTTTACTTATTTATTGTGGGTCTCCCCTAGGCTCACCACTCTCATTTATGGAGGCTTCTGAGTCACAAAACAACTACTTTCTTTTCCCATCCATGGCTCCATCGTGTACCATGAGGGGCCCTTGTGCATGCATGTGGACAAGACAGCTTGCCCATCCAAGCCCCATCCAACACACCACCATCCCTGTAAACGCTGAGATATGGCACAACTAAAAGAACTGGTTGCAATTTACTTTAAAATTTATTTTTTTTAAAATAGATAGGTTTATGTCCGGGTAGAGTAATGGCTAGATATGTGATAAAGCAAGTACAGTGACATGTAAACGGTATTGTAAAATCTAGGTGGTAGATATACAGGTGCTTGCTTTTTTTTATTTTTCAAGTTTTCTGTATGTTTGGAAATTTTCATCATACAAAGTTGGAAGAAACACAAAGAATAAAAGAACTGGTTTGGAAGTCAGGAGAAGTCAGGAGTCACAGTTGATTGGGTCCCAGCTCTGCCATTCACTTGCCATGTAACCTTGGACAAATCTCAAACACTGTGAGAATTATATTAAAAACATAGTTTGACTATCTATTAGTCAGGACTCTTTTGGTTGGAAGTGACACTAAGCCATCTCAAACTAACTGAGAGAGACAGAGAGAGACAGACAGATAGATAGATAGAGATTGATTGGCATGTATAACTGGGAGGGAAAGGCTTCAAACCAGACCATTTGAAATTTCTCCCCATCTCTTGACTCTGCTTCTCCTCATGTATTGCCTTTAGCTCTTCTAACTCCAGATGGACTTTCTCCATGCAACAGGGAAAGGGAATGGCCACAGATTTTACCTCTTTCAATTTAATAACCTAACGTGTAAAAGAGGATCCTCTCTTCAAAAATCCATAATATAAGATTCTAGGGAAGAATTTGGATTGGCCTGAAATGAGTCATGAGCCTAGACTTACAGCCCCAGGTATAGTATGTAATTAGCCGGGCCTGGGTCACATGCTCGTACCTGGGTCAGGCTGCCAGGGCACTGACTGGAAGACCCAGCAAAGCCACATAAAATGAGGGTGGGGATCAGTTTCCATAGTCCAAGGGATGTTATTACCAGGGAGAAAAGGGAAGGGATGCTGGAGAGAGAAAAGAAAACAAATGCCTACTATAGCCTGGCCTCTCTAAGGAATCTTTTAGCGCTAATATTTTGTAGGTGCTGATCAGACTGCTATGTACCTTATATATACTCAGAAAGCGTTTGTCAAATGAAAGAATATGTAAAAAAATATATATATATATATAAAGTCAGAAAAATGACAAATTATTTAAAATGTTAGTAATGGGAAAATTCCTTAGATATCAGATAGCTTAACTCCTTCATTTCACAGATAAAGGAAAATGAAGCCCCAAAAGGTTAAGTGATATTCCCAAGGACATGTGGTTACATCTAATACTCAAGCATTCTGATCCCCCATCCTGCCTCTCCGTCTCTCTTTAAAGCATTCTTATTTCAGACAGATTCCTTTTGCCCTCAACTCTCAGTAGATGAACCATCAGCTAATACCACACAGGCATCTTGATAGCAAAGAAAATAGAGACTAAAAATTACAAAGAAAAGGAAAAGAAAAAAAAATCCACCTTTGTTTAATTGTTATTCTGATGAGTTAAGCCTTGGGTTCAACACAGGCAGGCTCTCCTAATAGAAAAGAAGACAGATTCATTGGCTGCTCCCACAGTCAGCTTGTGGATAAAAGTGTGTTTATACAGCTGGATGGATCTAGAAGGAGCCAGGACTGAAAATAGTCAGTGAGCAGGCTGATGGCAGGTGACAGCTGGGAGCATCTGTTTCCCATTAGAGACCCTAGGCTACAATCGCTCCGTCCTCTGACCCCTGGGCCCACCTTCCCTGGAGGCCTGGGTGTGTTCCCAGGTCCCAAGGTGCTGACAGCCAATTCACTTGCTAACACATCCTAAGGAGGCTCAGGGGTTAGAAAGCTCTGGTCTGGGATTTGGAAGGAAATCTCAGAATTCAGATTGGGTGGATCAAGTTATTTATGTTCAGCTACTAAATCACACTTTAGTTCTGTCTTAGAAACTGTCAGAAAGAACAGGTCATCTATTTCCTTCCCCTTGCCCTTCCTTCCTTCCTACCTTCCTTTCTTCCTACCTTCCTTCCTTCCTTCCTTCCTTCCTTCCTTCCTTCCTCCCCTCCTTCCAATTTTTAGCTAAGCGGGAATATTGGAAGAGACTGCTACCCTTAATTTTTTGTAGAAAAGCAGAATTATGCTGCTTCTAATTTTTCTACAGCAGTTAGCCACCTTAGCCAGCATCTTGAAAAGTATCTTGAGTCCTGTCTGCAAAATGAGCTTCATAGAAATGAATATTAGGCTTTGATGGTAACCAAAAGATGTGACTGGATGAAGGAGGTCAATCTTAATTTGGGTTCCCCTGAATACAGACCCTGAGAGAGGATCAAGTGCAGGAGGTTTTTGGCAGGTGGCTTAAGGAAGCAGAAGTGAGGGACTATGGAGACTGAGGCAGGGAGGCAGGAAAAGCCAGTGAAAGGATGCTTCATCCACTGCTGCTGTGGGCAGCCCTGAAAACTCTGAGAAGCTTACAGAATGCCTTCCAGATTGGCCTGAAGGACAGAAGGCTGGAGCCTTTAAACAGCTCTTTGGCTGAGTGTTGCCCCTAGGGGGTGTTACTGCCCAAGCACTTCCAGAAAGACAAGGAAGCTGACAGTGCAAGTTGGAGCTGCCTGCTGGAGATGAACTCAGAGTCAGCCAAGGAGATGAGGTACAGACACCAGAGGCATCTGCTAACAAAGTATGAGCGGCCAGAATAAATCCAGATAAACTATGGATTCATTAGTGATTGGAATATGGGATGACTTATACTATTCTCTCTACTCTTTTATATCTTTGAAAATTTCCATAATAAGAAGTAAAAAAGAAAAAGTGCAGCTTAACATAAAATTTCCTCCAATGTCATCCTCACACTTGAGAAACATTGGAATAGAAGCTAAATAACCTTGATTTCCCTGCCACTCCCCTAATACTGTTAGGTGCATTCTTCCTTGTAAAGATTATAAAGGAAGGAAAAATGTTATTGGTTCTAAACTATATAAAATAATATGGGTTAATAGTTCCAAACAAATGATATGCTTTAAATTTGCTGAAACAGCATTGAATTTACAGAAATAGACAATATTGCATAGGTAGATAGTAAGAAAAGGAAATCATAGGGAGGGGGAAGATCCTGACTGCTCCTATTATTTTAGGCAAAGTTACACTCAAAGCATCCTGAACAATGAGCATATTTTGTTTTTTGCAGTCTAGCATACACGTCTCCTGCTCTTGGAAACGTTTCTCAATTTCCTCCTCTCATTTTATGCAGTTTTTGTGGGATTATGAGTTTGAGGATCTTGTCTTCTCTTGGACAAGGTGTGAAAGCATGATCCAATTTATGCCATATATATGTTTTATCCTGGAATTTAAATCTTGAAGAAAGAGACACAAGTAGCAGAAATAGATGAAGTTGATTCATCCCATGGTTGTCCCTGGAAAAGCTTGTCCATTAGTAGTTGCTAGGTATCTAGAACTTTTCTGGTTCCTATCTTTTCTGAGAGTTTTCCCTATGTTTCTGTGAGCTACCCCATCCATTTAATACACTCATTTTTTGGCTTTACTTAGCCAAAGGGGGTCTTGGTCACATGCAACCACTGAACCCTTACTGAGTATGGCAGTTTGTCTCCAAGAATGCCGCCCTCAATCCCATCCCCCTTTATAGGCATGGGCCATTGTCCCCATCAAAAGGTGGAGGGAATGACACACTCCTTTAAATCAGATGTGGCCTTTGACTGGCCTTCCATATGGCGTTGTGTGCACTCTACTGGTTCTGGGTCTAGTTTAAGAGGACTGGCAGTGTCCACTTCCTTTTTCTTAGAATGCTCATCGGGAAAGTCAGTTGCCATGTATGATGTCCAACTGCACTGTGACCTCCATGTTGTGAGGAAACCCAAGTCACACAGAGAGGCTGCAAGTGGAGAGATGCCCAACCAGTGTCCAGCTGTTCCAGTTACACCAGCCCAGCCATCAGACATTGAGTGAAGAAGCCTTCAGGTGACTCTAGCCTCAGTTGCCATATAATTACAACTGCGTGAGAGACCCCCAAGTGAAAACTGCTCAGCTGACCCCAGTCAACCTCTAGAACTATGAGCGTTAAGAATGTGTTCCTAGGTATAACAAAAGACACGTACTAGGATGGTCTTAGCAAAACTATTTGTGTTAGTTTCCTAGGACTGCTGTAACAAAGTACAACAAACTGGGTGGTTTAAAACAAGAGAAATCTATTTTCTCACAGTTCTGGAGGCTAGAAGTTCAAAATCAAGGTTTCAGCAGGGCCATGTTCACTTTGAGACTCTGGGTATGATCATCGTTGCATTTTCTGGCTTCCGGTGGTAGCCTTGATCTTGGACATTCCTTGCCTCGTAGCTGCATCGCTCTGATCTCTGCCTCTGTCATTAGGTGGTATTCCCTCTTTGTGAAGTGTCCATTTTATTACACTTAGAGATTCTGTGGTCAGAAATTCAGACAGGGCACAGTAGGGATGGTTTATGTCTGTTCCCCAAAGCTTGGGCCAATTTTCTGGCACTATGAACTGGAGATCCTTTCCTCCATCTTCCAACAATACCCCCCTTAGCTTTTTCTGAGCCCTACTGCGGCTTCCTCAAGGCCTTTTAGGCTTCTGCTAACATTCTCCTGTAGGATCCTCTCCCACCCCTGCTGCTTCACAGAGTCTCAGTGCCAGTGCCATATGGTTTACTTTTGTTATGTTATTATGTTGTTTTGTTATGACAGATTCCACTTCCAAGTAACAAAATCTGTTCCACTTACTATTGCCGTGTAATAAATTGTTACTGTTACGATGTAATAAACTTTCCCTCCTACCCCTAGAAGTCAGTGGTAGAAAATTAACAAAGGAAAAGCTACACAAGAGCTGGTAAGCTGTGGCAGTGCTGTTGGAGCCTGTGATAAGTACTGGTAGAAGTATAAACATAGACGTGTAAAACAAAAACAATTTTATTATGCTCACGGGTTCTGTGGATCAGGGTTTGGAAAGGACATGTGGAGAAGGCTTGTCTCTGCTGATGATGTCTGCAGCCTACACTGGGAAACACACAAACCACCTTCCATAAGAACAGAAGGCTGGAAGTTAATCCAGGATTAGGGACTGGAATCTTCCAAAGGCCCATTCACTTACTGGTCCAGCAGTCAGTGCTGGCTGCCAGCTGGGACCTTATCTGGGGCTGCTGGTCACAACGTCTATACATGGTCTCCTCGTGTGGCTGCTTGGGCTTCCTCAGAGCATGGTGGCTGGGAGTCAAGAGTAAAGTATTCCAAGAGGGAACCACAAACTGCATTGCTTCTGTGACCTTTCCTTAGAAGTCACCTAGAGTCACTTATCCTACAAGTCAAAAGCCAGCCCAGATTCAAGAGGAGGGAACATAGACACACCTTTAGATGGGAGGGGTATCAATATGCAAATATGATCGTTGTCACTACTCTGTTCAAAATGATATAGTAGCTGTCCACAGACTACAGGCTAAAATCCAAACTCCACAGAATGGCATAAGATCTCCATAATTTATTCCTCACATAACAGTCAGTACTTTCTTCCACTTTATGATCCCTTTGTTATGAGCTATTTAGAGTTCCCAGAATTCAGTCTTTTGCAGGTCTTTGTGGTTTTGCATATGCTGTTCTCTCTGCTTGAAATGCTTGTCTCTTCTTTCCTGACTTTTCCTTGCCTATTCCTTGCTTTCTCAAATACTTTTATATGTGACATCTGTTATAGTCAAGTACTAATTTCTTACTCATTGCACTTATTATTATACAATGCCAATATGCTAAATATTTTACATGCATTACATTAATTATTCTCGAACAATCCCATGAAGTAGGTTGTTACTTCCATTTTCCAGATAAGAAAAACAAAGTTAGGAAAGGTTATGTAACTTGTTCAATATTAGGCATCTAGTAAGTGGCACATCCAGGAGATAGACCCAGGTTTATTTGATTTCAAAGTCCTTCCAAATAACTACTATCCTATACAGACTAAATTTATAATAATTGTATCAGCAGTTATCTGGCTTTTCATCTCAGGACAACTTTTTGCTCCTAAAAATAATTGAGAATGCTCCAGATATTTTGTTCATGTGGGTTATATTTATTAATATTTACCGTATTAAAGATTAAAACCAAAATATAAAACAATATTTTTGTTTAAAAATAAATCTATTGCATGTTAATATAAATACTGTATTTTGATAAATAACTGTATTTTCTGAAAACAAACAAAAAAGGTAGAGAGAAAAGTGTTATCTTTTGCATTTGTGCAAATCTCTTAAAAGAAGCCAGCTATATTCTCCTTTCTGCCTCTGAATTCAATTTGATGTGATATGTTGTGCTGGTTGAAGTATGTAAAAAAAAAATTCAGCCTGCCACAGATTGTAGCTGGAGAAGGACAGAATATTTTAATGGCCTTATCAGATAATTGTGCATACTTTTTTTTGGATAGTACACCAAAACTGAACAGGTGGTGGTTTTTTAAAAGTTAGTTGCAATATGAAATTTGAAATCCTATCTATGAAATTTTTGCACATTTTACGCTTGTAAGAGAATGAGAATAGGAAGATAAATAAATATCTTAGTATTATTATAAAATAACAGTTTGATACTAATGATCTCCTGACATGGTCTGGGGACCGAACATACACACACACACACACACAAACACACACACACACACACACACACACACATGCATATATAAGATTTAAACTGTACATTATCTGAGGATAAGTTGGCCACTTTTATCCTTATATATGTACACCTGTGGAGGTATAGCTGCTTCTTTTTTTAAAAAATTTTATTTATTTTTTATACAGCAGGTTCTTATTAGTTATCTATTTTGTCCCAAACTCCCAATTCATCACACCACCCACCCACCCCCACCGCTTTCCCCCCTTGGTGTCCATACGGTTGTCCTCTACATCTGTGTCTCTATTTCTGCCCTGCAAACCGGTTCATCGGTACAGTTGTTTCTTGATGGTGTCACCTTTGGGGCTGGGTGTGCTTGGCTCTGGAATTGACTGTTTGCTGACCTCTCTGGTCCTCCAATCCTTCTTTTTTTTTTTTTTTTGCGGTACGTGGGCCTCTCACCGTTGTGGCCTGTCCCGTCGCGGAGCACAGGCTCCGGACGCGCAGGCTCAGCAGCCATGGCTCACGGGCCCAGCCGCTCCACAGCATATGGGATCTTCCTGGACTGGGGCACGAACCCGTGTCCCTGCATCGGCAGGTAGACTCTCAACCACTGTGCCACCAGGGAAGCCCCCTCCAATCCTTCTTTCAAGCCTTCACACCCTCAGCACCTCTCATGTATAATGCATAAGATCTAATTAATTATCTGTTCAATACATGAATGCCTATATTATAATTTACCTTCCAATTGCACAGTACTAATTTATTTTCCAAATTTTAATAACAGTTACTCCAAGAGCAAACTGGACATTTTTGGTTTATTTAATACCATTGTGTCATTTATTTGAGAAAGAAGTTTGAGTCTTTGCATATTTTATAGTAACAAGCCTGAACTTAATGTTTTTTTTTTTTTTAAGTAACATTTATTGATTACTTATTATGGGCCTGATACTTTCCTAAGTACTTCACATACCTTATTTATTCCACAGAACAGCTCTATGAGAGATTCTGTTATTTTCCTCATTTAACAAGTGAGGAAACTGAGTCACAGAAAGATTGAGTAAATTGTTCAAGGTGACTCAATTGGTAGGTGGTAGGGCTGAGATATGAACACAGATTCTCTTGCTTCTAGAATCCTTGCTCTTAACCACTGCACTACCTCTGTCTATCCTGACTTAAACACATGTTTTTTCTTTTTTAAACCACTTACTTTAATATAGAGTCCTACATTCCCTTTTAAATCTAAAATTCTGTTTTTATAGATAACTTTCACAGTAGACCTTTTAATGCCCTTTTATTTTTGTTCATAGAGAAAAATATTAGCAGAAAAATATGTTGGAGAATACAAAAGTTAATAAAATGAATTTGGAATTACTAGCAGTTGAAAAGTCTTTCCTGTACAATTAACACAAACGTCTAGGAATCCCAGGGGAATCAGTTCTGGGGTCTCCCATACTAGCCCCAAATTGCCTTCCTCACTCTTATTCTTTTTTTTTAAAAAATATTTATTTATTTGGCTGTGCCGGGTCTTAGTTGTGGTATGCGGGATCTTTGTTGCCACATGAGGGATCTTTGTTGCGGCATGTGGGATCTTTAGTTGCGGCCCACAGGATCTATAGTTGTGGCATGCAAATACTTAGTTGCGGCATGTGGGATCCAGTTCCCTGACCAGGGATCAAACCCGGACCCCTGTGTTGAGAGCATGGAGTCTTAGCCACTGGGCCACCAGGGAAGTCCCCTTACTCTCATTCTTGATTGCTGGAGGTACACAGCTTGATTGCTCCCCCTTCTGAGGCACTCCTTCCATCACCCCCCAACCCATCTCTGCAACTAGGCTAAAGAGAAAGTCCCTCTGTTTCAGTGGTTCTCAAATTTTAGTTGTGTCTGATCCACTCAGACAGCTTGTTAAATCAAATTGTTGGGTCCCAAACCCAAAGTTTCTGATTTAGCAAGTCTGGGGTAAAGCTTAAGAATTCACATTTCTGCTACGAGTCCAGGTGATAGGACCACACTTTGAGAGCTATCCAGAACTACTCCTTTTAATCTCTGCTTCCCAAGACAGGTTTAATGGTGGTTATGAAATGGAGCAGGACCCTATGGTCCTTGCCCCCATGTCCTCAGCCTGCCTTTTGTCTGTGGAAAAACTTTAGCTGAAGAATAAGTTTAATCGGAGAAATGAGAAAATGCAGAAACAAAGGAAAACAGTCAAAGGAGACCGAATAATAATAATTTAGTCATTAAGCATAGTCAGGGACCTTTAGTTCCTTCTCAAGGGCTATAGATAATATTCTGAGCCATATCCTGTGAGCTGTCTTGTTAATATTCTGAGCCATATCCTGTGAGCTGTCTTGTACATACTGAAACCCCCGCCAGGTGGAAGAAGTTGACTACATGATGACCAGACTGTAGCCATGACATAAGCTGCCACAATTCCAAGAACTGGCCTCAAGGAGATGGGAACAAACCGACCCTGGAACTGAAGACTGACTGTACTTAAAACAATCCAGATGAACACTGGTCAGATCACCTCATGATTAAGATGACTGTCAGAGCTGACTGTGCTGTTTCTGCATGTAGCCCCCTCCCTCCACCTATAAAAGCTCTTGCTCACTGATTGTCAGTCTGGGGAAGTTGGCCTTTGGACAGGCGTTGCCCCCCGGCCCGCTTGCCAACATCCAACATCCAAAATAAAGCAAACTTTCCTTTCCACCAACCTTGCCTCTTCTTTATTTGCTTTTGAGCGGCAAGCAGCCGGATCCCACTTTCGGTTGCAGTTACATGGTAACTATTCATGTTAATAGTTACAAGGAAACATTAAAGAGATTACATAATGTCACTAGGTCTTGGTCTTAGATGCTAGAGGCTAAAAGAAAGGCCACCGGCATTTTCCTTCTCCCCAGGGCAAGGCTAGCCCTTTCCTCCCACATGTAATCCAGGCAGAACTCTAGTTTTCCCTACTGTGTGGGGGGGTTGCAAGGATTGAATGAAATTAAGCTCTTAAGTGACATCTTAATAAATGATGACTAGTTTAACTTCATTCCGCAACACATCGCTAGTCTGCCAACCACCCAGATAAGACGATCACATCCTTCCGGCTCATTAAGAGGCGGGGTGAAGAGAGAGAGGCAACGGCGCCTGCGCAGCTCACGGCGAGGCTCCAGGTGGTGTCCTCCCTGCACCTCCCCGCACCTCCCCGACCAGGTGAACCACTCCGGGGCAGAGGGAGGAGACCAAGCAGAGTGTGGGCGCCTGCTTCCGGCCACGTGGTTATGCTCACGGCCAATGGAAAACCTTGACGTCACCCTCGCTTCCTCACCCTGGCAACGGGTGGGTGACTACTTCCGGTGCTGTGAGGGCTCGGGGCTGACGCGGGTGAGTGTCTCTCTTTCTCACGCTGTCCGCGCCCTTGCCGCCGACGTGCGCTGCCTCTGTCCGGGCGCCGCGCTCTCGCTGGGACGTCCTCTCCGGGGCCGGGTGCGGGCGGCGCGCCGGATGCCCCTTGCTGGGGGCGGTGCTGGAGGAAGGGACTCGGGACGTCCCTCGTGCCCTAGTCTCGGTCGCGCGTGGGGCCCGCGCCGGGCCCCTCCCAGCGGCTGCAGCTTGGCGGCTTCATTCCCTCTCCGGGGAAGGGACTGTCTGTGTGTGGGGAGGGAGTTCTTGCAGTCCTTCACCCACTTTGCAGTCTCGGGCTGCGGTTTCTCCGAGTTCGAGGCTCGTAGAGACCCGAGGGTGTGCGCCCTGGTCCTGCGTGGCAGGTGGGGGAAAGCAGCCCTATAGTGTAATAGAGGCCTGGTTAGAGTCCCGCGGAACGTTAGCATTTACTGCTCAGGTGGAGAAGGAAGAGGAAAGGACCAAGAAGATGGAAAAGGAGCAACTGGAGAGGGTGGAAAACAGGAACTGGAGGTGCCCTGAAAATAGAGGGCATCGTGTTTCCGGAAGGAGGGAGTTCAACTTGATTCGCCTCTGTAGGGGAGGGGAATGAAAGGTATTTTGGGGACCATGTGACTGAGATCATTGCATACTAAGCTAAGGAATTTTCATACACTTGGGAGTTTAATAATTTGCTTTTTTGTTTAAATAAAGCTTTCCACCCACTTATACAAAGCAGTACCTGCTTACTAAAGAATATCTGGAAAATGTAGAAATATTAAAAAAGAGATCATCTGTGGTTCCACCAGCCCCAGCCCAACATTTTTTTTTTTTTTTTTGGCGGTTCACGGGCCTCTCACTGTTGTGGCCTCTCCCGCCGCGGAGCACAGGCCCCGGACGCGCAGGCTTAGCGGCCATGGCCCACGGGCCCAGCCGCTCCGCGGCACGTGGGATCCTCCCAGACCGGAGCACGAACCCGTGTTCCCTGCATCAGCAGGCGGACTCTCAACCACTGCGCCACCAGGGAAGCCCTCAGCCCAACATTTTGATCTCTTTCTTTCTACTTTTTTTTTTCTTTTGGTTGCGCTGTGTGCCTTGTGGGATCTTAGTTCCCCGACTAGGGATTGAACCTGGGCCCTTGGCAGTGAGAGCACTGGGAGTCCTAACCACTGGACTGCCAGGGAATTCCCTACATTTAAGAAATAGAATATTCTTTTTTTTTTTTTTTTTTTTTTTGCGGTTCGCGGTCCTCTCACTGTTGTGGCCTCTCCCGTTGCGGAGCACAGGCTCCGGACGCGCAGGCTCAGCGGCCATGGCTCACGGGCCCAGCCACTCCGCGGCATGTGGGATCCTCCCGGACCGGGGCACGAACTTGCGTCCGCTGCATCGGCAGGTGGACTCTCAACCACTGCGCCACCAGGGAAGCCCCAAAATAGCGTATTCTTAACCTACTTAGCATCATAGTGTATGTGTATAAAATGTGATTTTAACCAAAAAGCATGTTTTATACATTGTGTCTATTACACGGATTTTTTTGAGATATAATTCATAAAATTCCACCCTTTTAAATTTAAATTTCAGTGGTTTTTAGTATATTCACAACGTTGTGCACCCATCATCACTATCTAATTTCATAACTTTTTCATCACCTCCAAAAGAAACTCTGTACCCTTATAGTTACTCACCATTGATCTCTCCTCCCCTTGTTCCCCCACCCCTGGCAACCACTAATCTACTTTGTGTCTATGGATTTTCCTATTCTGGATACTTCATGTAAGTGGAATCGTATAATATGTGGCTTTTTGTTGTCTGCCTTCTTTCACTTAGCATAATGTTTTCAAGGTTCATCCATGTGGTATTAAGTATCAGTACGTCACTCCTTTGTATGGCTGAATAATATTCCATTATGTAACTATGCCACGTTTTGTTTATCCATCATCAGTTGATAGACATTTGGATTGATTCCACTTTTTGACTATTATGAATAATTCTGCTATAAACATTCATGTACAAGTTTTTGTGTGGACGTATGTTTTCAGTTTTCTTAGATGTATACCTAGGAGTGGAATTGCTGGGGCATGTGGTAACTGTTTAACTTTTTGAGGTACTGCCAGGTGTTTTCCAAGGTGGCCTGCACAAGCAGGATATGAGGGTTCTGATTTCTCCATATCCTTGCTAACACATATTGTCTGTCTTTTTGATTATAGCCATTCCATTGGTTGTGGAATGGTATCTTGCGGTTTTGATTTGCATTTCCCTGATGTCTGATAATGTTGAGTTTCTTTTCTCTGTGCCTATCGGCCCTTTGTATATCTTTGGAGAAATGTCCGTTCAATTCCTTTGCCCAATTTTAAATTGAATTAAAAAAATTTTAAAGAAATTTTAAAGTTGTATGGGTTCTTTATATAGTCTGGACACAAGTCCCTTATCAGATTGCAATATTTCTTCCATTTTTTCCCGTCTTGTGGGGTGTCTTTTCACTTTCTTGAAGGGTGTCCTTTGAAGTACAAAAGTTTAAAATTTTGGTGAAGTCCAATTTATCTGGTTTTTTTTTTTTTTTTTTTTGGTTGTTTGTGCTTTTGGTGTCATATGTAAAACCACTGCCAAATCCAAGATTATGATTTACTCCTGTTTTCTTTTCCCTAAGAGTTTTATATAGTTTTAGCTCTTACATTTAGGGCTTGATTTATGTAGAGTTAATTTTTGTATATGGTGTGCAGTCCAACTTTATTCTTTTGCATGTGGCTCTCCAGTTTTCCCAGCACCATTTGTTGAAAAGTCCTTTTTCCATTGAATGGCCTTGGCACCCTTTTCAAAAACCAGTTGATCGGAAACACATAGATTATCATTTTCTTAACTATTTCTCTATGTTGGGTATTTAAGTTGCTCCCAGATTTTTGTTTTTCTAAATTATCCTATGTTAAACACAGCATAAAAGGCATAAAACCTTTTCTGTATTTAAAATTATTTTGGTAGAAAATATTCTCAGAAGTGGAATTACTGGGTCAAAGATGAAATAAGTATGTTTTGGAGCTCATTTAATGAGGCATTAAACCTTCAATCTCATGATGTTAAGAGCAACAAAATGCTTCTTTATTCATCAGTTGCTATAGCTTAAGGGCTGGATTTCTCTAAAAGCCTTTCTCTTAAGATGAATGGATTCCATGACTTCCTTCCTCCTTCAATTGCTTCTAAAAGACTAAGTAAATCTACAGTGAAAAACTTCAACACCAGAGGCAAACGGGACATGTGGTAGTGTTCTAAATGGCTTAATGCAAAAAAAAAAATAGTGTCATCACATGCAGTAGGAAAATGAAACAATCTTTGAGAGAAATAGAGTCAAGATTTAGACCTTAAATCAGTGCCATAAAAGTCCCTGAAGCAAAGAAAGTGTTTTATTCTGAGTTTCTCTTCTGCCCTTGATAATCAAGTTAATTTACATTCATCTTGGTCCCAGAGACAGAGAACTTAAATCTTCTCTTTTTAGTAAATAGTACCCACTTAAAAAAAAATTCAAATATGAGATGTTATTAGGAGAAAAATCAATTTTCCCTTTCATCCTTGCCCCTCCCTCTTCTCCAGTCTCCCAGTACTCTTTAGAGGAATCCATGGTAGTATTATTTGTGTCTATATAGACTAGTTCATATATAAAGTATCTCTGGGGAGCGGGTATATACAAAATTATATATTTTAAGGCTCTTGGTACTTTCTGACACATTCCTTTTCAAAACGGGTACATCAGTTTATGATGGCAATACAGTGCTAATTAGATTTCTTTCTTCTTTTTTCTTGTATTTCTTTGAATATTCTTTCTTTAATATTGGATATCCAGTTTATATTTCTTTTTTTATGTACTGCCTTCTCATGTCTTTTGGCATGCTGTTTGTCTTGATTAGCATTGTCCTTTATGAGATTTATTTTGGCAGCCTTTTGTAGATGGTTGTTTTATGACAGCCTGGATTTGGGGAGAAAAGTTAATATGCTTTTTGTAATGCTTATGCTAAGAGGTATGTGAGCTGAACAAGGGTCAAGGCAGTAGGGAGAAGGAAGTTAAATGCTTGAGAAGAAATCTATAGGATTTGGAAACTGGGCGCAGTCCAAGATGACTACAAGGTGAGTTAGAAAAGGATGGTATATATTTGATGTCAATCTTTGGTCATGATTTATTTTTTTACTCCTTAGTCTTAACTGTAGAGATCAAATACTAATTTTATTTATTTTTAAATTAGGATTATCTGGGGTTTGTGTGGCCCTAGAAGTTCAAGATCCAGAAAAACAAAACCAAAAAAGACCTCTTGGGCCAGTATTTTTTAAAAGATTAATTAATTTATGGCTGTGTTGGGTCTTTGTTGCTGCACGCGGGCTTTCTCTAGTTGTGGTGAGCGGGGGCTACTCTTCGTTGCGGGCTTCTCATTGTCGTGGCTTCTCTTGTTGCAGAGCACGGGCTCTAGGCACACAGGCTTCAGTAGTTGTGGCACGTGGGCTCAGTAGTTGTGGCTTGTGGGCTCTAGAGCACAGGCTCAGTAGTTGTGGCACATGGGCTTAGTTGCTCCGTGGCATGTGGGATCTTCCCAGGCCAGGGCTCAAACCTGTGTCCCTTGCATTGGCAGGCACATTCTTAACCTCTGCACCACCAGGGAAGCCCTGGCCAGTATTGTTGATTGGCCATGTTTTTGTCTATTCCTTCTGTAGGTGGGATGAGTGTTGAGAACCTTCAGAATATGGCATTTCTCCTCTTAGTGAAGGTTTGAAGTGGGATCCCATAGGCTTGCCCTATTTTGGGGCTTGGACTTGGCTAGTTACCTGTGTTCTCATAAATAAATGTATAAAAAAGCTTTTTTTTTGTAAGTAATGAATTCAGATTTTCAAAATCAAAAGGTACACAATGGTGAACAGTGAAATTTCCATCCCTCCTTTGTCCACCAGTCACCCAAATCTTCTGGTAACCACTATTAATGCTATTTTTTGATATATTCTTCCAGATTGTGCTTTGCATATATATATTTAACTGTATTTTTTTCTCCCCTCCCTCAAAATATGGTACTGCATATACTTCTGTACCACGTGTTTTTTACTTGATAAAATGTCTTCAAGACTGATCATTTCATATTTGTATATCAAGAACGTTCTCATTTTTTCCAAGAGCTGCATTTATTTTTAAGCACTTCCATCAAGACATACTGTTGGTCCATATCTTTCCCATTACAGACAGTCTTTCAGTGTGTATTTATAATTTTGGTTTATTTTGCCCAATTGTCCATGTTGAGTTGCTGCTACTAGCAATGTATGAGAACTCCTGGTTCCCTATATCCTCAAAACATGGTATTATCTTACTTTTTTTGGTTTGTTTGCTAGTCCAATGATATGTGAGTGTAGTTTTATTTTGCATTTTTCTTCTGAGTGAGGTTTAGCATCTTTTTTTTTAATATAAACTTATTTATTTTTGGCTGCGTTGGGTGTTCGTTGCTGCGTGCGGGCTTTCTCTAGTTGCGGCGAGCGGGGGCTACTCTTTGTTGCGGAGCGCGGGCTGCTCATTGCGGTGGCTTCTCTTGTTGCAGAGCACGGACTCTAGGCACGCGGGCTTCAGTAGTTGTAGCACACGGGCTCAGTAGCTGTGGCGCACGGGCTTAGTTGCTCTGCGGCATGTGGGATCTTCCTGGACCAGGGCTTGAACCCGTGTCCCCTGCATTGGCAGGCGGATTCTCAACCACTGTGCCACCAGGGAAGCCCAGTTTAGCATCTTTTGATCTGTTAGACTGTTGTATAATTTTTCTGTAAACTGGGATTTGCCCACTTCCCCCCCACCCCCCTTTTGTCTTTTTGTTTTTTGAGACATTTGTTGGAATTCTGTTAGGAAGGTCAGACTTTTAATGGGTTCTGAGTTAAACAAAAACTGATGTTGGAGTAGAAATTGCTTCATTTCTAATTGAATTAAAAATATTCCAGTAACCATTGGGAGCTGGAGGCCAGAGTTGTACATTGGATAGCCTGTCTACTTGAGTTCCTTTCCCAGTCCAGCAGAACTTTGGGGCCAGCATTTTTGGGGGAGTTTATTGAGATGACATGGTTTGCTAAATAAAAAAATTTCAGATAGTCTCTGAGGGATGGTAGATTGCTTAAGAAATTGCATATTGATTCATCTTCCACATTTTATTTTTTTCAGACAAGCTTGAGAAGTAGTGTTTTTAAATCTCTCACATATATTAAGAGTGCCTATTACATCAAATCTTATTCATTATAAAATATAGATGTTCCAACTTGTTATTCATGAAAAAAAATGCATCTGATGACAGTGAGTCAGAGTAAGTTTTATAGCTCATACTGCTTGGATATGGTTTCATTTAAACTGAAGCTTTGAATTTTCCAAAGCCTGAGTTTTCACACAACTATGTTTGTGGGACAAGTGGGCCCAAGCTCATTTCATGGCTAGGCCAGACCTCATGGCAGGTATAGACTGGCAGATGAACTGCTAATCATTTAAATTGACTTCGTCAACCGACACAGGAATAAATAGTAACCTATCTCAGAGAAATAACCAAAGTCAAATAAAGGTAATTGATGCAGATCCTTGTGAAGTCGTTGGAAGAAAATCCATCCTCAGGGAGAGAGCTACCACCTAAAACAAAAACAAAAACAGGCATTTTAATCCACTGTTATGTAATTAACCTCAGCACTCTTTTGTAATCAAAATTTATGAATATATGTAAACATTTTAATACAACAGCATATATATATGATTTAAAATTACTTGTCCTTTAAATGAAATGACATATAATAAAAATTAAATGAACTCTTTTTAACCAGGAATTAAAGGAAGTTAAAATACCATATTGCAGTGCTTCACAGACCATTTCTGGTGTGAAGGACCAAGTTAAAAATTTTTTTCAATCGTTTGTTGACCATTTCTTTTGTAAAATGAAAAAAACAAAACAAAAAAACCTCAAAACAAAGCAGAGATATGGAACTGTGAATGAAAGATAAAAGTAAAAGCTCATAATTGTATTAGATGTAGCAGATAAAATTGTTTCAAAAATATAGTTATAAACAAAACATGAGGAAATAGAAAAGAATTACAAAAACTGTACACATTGTTTATTGAAAATGTGCACTAGATGTAGAGAACGGACATGTGGACACAGGTAGGGAAGGGGAGGGTGGGATGAACTGAGAGATGGGGTTTGACATAAATACACTACCATGTGTAAAATAGATAGCTAGTGGGAACCCGCTGTATAGCACAGGGAGCTCAGCTCGGTGCTCTGTGACGACGACCTAGATTCGTGGGATGCGGGGTGGGGTGGGAGGGAGGTCCAAGAGGGAGGGGATATAGGTATACATATAGCTGATTCACTTAACTGTACAGCAGAAACTAACAGCATTGTGAAGCAATTTTACTCCAATAAAAAAAAATAAGGCAATTAGTATATGAATAAAATAATAATCTCTTGCAGACTGGTAACAAGCACTGGTCTGCAGACCACACTTTGAGTAACACTGTTCTTTTGGACTAGTTGGCTAAGTCACTCTTTACGTTACTATTTATGTTTTCTATTAGAAAAGACTTGTGCTCCTCCTTCCCCATTTCTCAATTTAGAATAAGGTATACATTTTTACCTAACAATGTGAATCTAGGTGTTTAAGTAGTTTCAACCGCATGACTCTGGTATTTTCTTCAAATCTCTGTCGAGTGTTTTTTTTTTTTTTTTTTTTTGCGGTACGCGGGCCTCTCACCGCTGTGGCCTCTCCCGCTGCAGAGCACAGGCTCTGGACGCGCAGGCTCAGCGGCCATGGCTCACGGGCCCAGCTGCTCCGCGGCACGTGGGACCCTCCCGGACCGGGGCACGAACCCGTGTCCCCTGCGTCGGCAGGCGGACTCTCAACCACTGCGCCACCAGGGAAGCCCTCTGTCGAGTTTTAAATGATCCACTTTTCCCCAGTCTGAAGTGTGTTCTGCCATCGTTATTGTTATTAAGCCAAGATTGCTAGAAGCTTGTGAATTTGTGAGAAAAATTGGAAACTTTGTGGTTTAAGTTGCTTGTAATTTGTTTTATTAAGTTTTGTATTTTATCATTTATCTTTTGAGAACCTCAGAAATAACGCTTTCATGAAAATTAACAAGTATACGCACAAGTGTTATTTTAATTTCTTGGTTTAGTCATATAATTTTGTTAGCATTTGTTTTTTTTTTTTAAATGAATGTATGTAATTAATTTATTTGTTTTTGGCTGTGTTGGATCTTTGTTGCTGTGCGTGGGCTTTCTCTAGTTGCTGTGAGCGGGGGCTACTCTTGGTTGATGTATGCAGGCTTCTCATTGTGTTGGCTTCTCTCATTGCGGTGGCTTCTCTCATTGCAGAGCATGGGCTCTAGGCTCACAGGCTTCAGTAGTTGTGGCACACGGGCTTCGGCAGTTGTGGCTCGCGGGCTCTAGAGCACAGGCTCAGTAGTTGTGGTGTATGGGCTTACTTGCTCCACGGCATATGGGATCTTCCCAGACCAGGGATTGAACCCATGTCCCCTTCATTGGCAGGCAGATTCTTAACCAGTGTGCCACCAGAGAAGTCCCAGCATTTGTCTTTTGATTGAGCTGTGAAGTATTACACTGTTTTTCTTAAGCGGTTCTTCACAGGCAGATGTAAATCTGTATGTTGCTTCATTTCTTTAAGCAAGCAGCAATCTATAGCTCTTAAATGTTTTCACCACACACCAAAAATTGTAATTATATGAGGTAATGGATGTGTTAACTAACCTTGTTGTGGCAATCGTTTTGCAGTATATACATGTATCAAATCATCATGTTGTACCCCTTAAACTTGTACACTGGTGTATGTCAATTATATCTCAATAAACCTGGAGAAAAAAATAAGCAGCAATCTAGGCTTTATATCAAGGCTCAGTGATGTTGCCAGCACTGCCTGTGGTTCTAGAATGTCCCAGAGGTTATTAGCATTTGGTTTGGAGGGAGTAGAAAGTGATATTTAAGTTATGTTGTGGTTTTCTTCAATGTAGATAAAATGAAAGATAAAATATCTTTGGACTCAATATGAAGTCTTTTTACAACAGTTCTTTTGTTTATGTGACTTCAAGCAAGTGCTGTCAGTGGACAGAGAGATTTAAATTCTAACCTTTGTATATTCTTTGTATTACCCAGTTAAATAACTTTAAAATTAGGTTTTTAATTTTTTTTTGAAAGTTATCTGTGCACAAATTTGTATGTTACGTGTGTGTTAGTGGAAAGAAATGCAAACCCTCTTTGCCTGTTTTCCTTTAGAGTAATTCCTCTCCTGCAGTTACTTTTGGATGGAAGTATGCTCTTTTCCCAGTAGAAGATGGTGATCTTGGAGAATGACCATGGAGAAGGGGATGAGTTCTGGAGAAGGACTACCTTCCAGATCATCTCAGGTTTCGGCTGTTAAAATAACAGCTAAAGAGCTGGAAACAAAGCAGCCCCATAAAGAGAAGCGAGGGGGCTTTGTGTTGGTGCATGCAGGTAAGCTCAAGTGGGTGAGTTGGAAGATGAAAATAATGTTTTTTTCCCTTGCCTTGAAGTACACCAGGAATTGAATTTCATATCCGGAGGAGGCAAACTGCCAGAGGAGCTGGAACCAAAGAGACTGACTTCGATAGAGTGAGGGCCTCCCCCTAGCTCCCCACTTAGAAGATCTTATAATGACGACTCTTCCTTTGTCTCCTTCACTCACCTACTCTATTATTTACTTTTACCCCATATTTAGGTGTTGCTAAAACCAGACACAGTAATTGTTTAAACTCTGGTTTGTGTTTTTAAAAATAATGCCGCTGAAAAAATTTTATTGACCCCATTTTTGACTTTGTCCATCTTAGAGTATAATTTACACAGTCTTAGAGCTAGTTTGCCTTTTTAATATTATAAAAGAGGAAACTTAAAACCAGAGAGATTAAGTGGCTTCAGCCACATGGCTAGTTCGTACAAGAGCCAGGCTGAGACACCCTGAAGTGAGCCCTTAAGTCCCAGTCTAGTGCTCTTGGCACCTCATCAGCCTGTAATCTCTACTTCAGAGTACCTTGAAGACAAACACAGTGAGTTCAACCCCTGAGTCCCCATCATCGAAGCCTCTAGGGTTTCTAAGCAGTGCAGCCCTACGTAGGTCTTTTTTTTTTCCCCCCACTTTTTCTTTAGTCATTTTTATTTGTCTGCATTTAGCGTCTAAAGTTCATGACCTCTGTGAAGGAAGAAGGAATGGCTGGGTCTCCTTTTAACTTTCCTCAGACAGTCATGCAGGATGGCAGCAAGATTAGCTTTGATACGGGGTGAGGGGTGGAATTGTTTCTTCTTGTCAAACTGGTGTTCTTCCTGGTCGTTAACTTTTGGCTGTATCTAAACTGCACAGACAACTCCGGAAGCCTTATAGAATTGAATCCAGAAGAATCTAGAAACAAAACAAAAACCAGGTTCAGTTTCCTTTTCTTTCAAATGATTTTTCAAAGAAGTGAGGTAAATTTATAGAAACAACTCAGATTCCTAGTCCAGTGTTCTTTCCACTACACCATGGTGGTGGTGCATCTTTCATAGTACCCAGTGAGTTATTTCATTCAGAATGAGTATTTGAAAAATGTCCAAGAAAGGCCTGAGATGTGTAAAAGCAACAACGTGGAGCTTTTGATTAGTTGGAAAGGTTTGCCTTCTATGACAGTCATTGTGGCCTCCCCACTGTCTCAGACACACCCTGATGGCTGTGGCTCTTAGACAAAGTTGGTGCCGGGGGCCAGCTGTAATAGGAGGAAATCTGGGTTATGACAGGAAATTGTATGGATGAAGGGTGACCTTCCCCTTCTAAATTATTAGAAGTTCAGATAGAGTGATTGATTATGCAGCATTATGTATCTTGTACATTTAAGGAATAAAATTTCAATTCCAGTGTAGAGATTTTAAAAGTGTTTTTTTTTTTTTTAGCACTAAAGGAGACTTGCCCATGTTTTAGTCATTTGAGTAGTAGATTCTTGCTTTGCCTCAGATCTGTATACTACCTATATTTTACCTAATATTAAAAAAAGATAAACACTTTTTAACCTTAACATTTTAAAGATGAAACTTACCTTTAATTAAGTGGAATGTTGGTATCACATGCGTGAAGAGAAAATAATTTAAACACAGTGCAAAAAAACCTGTGTGATTAAATTTTATTTAGGTTCTGTTGCTTGTCAGCTGCTTAGATCCTAAGCTTACCTTTCCTTTGTTAAGTAGAGGAATTAGCAAGTGTTAATCAGGTATTAAAGATCTCCTGGAGTAATGCTGAGATGGTTTCCCTATTCTAAGTAGAGGATTGATATGTTAATGCTATTAGTGCTGTTATCCACACACTAAAATTATCTATTTGGCTATAGTATCCCATGGTTTGGGAAACACTGCTCAAAGTTTGGGGCCTGCTAAGACAACAGACCTGGGATCATTTATTAGTGAACCATGAAGAGAGTCCTGTTAAATATTGGCGCAGGTTCTGTGAAGTTTCAGAGTTTTCTTGAGAAATGGGACTAACATTTGCCTGTGTTATGGATTTGTGTTGTTTGGGCATCTTTTCTGTTCTCTTGGGTCCTTTAACCATAGCTTCTTGGGTTTGTTTTTTCTCTGCCCTGGTGAAAGGTGGGTTAAGTTCGTGTCATAGTCTGCAGTCTCACAGGAGAAGCCCTGAGGCTTAGAGATGTAGTTCTTTTTTTTTTAACATCTTTACTGGAATATAATTGCTTTACAATGGTGTGTTAGTTTCTGCTTTATAACAAAGTGAATCAGCTATACAGAGATGTAGTTCTTTAACCTTCCCTACTTTGGACCCCTTCGGGGCCCAGCAGGGGGCTGGGATGGGGGCTGAGGGGGAGGTTCAGAAAAAGTTAAAGAACTTTGATTAAGGGCTCTTGTCTTGGTTTCTTTCTTGTTTAGGTTATTCTCAAATCCCTAACTAAGCAAGTATTACTCCTTTTAGGGAAACAAATTTCAGAGCCATTCTCTTGAGGAAGTTGCTGGGTGTTTGATTAAGAGACAGGGACCACCAGGATTTCTAATAGGCAGTTGTGAATATACTATCACTGAGATTTCAGAGACACCCTGAGCTACATTCCAGGGGTGAGCGGATGGAAAAGTTTGGGTAGGAATGGTGATATTGGTGGTGGTTGTTGACAGGTGGGATATAACACCCCTCAACTTCAAGTATTATTCAGAAACTACCTAGTTTTCTGAAGTCACTCTTAAGAATTCTGGCAGGGACTTTCCAAAGGTCAACAGAGAGGAACTTAGAGGGACTCTGTCCTGGACACTGCCTGGGTTATCAACTCCAGCTTAAAAACTCCTAACTTTGGAGAAGTTTTCGAAAGGAGAGGTGACCTTGGGGAAGCTGCTCTGGGGACATAAGCTATTTCTGGTGCCTCTAGTAGGAAAATAGCTTTTGAAAGAGGAGATAAGGCATGGTATTAAAAAGACTTATGGTGCAGAAAGAAGCTGTTAGATTTTTAAGACTCCATGCACTTAGGACAATAGTTTTATTGTCACTAGGAGAGCATCAGTTTATATGAGCTATTTATATAATATAAGCAAGGTCTCTGATATCTTAATGACAGTTGACAATTGACTGTTTTTTTTTCACTACAGGTGCAGGTTATCATTCTGAATCCAAAGCCAAGGAATATAAACACGTATGCAAACGAGCTTGTCAGAAGGTATGAAGAGAATGTATTCTGTCTGATTGAAACAGTTTAGTTTTGACCAAAAGCAGCTTTACCTTGAAATTCAAAATTTTAAGGTTTGATTTATAAGACAGTCTTTGGTTTGGGCCACAAAGTAATTTTGCTCATATTTGTGGGGTCTTTTTTTGTTTTGTTTTGTGTTTTTTATTCTCCAAATCATGTTTAGATCTTTTCCTTCCTTTCCCAGATCAAAGTCTGTATTTTTGGAATTGTGGGCACATAATCATATATCTTTTAATCTTTGAAACGGCACTGAGCTCTATAGAAGGGGTAGGGAAAACAGCTCAAAGGCAGCCAATGTGTCTTTCTATGAAGGGAAGAAAAAAAATAATAAAAAATTAAAATGGATGTTCTTCTTAGGGAGATTATCCTGTACTTTTTCCTTCTGTTTTTCCATCACGTAATTTTTATCATAGCAAATTCATTGTCATTCCTGAGTTTAACTTTGCCCTTGTACTCAGTTGTGCTTTTTTTTTTTATCTTTGTTTTTTGAGGTTTTGCTAAATTGTTGAATACTTAATGTGGAGGCAGGAATGGACTCAGAAGAAATATTGTTTGTTTTTATTTTGATCCTGACTGTATACTCTTGTAGGCAAACCTTCCATTACTTTTTATGCAAATAGAATGTTAATTGGACATTGCATATCAAGTAAATAGGGGTCTCTCAGCTCTTTTCATTTATATTTACATACCATTTAAGGAAGATTATACTTTATTAGCGATCCAAGATTTTTCTTATGAATGAAATCTCATAAATGAATAAGAATATTTGGTTACAGGGATTTCATTTTTAAAAAAAATTTATAATAAAGGTAAATATTCTTTAAGCTATTTTATATTACTTTATCTTATTTTTCAAAGTGTGAAATCTTTTTGTTATCTGAGAAGAAATGGTTTTATAGGAATATAGTTCTGTATATAATACATTTAGAGCGTGTAACCAGCCTCCTTAATTTATACAACAAATGAACTTCTTAAAAGTTTCATGAGGAATACAGTGCTTAGTTTTTGATCTTTGTTGAATAAATCGGAGCTTCAATTATTCATTTAAAAATCAGTCTTCCTTCTCTTTCTTTCCTGTCTTAGTTTATACCTAAGAAGCAAGGTGATTTTAGTGACCTTTGCTCTCTATAGATTATATTACAAAGGAATATTATATGTTTATCTCGATGTAGAATACCTTATAGAATCAAAAATGCTTTTGTCAAATGTATGCTCCATCTAAGGATTCTGAAATGCCTCTGTGACTGAGAGTAACTACTTTTTATAGTTAGGGGTAGAGAGAGTAGTAATGGTGGGATGAGAAATGGTTAGCTTAGTCTGTATAAAATATGAATTCAAATTTCAAAATGGAATTCATATAATATCTATGGTTCTGTGAACTGCCCTGTGATGAATGAAGCCCTTTCACTTACTAAATTCCTTGCATTTTGTATTTAGTGGCTAAATTTATTCATTGTCTTAATTTGAATAATAATAAGTGAGCTATATTACAAATTATCCTGAATAATTGCTTATCTTAAATCTAAGTCGTTTATGTCTTGAGGTATGGAACGGAACTCTAGTGATCAATTTTTATTAACTCTGAATGTCTCCTACACTTCTTCAAGCCTTTGGAAAGTTTCTGGGTATGTTTAAGAAGTTGTGGTTTTAAAATGAATAATCTTGCCCCTTGGTTTCATAGGCAATTGAAAAGCTACAGGCTGGTGCCCTTGCAACAGATGCAGTGACTGCAGCCCTCGTGGAACTTGAGGTATTTCTTTTCTCTATTTGTTTCATTTAAAATATTTGTGAGTTTATGTTCATTATTCTTAAATGACATGAAACTGTTGTTTAGTCAACCATCAATTATATGACCAGCGTTTCTCAACAATATTAACAAGGTATGAAGAAGCCTGTGATTTTGTTAGGTTGTTCTCATTGGAGACTTCTCCGAGTAATATAAAAAAGTTGGTTAAATTCATTTTTCCCTGGTTTTGTGAGATTCATGAATACAAGTTACTGGTGATTGGATGCTTGAATTTCCTGAATATTTTCAGAAGAAAAATTCCTGAAGTTAACACCTCCTGAAAGTAATATACGTTCTGTTGTTTAGAAAACAAAAAATTCCAACAGTCTAGAAGTGTCCAAAGTGGAGGGGGAAGTTTCCTCACAAACTTAGCAGTTGGATATATATCCTGAAGCTGTGCTCTGTGAGGTGTGTCTTGTCCAGTGTGATAGGTTGGTCTCCAGTTAATTGTGGACATTGAGGAATTCATTGAGGAGGTTCTCAAGTTCACTGTAATCCTTGCTCCTCCAGAGTGAGGGTCTCTTAATTGTCTTAATCTGGAACCCTGAGGATGAGTTTGTTCAGGGGATACTGAGGGCTTCAGAAGACCGACTTCTGTTGCTCAAACTTAGAGAAGGTTGATTAGTGTAAGTCAGTTTAGAGCAGTGGTCCCCAACCTTTTTGGCACCAGGGACCAGTTTCGTGGAAGACAATTTTTCCACAGACTCAGGGAGGGGAGGGGATGGTTTTGGGATGATTCAAGTGCATTACATTTATTGTGCACTTTATTTCTATTATTATTGCATTGTAATATGTAATGAAATAATTATATAACTCACCATAATACAGAATCAGTGGGAGCCCTGAGCTTGTTTTCCTGCAACTAGATGGTCCCATATGGGGGTGATGGGAGACAGTGACACCCGAAGTGTGGCTTATGTCCAGTCTGCTCCGTAAGATGCAGCTTAATTGCCACTCACTGATAGGGTTTTGGTATGAGTCTGCAAGCCATTGATTTATTATGGTCTCTGTGCAGTCAAACCTCTCTGCTAATGATAATCTGTATTTGCAGCCGCTCCCCAGTGCTAGCATCACTGCCTCAGCTCCACCTCAGATCATCAGGCATTAGATTCTCATAAGGAGCGTGCAACCTAGATCCCTCGCATGCGCAGTTCACCGTAAGGTTTGTGCTCCTATGAGAATCTAATGCCACTGCTGATCTGACAGGAGGCGGAGCTCAGGTGGTAATGCGAGCGATGGGGAGTGACTGTAAATACAGATGAAGCTTCACTCGCTCACCCACTGCTCACCTCCTGCTGTGCGGCCCAGTTCCTAACAGGCCATGGACTAGTAGCAGTCCATGACCCTGGGGTTGGGGACCCCTGGTTTAGAGAACAGTGAACAAATAGTTAATTTGCTTGAGAAGATAACTAGGGGAATCAAATAAGACATGAAGATAAAACGGATGAGTTTGAGGGAGGAGGTGTTAGAGTAGACTGTCCCAAATTGACTGGATTAGGCTCTCATATCAGGGCACCTACCCTGACAGGCCAGGCCTTGCTTTTACCTGCGAAGATTGCCCAGGAGTTTACCAAAAGTCCTAGACATGTTTTCTGTATATTCCGCTGGTTAATTGCAGCGTTACGCTTTTAATCGTGCTCTGTAGATTGTACTCTATCTTGTTAACACTTTGAGCTTGGTCCTAGGGTATGTAGTCAAGAAAGGTGAATATATGGTGGGCACCAGTTCCACTGTAGTTTGGTCCCTGAGGTGTGTGACTTGGGGATATGTGGTCTCCTTCCTGTTGAGACTGATACATCTTATACGAGCTCTACCAATCAGTAGCCATGAGTCCCTGGGCACCTCACAGACGCTCCCTGACTCAGTTTACCCATTTATAATACGGGGATGATAATTTCTACTTTACAGAGTCATGAAGATTGAGTTAACATACGATAATCACTTAGAACAGTATGAGGAACATAGTAAACACCTTGTAACTGTTAGTAGCTATTATTGTTGTGAGGTGCTTTGGAAATTATACCTATGAGGTGAATATTTATGTTAACTCTTTACATTGTCAAAGGAAAGTTAATTATATGTTGTGGGTAAAAGGGCAAAAGTGACACAAGGAAGAAGATTGATGTGCTTACCACCAAATCTTACCTTTACTCAAAACACACACAAGGAAAGCTTCATCTAACTTAATTCAGTTATTAATTGCAAATTACTCTTCTTTGTGTAGAAGACGATGTCCTGAGGTTACAGGTGCATGGAGCCCGTGTGGGTCTGGGGAAAGAAGATTAATGAATAGCTGGGTATATATTGTACCATAATGGCAACTATGAATACAACACTGAATAAAATTAAGTTTTCCTTTTTCTTTTCATCTTAGAATAACTTTAATTTTCTCAGGTCCTACTTATATCATGCCCAGTATTTCATTACATTTTTCCCATGATGAATCAATCCTACTTTTAAAGAGTTTACTTATGTATACTTAATAATGATTTAAAATACATTTTGGAATGAGTTACATGTGAGTAAATGAACTTTATAGTTTTGAATGATGACCTGTGTTTTTTAAGAGTGTGGATATGAAGGTTTTTTAAAAAAATGTGTTCTGTTATTTTGATTGGACTATGTTATATGGCCTGAGTGAGTTTAGTGTACTTTCCTCCCTTTAATTATTAAGCTTGGGGAAGAATTTCAATGAACTATCTTGAAAAATTCATTTTTATCTGGGATCTCTGATTGAAATATATGTCAGTAGTTTAAAGGTTAAGGCTACACTAACTGGAGGAATTTGCCTGAATCTTAAGAATTATGTTGGAAGTCATGTCATATACTGCCCCCTGCAGTTTCAGTCACCTTGGATCATTGTGATTCATCACCTTTGAATAGGGTGAAGTCTTCAAATAAAGGGTTTAATCAAAGAGGTATTGTAATAGTTTGAGTCAATGGAAAGATATATAAAAATTGGATTCTTGTATTTTCTGTACCTGGAGAAATATAAGTAACAATATTAAGTCCTTTGAGCCAACTGAAAATTCCCAGAGTCTGATTTATACTGTGTTATGTTTAATTTGAGAGTAACCACTTATCTTTAGTTTTGATCAGTCTATTTAGTAGAGCTAAGTTTTGTCCTAATTATCAAATAGATATGGGCGATCATTATACCTTTGTCTTTTGACTTTGGTATATACTTTTGACTTAAAAAAAACATACTTTTTAAACTTGTTTGTTACATTATTACTTAGGCAGATAACTAAAATTGGTTTGAGTTTCCTGAGGACTTTACTAACTGTAGATTGAAATGACTGAAATGGTTTAATGGTCCTTATTGGCTAGAAGGGGTATCTGGCCTTGTATTTTGGAAAATATGAAAATTTGCATTTACCCAAATAGTGAGGAGTACACTGACCTCAACTTGTTGCCACGGAGGAGGAAGAGACAAGGTGAAAGGAAAGAAAATTTATAATAGAAAAAATTGTGTTTCGGTGGCCTCTGTAACTTAACCAGGCTACTTAGACAAATCATTTTTGAGCTTTTCTTGGAATCCCATTCCCTTGTGTAGTTTAATTTTTCTCATCCACCAGGACAAACAAGTGGTGTTATCATAAGACTACAACTTCTGGGCACCAGAGGGAGTGTTCCCTTCATACAAATGAGGGGTGGGGGGCATGCGCATAAGTTCCTGCCTAGTAAACTGACTAGCTTCTTCCTTTGGGGTTTTGGGAGGGAAGGTGGCCATTTGTATGAGAGGTATTCTGCAGTGTGGAGTTGAAAATGAGATGATGCCAAAGTGCATTTTGTTTATCTTCAAAATGTGGTGAAGGAAATGGAGAGGTCAGTTTTTTAGATCATATTTTAATAATTTATTGTTAAAGTGATTTGGTCCCATTGTTTCATTTAACTATTAATAGTTTTTTTGAGATTCTTTTTTATACCTGATGGGAAATGGACTTCTATCAACCCTGATTTCCCTCACAGCAGAGAAGATAAATTTGTGAAACAATTTGATCTTCATACCTAGGGCTGTGCATTTGGGAGACAGTTGTTTTCATGCCTGTTTTTGAAATAGTTTTGGTTTGGGTAGTGACAGTAGATTTAAAATTCTAGACCATAATTTTGCACATTTCACATGTATAGCTTCTAATATGAATTTCTTATGTGAGAAAATTAGATATAGATCTGGGTGAGTCATGATGCCACTGCTAAAGTAGAGAGCTTTTCATAGATTCTGACAGAAAATGAACTCATAAAATGCTTACTGAAGCGCCCTTTGCACATCAGTATATTTTTCTTAAGAAGTACGAAGATGTGCTTTAAAAAGTTCTAGTAAGGAATAATAGGTGAAATATGACTGACAAACTTTTGAGAGGTTACTTGTCTTTTGTGAGGAAACTGATGAATCTGGCTGGCTGGCTGGTGTACCCTTTGAGAGATTTTGGTTAACTCATTTTGAAAACTGATTGTTTTGGTAGGTAGAATACTATGCATTAGCAATAGTGATAGATATAGCTTTTAAATTTCATATAGAGAAAGGTAAATTGCACAGACTCCCTTGTTAAAAATGTTTTGTTGAACTTATGTTATTCTAAGTGGACCCTGCTGTTCCTTTGTTGACTTGCTTCATTCTTTAAGTCTTCCTATGGTCAGGGGAGATGGTAATTCATGGTCGTAAGTTGTTTATTGTCCAAATGCTTTAGCATTTAAAGGGCAGTGTATAGTGGGCACAAGTTTTTATGTCTGCTAAAAGTGGTCCATTGTCTTTGGATCTCTATATAATCCAATATGATGCTTGCTTATAAACTCTAGAAATTCCTTTAAAAAGTAACTTCTTATCCAGATGGCTGATAGTTTGGGGTGTGAGAGAAAAAATGTAGGTATTTGCATTACTGTATATTTATATTATTATATGTAGTATTGTTATGCATTTATCTGACCTCTACATCCTGAGATGTAGAGCCAGCTCTGCATGCATTTCTATAAAGCAGGGGTCTCCAGAATGTCATCACCATTGAGTAGTCTGTTGTTGGTGGACCACAGCCCAGGCCTCTGTGCAGCTGCAGGATTAGGCCACACACCCTTCCCTTGGCCTTATGCTTCTGGCTGGAATTGTTTGTGTGCCTTAGGGGGAGAGAAGGCCTGCCAGTCCCTGGGATGCTTAGGGGTCATGAAGATGGTGTGGCTTGCTCCTGGCATATGGGCATATCTAGGATGGGAGGGAATATTGGGAAGGCCTGATATAACCTCCTGTCTCTCGCCAAGCCTGTAGCAAATTCAGTTGTGGGGTTTCTTTGTGATTAGATGCTTAACCACACCTCCTCCCTACCCCGCTTCAGTGTTTGGTTTTTGTTGCAAAAAAGTAGGGGCATCTGTTTTACACTCATTTATGTTTATTTGAGAGGTTAAAAATTATTTAAATAAATGAGCATCTTTGTTCTTCTGCACATTTTTTTGTTTTGCAGAAATCATCTTTTCATATGCAAAGGGTAGCTGAGTATTTAAGTGGTTCCTTGCTTCCTCCTCCCCTCTGCTCCTGGACAGGGCTGAACACATTGGAAAGACAGCTCCATGCATTTAGCTCACATACACACAAGTGCCCATTAACCATGTGACTGAGGAGTCTAATTTTAGACCTACTACCCCTGAAAGTCTCATTTTTCTCTTCCATTGACAATATCTTTTATTCTCTGTAATGGGGAGGGGGTTCCTGTTTTTAAGTATGCGAAGCAAGGAGTTTTACCTTTTCTACTTTGTAGTACTTAAAATGTTTTCATTGCATGACATTTGGATTTTGACTTCGGATGCTCTTTTTACTTCTTTTTTTCAACTTGGTATCATTGATTATTTCAGTCAAAGACCCTATTTTGCTCTGTTTAGCAGTATTTCCAGGGGTGCTTCAGTATTTCTATGTATTCCAGGTGTTTATAGAGTCTTTATGTTTCTCTGCATTTTTTTTTTTTATTTATTTTTTTTATTTTTTGAGGTGTACACACACAGTTACACTTCACGGAGTTGCATCCAGCCAAGTGTCCATGTTCTTCTTGTGAAGAGGCAGAGAAAAATCACCTCTCTCAAGAATTTCCACCTTCTGACCAAGGGAAATGTGTCCTGAAGAGCTGTACGCAGATGGGAGGCAACTTGTTTGCTTGTTCTGCTGCTATAGAGCATTGAGTTAATTAGAAGACAGGCTGTGGGTGGCCAAGTACAGACAAAGAAGCACCAGACAGAGCCCAGTTAGCCCGGGGCAGTAAAAGTAAGTTACACTCTTTTTAAAACACTTTTTTGAGTAGTGATGCTGATTCTTGCCTTTAGTACTAAGGGGCAACTTGTAACTTACTGTTTGTGTTTACACAGTAGATGCATCTGTTCTTTTCCTCAGACCCTAGAAACTAAACACGCTCTGCAAAGTACCTGCTTAATTAAGGAAAAGCAGTGATTCTTTTTTCTTTTAAGTTTTTTTAGAATAAAAAGAGAACTGAATCAGTTATTACATTTCAGATTAATTTTTACACTGCATCAAAACTGTGTATTAGTTTTTGGCCAAGTCAAAACACTTAAGTACAGAGCTTGTTATGTTACAGAGCTTTGTACTGACGGGAACTTCACCTTTTTCTAGCCATTTCTTGGTGAGTTCTGTGGAACTTATCAGATGAATTCATCTTGGCTGAATCTGGTAGAAGGTATGGTCTGAGACCAGACTTAGCAGTTCCTAAGGAGCTTGTAGCTTTATGTATGAGCCCTTGTTTTGCTCTGGGAGTTATTATTCTCCAAGAATATACTACATTTTAGAATTCAGCTTCGAGCTACTTAAAGCTACATTTGGTAGTGTGGTGGAATTGGTGGTAATTCTGTGTTTTGGTTATGTGGCAGCAATTTAGACTTTTGGATTGAGTGTAAAATGTCTTCTTCTAAATTAATAGAGATATTAGATTTATTGGCCGTTGGATTTATAGTGCTGTGATTATTGAATCATTTCATATGTGTCGGGTGTGTGTGTGTGTGTGTGTGTGTGTGTGTGTGTGTGTGTGTTTGGATCTATATTCTTTGGGGCATCAATTTTATAATCTAACATCTACTGGTTTTTTGCTTTTTAGCTTTTGGTAATGAAGGGCTAGGCTAAGAAGATTTTTCTGTGCTCAGCAAATCACAGGCTGATATCATGAAGGTCAATCTGAAAGACTGCCTTTGATTTTAAGTTTTTGTCTATCTCTCAAATGTAGGACTGTATTCAGAATCTGGAAGGGAATGAGGAGGAACTTAAGTTATATAACTTTTAGGAATCTCATCAAGATCATATCCTAAATCCTGCTACAAAGCAGAACAAAGCATTACTTCCGTTTTTTCCCCACTCATTCTGTCTGTCTACCTGCCGTCTAATTTTTATGTGTACAGCAGGCTTTACCTAAGTGTTAAAATAATGAAGGATTGCATCTCCCTATAGCAGAGCAAACAGTTTAAAATGGAATCCTAGGCATCCCAGTTGAGAATAGTGCTTTGGCCATTCCTACTGCCAGGGAGTTTTTACTGGCAGTCATTCCCACTCAGGGTCCAGCCTCCTGCATGGTATACTCATTTCCTGACAGTTCATGACATGCGTATAACATAGGGTATCAACACTATAACATTTACTAGCCTTCTCAGAAAATTCTGAGTGGGGAACTTATTTTTGTTTTCCTCTTTTGGAGTATGTACAGATGTTAACATTTTCTAGTGGGTTGGAAATCTTTTAAATAAAAAGCATAGTTATAAGTTACTACTTATAAGTTAGTGACACCCCTCTCACCCCTCCAATCTACCATGTCCTCACTTCACATTTGATAGAAGGATAGTTTACATTATTATAATTCTGTGGTCTGTTAGGTTCTTTTTGAGTGATATTTCCATATTATTGTCAACGTGGTTAAAAGGTATAGGTATTTAGGTTGAAGGGAAGTATAAGTAGATGCCAAGTTTGGCTTTACTAGAGAAACAGCTACATTTGTCTTTTTCTATTGTAGCTCATGTGGAAAAGACAATTTCAGGTACCGTGTGTGCTAACCTCCTCCTGGACATCGTAAAGAATCCAACTAAAACAAAGTTTAAAACTATTTCAGATGTTCAGGTCTATGGAAGCCAATATTTTATGTTAGAGATTTGTGTTATGTTTGACAAGTAACTCTTTGTACTGCAATTCTGTGGCTTTCAATTAAAAAAAAAAACCATGAAAATAAACTGCTGTGATGTGATTTTTCTACTTAATTTTGCTATGTCTTTATTTGCAAATTAGGCAGATTAATAATGGAAAGGAGGTGAATACAGGTAGGCAGTGCTTTTTTATTAAAATACTTTTAATAATAAAGTAGAGAAAAAAGGTGGTTCTGTTTTTTGACAGAATATTGCATGCCAGATCAACAAATGCTCTAATGAACAAAAGCAATATTTGATGCATTTATTCTAAATTTCTATTCAGTAGAAGAGCTTGGACACTTCAAGAAGATCATTAACAAGTCTTAGTTCCTAATACATATGCTGTTGTGTGTTAGTTTTTTTTTTTAAATATAAACTATGTTTTTTTGTGTGTAATTGAACAGTTAAAAAAATGAACTGTCACAGATAATAAAACTGGGTATTCAACATACTATATTTGACTCAACTGTTCACAGAGTGTGATGCAAACAAATGTTCTCTTAACTTACATCCAGCATGGCTAAAATATTACTTTAACACATGTTAAAAGTAGAGCACTGTAACTATTTGGCTAGATACAATTCCGGGCTGTCTGAATTGAGTAATTTCCTCAGGCATTCCAACTTTGATCAACCACAGCACGAACTTTTAGCATGTCTGTAAAGCAGCCAGTGCATCTGTAAATATGTCCCGAGGTAGAGAGAAAAGAGAGAATGCCAAAAAAGAAAGAATACTTTCTGTCGTTAAGGAGCAGTTACAGAATGAAAATGGAAAGTTTTTGTTTCCCTAGGAACTCTTTTTAGATGATTGAGCCTCTGATGTCTAAGTATGCCCTGTGGTTCTGTATTAATGAATGAAAGATACTTCATTTGGGCCTAGTAGAAATGTTTTCTGGCTAACTCTGCTGAAACGTACTGGTTAGAGTTCATTTATTCTTAAACTTTCCAGTCTTTATTAATATAGTATTAATTGGCTAAAAACCTAAACATACACAATAGCATGTATCTCAGTAAATCATGTCTTAATTGTTTATAGCTAGTATTGGGGTGAAAATATTCTTATATGACCCTGTTTTAGAGAATAACTCTAAGAACAGGCAGCGCCACTGCAGAAGTAATCTCTTTGCTTTCACCACATGGAGGAAAATAGGTTTTTCTGGGTTTTATCTTCAGTGACCTGGAAATGAATTTGCAAATATCTACTGGTTTCTGTACACAAACTAGGATAATTTATAATGGTAAATTGCCCTCTTGAACACAGCATGCTTATATCACATGGATGTAACTTCCTTGGGGATATTTTAAGGTGTAATAAACAACTATTTGCAAACTGGGTGTTAAGTTGGATAATACGGCTTGCTTCTTTCTGACCTTGTTTTCCATAGTCCTAGGATAGCAGATACCATGACCTCCAATTAGCTCCAGTTGTGAAAATTCTGCTTTTTAGGTCAACATTGTACCAAACATCAGGAGGAATCCATCATCTTGTAATTTCTTGTAATTTCTTATAATTTCTTGTAATTTCTATGTTGTTATTGTCCACATTGTCCAATTAGTCAGTCATGGAAAACACGGGTTAATCAGTTAAGTAAAATTTACCAATAGTGAAAAAGTTTTATTGTAGTTTCATACTCTTTTCATTGAGTGTTTTTTCAGAACTAGACAAAGGGTAGTATAGTTTGTAGATTTACACCCTTTAAGCACATTCCCTATATCCCAAAAGAGGTACAGAGAAGTGGTGGACAGGCAAGTTGGAGAGGAAGATGGAAAGGCAAGGCCTGGGTGAACTAATGTGACTTTCAGAGGCAGGGACTTGAACGGATCGCTAAGTTGGTTACCTTGTTGCTGTTTCCTGAATGCCATAATTTCTTCAAAATTCAATACTTTTTAAATTTCATGAGCCTACTGCTTTGAATTTAAAATCACTAAAGTTCACGCTGAGAACGTGAGAGCCAACTTTTACAAAAACTATGTGATATTTGGTATCCAGTTTATAGATAGGTTCTCAGTATCCGTTAATTATTTTCCCTGATTATCTCTTTGTCATTTTTTTTGGTGTTACTCAACATTGATTCCCCCGCCCCCCGCCCCACGTAACTGTATAAATTTTGTGTGTGTTTTTGGTTTGTTTGTTTTGCTCCAAATTACTAGCTCCAAAGAGAATACTGTGTTTTTTCTCATCATTTTGACCATGGCAATTCACCATCGTATAAAGTTGTAGATGAAGTTGTCTATACTAATGGTGATCAAGGTAGTCTTGAGAAAAATAACATGATATTTCATCATTCTTCTTGTGGATTCTGGGTAGAAAGCTTGTCTGACTCATTTTGGAGGAGCAAAAAAGTATTATAAATTCCAATTGTCATAATCAGAAGATGTGTGGCATTTCTGACCACTAACCTGGCTCTCAGTTAAGTGTGTTGACACAGGGTAGTTAGTCTACAACACAGATTAAATGGCTTACTTCTGTATTTATCATTCTTCTTGTTTAAGTAGTAAGAAGTACAAATATTCAATATTTTCCGTATTCAGCAAGGCATGAGAATGAAATCATGATCTGTTGTTGGGACTGGCATTTGTGTCGAAGAGCTGCTTTGCCTAAAATCTGTATTATGTGGAAAACTGAAGACTTACCAAAACTGAGAGTTTGTATCTGGAGAAGCATGAGACCTTATTAACCTTTACAAAGTGAGATTGCAGAAGAGACAGTTTACAGATGTGTGTTGATTGGTCCATAGACAAGTTCTTAAAAATTGGAATTTGTTGTGAACATTTAAAATCAGGAGACGCATAAAAACCTGGATTTCTAACTTCTTTTGAAAAAAAGTGAGATCTGGTCACATAGAACATGCATTCTCTGAGGGTTGCAGTCTGCCAGGGCTGAGCGACAGCTGCCCCTTTTGAGTATAGGAAGCTGTGTAACTAAAACTATTTTTCAGCTCAAGGTACAGATGGAAATAAGGCTTGGACAGATATGCCAACTTTTGTGTTGTTGGAAGGCCTGAGAGAATGAACTGATGATTTAATTGGCCTCAGTTTTTTGCTCTAGAGTTTGCAAATTGTTGCAACAGGAATTTCTACCAAAAGTAAGAATAAGACTGGAATGAGCTTTGATTTGATTATTTAATATTGGAATTGGACTAAGGTATTAACTTATTATTTTGAAAATGAACTTCAAATCAAACTAAAGACTTTTCAAAAAATTTCCCACTGAAGTAATTTGAACCAGAACCAAGGTATATCACTCCAAAGAGTTTGAGCTGGAGCAGAAGCAGATCAAAATACTCTGTGACCTGGCTAAGCATGAACTAAATTGTTCCTTTATTTACTTCTAGTTCCAGAAGTAAAATATTATTTTCAGTGATTGTGGTGAAGAATGTACCAGAAATGACCATAAGTACCAGCATGTTGCACTGATTTCTGAACTTTGTCTTGCTAACCTCCTAAAGGATATTTAGCTTCCAACATCATTTGTCTTATCTTGATTCCATTAATTCTTGATGGAAAACATACTAAGGAAAATAATTGATTTGTGCATAAATATTTGTGGCTACATCTGTGATGATTACCTGGAAACTTTTGTATGTCCTTTCACCATTGACTCTCCCACACTTTATTAATCTTTTTTCCAGTTCATCTCATTTTTCTCCAGTAAAAGTTGAACCCTGCTTCCCAGAGTGGTTAGCTTTTGTAGCCTCTCATGACTCACTTGTGCTTTCTTACTCTCCACCTCCTCTGTGCTGTTGCTCACAGATGCCTTTACAAGCCTCCTCAAGGTAGGATTCAAGGAGAAAGTGAAGTTAAGCAGCTTGTGGAGTTCATGTAGATTGGAGTTTCTCAAGGAGAGGGCCATGGTCCAGCTGAATCAGAATCACTTGAGGTAGCTTGTTCCAAAAAAAAAAAAAAAAAAAAGAAGAGTCCCTACCTTTACCCCACATGACCTAGGTCAGAATCTATGGGGACAGGAGTCTGGAAATTTTCATTCTTCTGATTAAAAAAAAAAAACTTTTAGCTTTGAAATAATTGTAGATTCACAGCAGTTGTAAGAAATAATACAGAGAGATCCCTTGAGTCCTCTACCCAACACTGATAACCTTTTTTTAAAAAAAATTTGCCATTAATCTTTTATCTAAAATAATTTACACTATAGTTTCAAAACTTTTTATTAAAGTATAGTATACATATAGAAAAGCATACACATTTATGGTACAGGGGCAGCTCCTTGAAGTTTTTGGAGTGAACCAGCACCCAGATTAGGAAACAACATTTGCAGCCCTCCAGAAGGCCCCTTCTGCCCCTTCCAGTCACTCCAGGGTAAAGCCTGTTCTGAAATGAAATCATGCAGTACGTATTCTTTTGTGTCTGCCTTTTTTTGTTTAATTCATAGAATGCAAAAGGTGAAATTCAAAGAACACAAAATTAGTCATTTTAAAGTACATAATTCAGTGGCATTTAAACATTCATAATATCGTGCCACCACCACCTCTGTCTTGTTTCAAAATACTTTTCACTCCCCAAAGGGAAGCCTGTACCCATTAAGCAGTTGCTCTGTATTCCCTCCTCCCCAAATCCCTGGCAACCACCAATCTGCTTTCTGTCTCTCTGGATTTACCTATTCTGGACATTTCATATAAATGGAATCATACAACATGTGACTTTGTGTGTCTTCTTTCACTTAGCATAATATTTTCAAGGTTCTTCCACATTGTAACATGTATCAGTGCTTCATTCATTTTTGTGGAATATTATTCAACATTATTCATTTATATACCACAATTTGTTTATCCGTACATCCATTGATGGACACTTGGGTGGTTTCCATTCTTTTGCTGTGAATAGTGTTTGCTATGAATAGTGAACAGTGTTCCTGTGAACATTCCTGTACAAGTGTTTGTTTATCAAGTTACTGGGTCATATGCTAATTCTTTTTTTGTGTGTATTTTTTGTTTTTTGAATTTTATTTTTAATACAGCAGGTTCTTATTAGTTATCTATTTTATACATATTAGTGTATATATGTCAATCCCAATCTTCCAATTCATCCCACCACCACCAACCGCCTCCCCGCCCCACTTTCCCCCCTTGGTGTCCATATGTTTATTCTCTACATCTGTGTCTCTGTTTCTGGCTTGCAAACCGGTTCATCTGTACCATTTTTCTAGATTTCACATATATACATTAATAAACAATACTTGTTTTCCTCTTTCTGACTTAATTCACTCTGTATGACAGTCTCTAGGTCTATCCACGTCTCTACAAATGACCCAATTTTGTTCCTTCTTATGGCTGAGTAACATTGCATTGTATATATGTACCACATCTTCTTTATCCATTTGTCTGTGGATGGGCATTTAGGTTGCATCCATGACCTGGCTATTGTAAATAGTGCTGCAGTGAACACTGGGGTGCATGTGTCTTTTTGAATTATGGTTTTCTCTGGGTATATGCCCAGTAGTGGAATCTCTGAGTCATATTGTAATTGTATTTTTAGTTTTTTAAGGATCCTCCATACTGTTCTCCATAGTGGCTCTATCGATTTACATTCCCACCAACAGTGCAAGAGGGTTCCCTTTTCTCCACACCCTCTCCAGAATTTGTTGTTTGTAGATTTTTTGATGATGACCATTCTGACTGGTGTGAGGTGATACCTAATTGTAGTTTTGATTTGCATTTCTCTAATAGTTAGTGATGTTGAGCATCCTTCCATGTATTTGTTGGCAATCTGTATATCTTCTTTGGAGAAAATTCTGTTTAGATCTTCTGCCCATTTTTTGATTGGGCTTTTTTCTTTTTTAATATTGAGCTGCATGAGCTGTTTATATATTTTGGAGATTAATCCTTTGCCCATTGATTTGTTTGCAAATATTTTCTCCCATTCTGAGCATTATCTTTTCTTCTTGTTTACAGTTTCCTTTGCTGTGCAAAAGCTTTTAAGTTTCATTAGGTTCCATTTGTTTATTTTTGTTTTTATTTCCATTATTCTAGGAGGTGAGTCCAAAAAGATCTTGCTGTGATTTATGTCAAAGAGTGTTCTTCCTGTGTTTTCCTCTAAGAGTTTTACAGTGCTCGGTCTTACATTTAGGTCTGTAATCCATTTTGAGTTTATTTTTGTGTATGGTGTTAGGGAGTATTCTAATTTCATTCTTTTACATGTAGCTGTCCAGTTTTCCCAGCACCACTTATCGAAGAGTCTGTCTTTTCTCCATTGTATATCCTTGCCTCCTTTGTCATAGATTAGTCGACCATAGGTGTGTGGGTTTATCTCTGGGCTTTCTGTCCTGTTCCATTGACCTATATTTCTGTTTTTGTGCCAGTACCATATTGTCTTGATTACTGTAGCTTTGTAGTATAGTCTGAAGTCAGGGAGTCTGATTCCTCCAGCTCCGTTTTTTTCCCTGAAGATTGCTCTGGCTATTCGGGGTCTTTTGTGTCTCCATACAAATTTTAAGATTCTTTGTCCTAGTTCTGTAAAAAAATGCCATCGGGGGCTTCCCTGGTGGCACAGTGGTTGAGAGTCCGCCTGCTGATGCAGGGGACATGGGTTCGTGCCCCAGTCTGGGAAGATCCCACATGCCGTGGAGCAGCTGGACCCGTGGGCCATGGCCGCTGAGCCTGTGCGTCCGGAGCCTGTGTGCCGCAACGAGAGAGGCCACAGCAGTGAAAGGCCTGCGTACCGCAAAAAAAAAAAAAATGCCATTGGTAATTTGATAGGGATTGCATTGAATCTCTAGATTGCTTTGGGTAGTATAGTCATTTTCACAATACTGATTCTTCTAATCCAAGAACATGGTATATCTCTCCATCTGTGTCATCTTTGATTTCTTTCATCAGTGTCTTATAGTTTTCTGAGTACAGGTCTTTTGTCTCCTTAGGTAGGTTTATTCCTAGGTATTTTATTTTTTTGTTACAGTGGTGAATGGGATTGTTTCCTTAATTTCTCTTTCTGATCTTTTGTTGTTAGTGTATAGGAATCCAAGAGATTTCTGTGCATTAATCTTGTATCCTGCAGCTTTACCAAATTCATTGATTAGCTCTAGTAGTTTTCTGTGGCATCTTTAGAATTCTCTATGTATAGTATCATGTCATCTGCAAACAGTGACAGTTTTACTTCTTTTCCAGTTTGTATTCCTTTTATTTCCTTTTCTTCTCTGATTGCTGTGGTTAGGACTTCCAAAAGTATGTTGAATAGTAGTATGTTTGAATACTTTGAATAAAGTATGTTGAATAGTAGTGGTGAGAGTGGACATCCTTGTCTTGTTCCTGATCTTAGAGGAAATTATTTCAGTTTTTCACCATTGAGAATGATGTTTGCTGTGGGTTTGTCGTATATGGCCTTTGTTATGTTGAGGTAGGTTCCCTCCATGCCCACTTTCTGGAGAGTTTTTATGATAAATGGGTGTTGAATTTTGTCAAAAGCTTTTTCTGCATCTATTGATATGATCATATTTTTTTTTTTGTTTAAAACATCTTTATTGGAGTATAATTCCTTTACAATGGTGTGTTAGTTTCTGGTTTATAACAAAGTGAATCAGTTATACATATACGTATGTCCCCACATCTCTTCCCTCTTGTGTCATATGGTTTTTATTATTCAATTTGTTAATATGGTGTATCATATTGATTGATTTGCGTATATTGAAGAATCCTTGCATCCCTGGGATAAATCCCACTTGATCATGGTGTATGATCCTTTTAATGTGTTGTTGGATTCTGTTTGCTAGTATTTTGTTGAGGATTTTTGCATCTCTGTTCATCATTGGTATTGGTCTGTAATTTTCTTTTTTTGTAGTGTCTTTGTCTGGTTTTGGTATCAGGGTGATGGTGGCTTCATAGAATGAGTTTGGGAGTGTTCCTTCCTCTGCAGTGTTTTGGAAGAGTTTGAGAAGGATGGGTGTTAGCTCTTCTCTAAATGTTTGATAGAATTTGCCTGTGAAGCCATCTGGACCTGGGCTTTTGTTTGTTGGAAGATTTTTAATCACAGTTTCCATTTCAGTGCTTGTGATTGGTTTGTTTATATTTTCTATTTCTTCCTGGTTCAGTCTTGGAAGGTTATACCTTTCTAAGAATTTGTCCGTTTCTTCCAGGTTGTCCATTTTATTGGCATAGAATTGCTTGCAGTAGTCTCTTACTGTGCTTTGTATTTCTGTGGTGTCCATTGTAACTTCTTTTTCATTTCTAATTTTATTGATTTGAGTCCTGTCCCCCTTTTTCTTGATGAGTCTGGCTAAAGGTTTATCAATTTTTGTTTATCTTCTCAAAGAAGCAGCTTTTAGTTTTATTTATCTTTTCTGTTGTTTTCTTTGTTTCTATTTCATTTATTTCTACTCCAATCTTTATGATTTCTTTCCTTCTACTAACTTTGGGTTTTGTTTGTTCTTCTTTCTCTAGTTCCTTTAGGTGTAAGGTTAGATTGTTTATTTGAGATTTTTCTTGTTTCTTGAGGTAGATTGTATTGCTATAAACTTCCCTCTTAGAACTGCTTTTGCTACATCCCATAGGTTTTGGATCATCGTGTTTTCATTACATTTGTCTCTAGGTATTTTTTGATTTCCTCTTTGATTTCTTCAGTGTTCTCTTGGTTATTTAGTAACGTATTGTTTAGCCTCTATGTGTTTGTGTTTTTTACGTTTTTTTCCCTGTAATTGATTTCTAGTCTCTTAGCATTGTGGTTGGAAAAGATGCTTGATATGATTTCAATTTTCTTAAATTTACTGAGGCTTGATTTGTGACCCTAGATGTGATCTATCCTGGAGAATGTTCTGTGTGCACTTGAGAAGATGTAATCTGCTGTTTTTGGATGGAATGTCCTATAAATATCAATTAAATCTATCTGGTCTATTGTGTCATTTAAAGCTTGTGTTTCCATATTAATTTTCTGTCTGGATGATCTCTCCATTGGTGTAAGTGAGGGGTTAAAGTCCCCCACTATTGTGTTACTATCGATTTCCTGTTTTATAGCTGTTAGCATTTGCCTTATGTATCGAGGTGCTCCTATGTTGGGTGCATATATGTTTATAATTGTTATGTCTTCTTCTTGGATTCATCCCTTGATCATTATATAGTGTCCTTCCTTGTGTCTTTTAACAGTGTTTGTTTTAAAGTTTATTTTATCTGATATGTGTATTGCTACTCCAGCTTTCTTTTGATTTCCCTTTGCATGGAATATCTGTTTCCATCCCCTCACTTTCAGTCTGTATGTGTCCCTAGGTCTGAAGTGGTCTCTTGTAGACAGCATATATATGGGTCTTGTTTTTGTATCTATTCAAAAGCCTGTGTCTTTTGGTTGCAGCCTTTAATCCATTCACATTTAAGGTAATTATTGATATTATGTTCCTGTTACCATTTTCTTAATTGTTTTGGGTTCGTTTTTGTGAGTCCATTTCTTCTCTTGTCTTTCCCACTTAGAGAAGTTCCTTTAGTGTTGGTTGTAGAGCTGGTTTGGTGGTGCTGAATTCTCTTAGCTTTTGCTTGTCTGTAAAGCTTTTGATTTCTCCATTGAATCTGAATGAGATCCTCGCTGGGTACAGTAATCTTGGTTGTAGGTACTTCCCTTTCATCACTTTAAATATGTCATTCCACTCCCTTCTGGCTTGTAGAGTTTCTGCTGAGAAAACAGCTGTTAACCTTATGGGAGTTCCCTTGTATGTTATTTGTCATTTTTCCCTTGTAGCTTTTAATTATTTTTCTTTGTCTTTAATTTTTGTCAGTTTGATTACTATGTATTTCAGCATGTTTCTCCTTGGGTTTATCCTGCCTGGGACTCTCTGCACTTCCTCGACTTGGGTGGCTATTTCCTTTCCCATATTAGGGAAGTTTTTAAGTATAATCTCCTCAAATATTTTCTTGGGTCCTTTCTCTCTCTCTTCTCCTTCTGGGATCTCTATAATGTGAATGTTGGTGCGTTTAATGTTGTCCCAGAGGTCTCTTAGGTTGTCTTCATTTCTTTTCATTCTTTTTTTCTTTATTCTTTTCTGCGGCAGTGAATTTCACCGTTCTGTCTTCCAGGTCACTTATCTGTTCTGCCTCAGTTATTCTGCTATTGATTCCTTCTAGTGTATTTTTCATTTCAGTTATTGTATTGTTCATCTCTGTTGGTTTATTGTTTAATTCTTCTAGGTGTTTGTTCTTTAATTCTTCTATGTCTTTGTTAAACATTTGTTGCATATTCTTGATCTTTGCCTCCATTCTTTGTCCGAGGTCCTGGATCATCTTCACTATCATTATTCTGAATTTTTTTTCAGGAAGGTTGCCTATCTCCACTTCATTTAGTTGTTTTTCTGGCATTTTATCTTGTTCCTTTATCTAGTACATAATCCTCTGCCTTTACATTTTGTCTATCTTTCTGTGAATGTGTTTTTTGTTCCACTGTGTGCAGGACTGTAGTCCTTCTTGCTTCTGCTGTCTGCCCTCTGGTGGATGAGGCTGTCTAAGAGGCTTGTGCAAGCTTCCTGATGGGAGGGACTGGTGATGGGTGAGGCTGGGTGTTGCTCTGGTGGGCAGAGCTCAGTAAAACTTTAATCCACTTCCCTGCTGATAGGTGGGGCTGAGTTCCCTCCCTGTTGGTTTTTTGACCTGAGGCAACCCAGCACTGGAGCCTAGAGGCTCTTTGGTGGGGCTAATGGCAGACTCTGGGAGTGCTTATGCCAAGGAGTACTTCCCAGAACTTCTGCTGCCAGTGTCCTTGTCCTTGCGGTGAGCCGCAGACACCCCCCCTCCCCCGACCCGCCACCTGGCCTCTGCAGGAGATACTCCAACACTAGCAAGTAGGTCTGGTTCAGTCTCCTATGGGTCACTGCTTTTTCCCCCTGGGTCATGATGTGCACCCTACTTTGTGTGTGCCCTCCAAGAGTGGATTCTCTGTTTCCCCCAGTCCTGTTGAAGTCCTGCAATCAAATCCCAGTAGCCTGCAAAGTCTGGTTCTCTGGGAATACCCCTCCTGTTGCTGGACCCCCAGGTTGGGAATCCTGACGTCGGGCTCAGAACCTTTACTCCAGTGGGTGGGCCTCTGTGGTATAATTGTTCTCCAGGTTGTGAGTCACCCACCCAGCAGTTATGGGATTTGATTTTATTGTGATTGCGCCCCTCCTACCGTCTCATTGTGGCTTCTCCTTTGGCTTTGTATGTGGGGTATCTTTTTTGGTGAGTTCCAGTGTCTTCCTGTCATGATTGTTCAGCAGTTTCTGTGTTTAACTTTTTGTGAAATCAGCAGACTGTTTCCCCAACAGCTGAGCCATTTTACACTATCCGCGGTACTGTACAAGTGCTACCATTTCTCCATGTTCTTGCTGGCACTTGCTGTTTTTTGTTTTTGTGATTATAACCATCCTCATGGGTACAAAGTGGTACCTCATTGTGACTATGATTTTTATTTCTCTATGAATAATGATGTTGAACATCTTTTTACATGCTTGCTGACCATTTGTATTCTTCTTCAGGTAAAAATGTCTGTTGACGTCTATTCAAGTCCTTTGCTCATTTTATAATTGGGTTCTTTTTTGGTTGTTGTTATTGTAAGTTATAGGAGTTCTTCATATATTCTTGATGCTATACTACTATTGCATTTCTCTGTCAGTCTGAAATTACATCAGATTAACACTTAAAAGGAAAAATATATTGTAACTACCCCTGTGGTTTTTTTGTCTCCCCCTTATAGCCCTCTTGCCATGCCCAGTACTTCCTATTTCCTGTCCTGTTTTGTTTTTCTTCATCATATTTACTGCTATCTAATAAGCTATCTAATTTATTTAATTTCTTATTGTCTGTCTCCCTTAGCTAGAATTCTGGCTCCATGTGGACAATGATATTTTTCTGTTTTGTTCATTTCTATATCCCCGTGTGTTAGGTCAAGGATTAATAAACCATGGCCTGAAAGCCAAATCTGGACTGTTGCCTGTTTTTGAATGGCCTGCAAACTAAGAATGGTTTTGCCTTTTTTAAATGGTTGAAAAAAACTCCAAAGAAGAATAGTATTTCATGACTCCAAAAAATTATATGAAATTCAAATTTCAGTGTTTATGATGAAGTTTCATTGGAACACGGCCATGCTCAGTCATTTGTGTATTTTCTCTGGCTGCTTTTCATGTTACAGAGGCAGAGTTTAGTAGTTGTAGAGTTGTCTGTGTGGCCAAGCCTGAACTATATAACATATCTGGCTCTTTACAGAAAGATTTGCCTGGCACATAGATGAACAATAATTTTTTGTTGAATGAATGGATGAATCTTAGCCTATACCACCACAGAGGAATCTAAATTGGAAATCTTTCAGCAATCTGGTCTTGAAAATTTGAGCTTAATTGGCTGCTTAATAAAAATATCCTCAATGATTGTTTGGTAATACATTTTCATTGGCTTCTCTTCATCCTATAAATAGTGAGAATTGATGATGAAATACCAGGGAGTTTGTAATTGTTAGGATAGTGTCAGGTAGGATAGGTTTATTGTACAATTTTTACTAGTGTTAGTTTGAAAAAGACTATAACAACATGGAGTATACATCCTGTGTTTATTATTCTATTTAAAAATGATTCAAGAAATTGTTTCAAAAGCAGTTCCAGTTTTTCCCTCATTAGCTTTAGATTAATAAAACTACCTGCTTATTAATGAAGGCAATAGTAAAAATAATTTTGATATCTTAGCATACTTAATTTTGAATAAGAAAGTGTATTATCACGTAATTTCATTCTACTGTTGAATTTGCCCTTGATTAACAAGGTATGAATACTAACATATTAGTAATTTCCTGTAAATGTCTAACTTCTCCTTAAAGGAAGATTGGAAATTGGACAGACATAAATCATTTTATATAAAAATGATTTTACAATGTGCCAGTCCAGTTTTTGTACAACATTTGAAAACTAAATTTTTTGCATCTGTAAGTGCTGTTAATAGAGGTCTCATAATAGATCCCCAGAGGTACAGTATACCCCATAGCCTTGCAAACAGTTCTTATTTTATGCTTTCAGCAAAGGACATTAAATGGGTAATACAGGTTGTGGTTTAGAGTGAAAGAGTAATGCTTTGCAGATCTTTGCCTTGGCTCGGTGTTTCCAAATTTCATTAATAAGAAAGGGTTTCCATGTCATGGTGGGTGTGTAGCTCTTGATTCGCCTCTTGGCTTTCCTGCCCTCTCTTTGCTGGGTTAAGCAAAGTGATCTTGTTTTTTAAAGCTTTGTCTCCTTTGAAAGTTATAAGTAAACTTAAAAAATATTTTGCTTTTAAAATGTTATCTTTTAGAAACTGAAAATTCTGTTGCCTGAATTTATTTCATTTCTCTTGTTTCAACTGTGAAAAGATTGGATTCTTAATACTCTTACATTTTTCTGGCATTTCTTTATAGCAGTAACCTGTAGGAATCAGTAAGTATCAGCTTGCTTAAGGGCTTATAGTACACAGTGATCAGTTATTCTATTTATATCTATTTGTAATTAACTCCTATTCATTCTGCAAATATTTATTGAGTACCTACTGTGTACCAAGCATTACTTTAGACATTGGGATACAACACCTAAAAAGACAAATTATTGTACTTTATAGGGCTTACATTCTGTGGGGAGAATTAGACAATTATATATAATGTCAAGTAGTAAAAAGTACCATAGAGAAGAATAAGATAGTAAGAGAAAAAATCATTGGGGAAGGTTGGGGAAATGCTAAGTCAGTATGGGGAGGACTGACCTGCCCAGAGATGTCACATGAACAAGATGGGGGAGAAAGCCATGCAAACAAAGGTGTCGGGGAAGGGAGTCTTGGGTTTGAAGGGAAAGTCTCTTCTTATCCCAGTTTATTCTTCTTTCTAGTACTACCATCATGGGACATCAGCTATTTATATATGCAGACATACGTGTATGTGTATGTTTCTGTATACACACACACACACACACACACACACACACACAGAGTCTTTATTTACTGCCTCTTTCCCCTACTATAATTGCTCACTAAGCTCAGCATTTCAAAATGTAAAAGCCCTCAGGTGGGAGTGTTCCTCTTGTGCAAGAATTACAAGGAGGCATGTGGCTGGTGCATAGTAAGGGAGAGGAAGAGAGGGGCCAGATCACGTAGGGCCTTGTAAACCTTGGAAAGTAAGACTTTAGATTTTATTCTAAAGTATGACAGGAAACCATTGCAGGTTTTTGAACAGGGGAGTAAACAGGGTTTTAAAAGGATCGCTGGCTACTGATTGGATATAATGATTGCTAGTTGTACAAAATGATTCAGCTCAGAAAATCAACAACAAATGACCGTATAAAAAGCTTATGTACATTATAAGGGGAAAGTTAGTATATGGGGTGGTCAGTTTATACTGAGTGATAAGTACAATTTTTTTTCAGTTTTATTGAAATATAATTTATATACAACAAAATGCACCAATTTTAAGTGTACAATTTGATGAGTTTTGACAAATGTAACTACCAATGTAACTACCAACTCAATCTCGACATATAACATTTCCATCACCCCCAAAATTCTCTCATAATGCCTGTCTGCAGTGGATCCCCTCCTCTCAGCCACCCCTGGCAACTACTATCTGCTTTTTTCATAATTTGGCCTTTTCTAGAATTTGGTATAAGTAGAATCATACATTATGTGGCCTTTTGTGAGTGGCTTCTTTCACTTAGCATAATGCTTTTGAGATTCATCCATATTGTTGGGTAAATTAGGAATTTGTTCCTTTTATTGCTGAATAGTGTTTCATTGAATTGATATATCACAATTTGTTTATCCATTTACCACTCGATGAGCATTTGTGTTGTTTCCCTCTTTTGGCCGTTCTGATTAAAGCTGATATGAACATTTTCATTCAAGTCTTTATGTGGACATATGCTTTCATTTTTCTTGGATAAATAGTTAGGAGTAGAATTGCTGGATCTATGGTAAGTGTATGCTTAACTTTAAAGAAACTGCCAAACTATTTGCTATTTTTATTCTTACTAGCAGTGTATGAGGGTTACAGTTGCTCTACTTTCTTGCCAAAACTCACTATTGTTGGCCTTTTAAATCTAACCATTTTAGTGGTATCTTGTGGTTTCAATTTGCATTCCCTAATGACTAATGATATTATACATATTTTCATGTATTATTTGCAATCTGTTCATGAAATTGTTTGCCCATTAAAAACTTTGGATTGTCTTACTGAGTTGTATGATTTTTTTATATATACTGGATACAAGTCCTCTACCTTTATGTTTTGTAAAATTTTTCTTCCAGGCTGTGGCTTGATATTTTAAAATAAAGTTTTAATTTTAGAACGGTTTTAGATTTATAGAAAAATTGAGAAGCTAATACAGAGAATTCCAGTACACCCAATACCTCATCTTCCCTATTAGCGTCTATATTAGTATGGTGGTACATGTTTCACAGTTAATGAACCTGTATTAACACATTATTATTAACTAAAGTCCATATTTTATTTGGATTCTTTAGTTTTACCTAATGTGAAAATCTTTTTTTGTTCCAAAGTGTTTTTCACCTTAGATTATGTTTTTCATCTCTAGAAGTTTGATTAATTTATTTTTTCATAGCTTCTTTTTCTTATCTTCATGTTTTCCTATACGTACTTGAACATATAGAGTATGTTTGCGAAAGCTAGTTTAACATTGTTAGTTAACATTAGAATTGTTTGCTAGTTCTATCATCTGTCATTTATAGGTCTGTTTTTGTGTGGTAATTTCTTCTGGTTATGAGGCATAGTTTTCTGCTTATTTGAATGCTGGTCATCTTTGATTTTTTTTTAAACACTGTATTTTACATCTTTGGGAGTTGGATATTGTAGTATTTCTTCAAATATTGTAGGACTTTGTTCTGGGACACTGTTGTGTAAATCATTTTGATCCTTTTGAGGCTTTTTTTTTTTTTTTTTTGTGGTACGCGGGCCTCTCACTGTTGTGGCCTCTCCCGTTGCGGAGCACAGGCTCCGGACGCGCAGGCTCAGCGGCCATGGCTCACGGGCCCAGCCACTCTGCAGCATGTGGGATCTCCCTGGACTGGGGCACGAACCCGCACCCCCTGCATCAGCAGGCGGACTCTCAACCACTGCGCCACCAGGGAAGCCCTTGAGGCTTCTTTAAAACCTTGTTAGTGCAAGTCTAAAGTAGCCTTGTTTCTAGGGCTGATTTGGCCCAACTCTAGACGTTACCTGAGACTTTTCCTGATGTCCTCACTCTGGCTGATGGGAACATGACTTATTCTCCCCTCTGTGTGAGCTCCAGGGATTGCTCAGCTTACTCTTTTCCAGGGGTTCTTTCTTTGGTCTTGTAGCTTCCTCACAAGTGTATGTAGGCTAATACTCATTTAAAGTCTCAGGGTTCTACAGGCCTCTGGCATTCTCTCCGTGTAGCTTCCTCCTCTTTGCACCCTGTACTGCATATTCTAGCCTTTCTGGCCTCCGTGAACTCATAACTTTGTCTCCTCAACTCTGGAAGAATGTTGGCTCTTTTTTGGGTTCCTCTTCCCTGTGCTGTGGTCTGAAAAGTATCTCTAGGGATTAAGTGGAGGCACCTGATTTGTGTCTGTTTTTCTCAGGATCACAGTCCTGTGCTGGCTATTGAATGAAGTCTGTCTGTTTCATATATTTTGTCTGATTTTCTAGTTAGGAGGACAAATATGATCCCTATTATGCCTTCAAAGTCAGAAGCAGAAGTTCAGTAGACACACTTTTGAAGTTATAAATGTATTTTGAAGTAGGAGAAGTATTTTTGAAAAAAAATTGCTTCTAATATATCCTTTAATTTTCTCATATCCCTTTTTCTTAGGTATTTTTGAAATGTCAAATTTAAACATTGGGCAAGAGTTATTTTTAGAATAATTTAGTTCACTTTGTGATTTTTAGTTTTGTATTATATTGAAATTAATTTTGCAGAGCTTATTTGCTGATATATCCCATTTTAAAGATTGTTGAAATGGCATATATACTGTTATGATCTTGTACATATATTCTGGGAATGACTAAATATGATGCTTTAAATTTTTCTCACATTTCAGTTCCTTTCTCACATACTTTGAAAGATATATGTGATTAGGCAAGGGAGGTTATGTAGAGTAAAAAAAAAAAAACCCTTGTAATATGGTGATAATTTACTTGTGCTTACTTGTACAGTCTCTCTGTTCAGTGTCATAGAGGCTTCTGACCTGGGTCTTTATATGTTTGGATATATGGGTTCAGGCTTTTGAGCATGAGCCGCCCGCTCTTGCTTGGCCCTGCCTGCAGTAAACCTTTCTCTGCCGCTCCCCCAATATACACACATACGAAATAATCCAGGGCAAGGATTCAGTCTTTATCTGTTCTAAATCATAGTCCTTATTTAGTTGTGATCTCTTTCCCAATATTTAGTTGTGAATTGATTTAGGTAGAATATTCACTTGGAAGGCCTTATTCAAACTCGTTACAATTAATTACGCAATTTCTTTCCTTCATCTTATAAAATGCCCCGTTTTTATTAATGGTTTTATTTATCTCTCAAGTTTGGAAGTTCTGGTCCTTTTCTCTTTCTTTCTGTTTCTTTTTCCCTGCTGCTGTCATTTCATATCAAGTGGTTAATGTTTCAAGCCTGCATTGTAAAATAGCCTCCAGTTTGGTCTCTCTGATTTCAGTTTCCTCCCCTTCCTTTTCATATATCAATAATATGTGAATGTCAGTTTATGTTTCCTTGGCCAGTATACTCATCTTGACTTTTTCTTCTACAGAAAGCTTGAATGGCTTCTCATTATTTTCCCAATCAAGTCCAGATTCTGATGAGTGGCATGGAGCAATCTCCATATTTGGCTCCAGCCAACCATGTTTCCTAAATGTGTCTTCTGTGACTCTGACGCTTTACGGCTGCCTATGTGTTGCTCCCTGCATATCCACCAAGTGGAATTTTCTAGCTCCCTGACCAGTCTTTGGTTTTGTTTTACATCCTTCAAGAAGTCTGCTATTAACTTCTTCATCTTATACTGGGACATTTCCTTTTGAATCCTCAAAGTACTTATTGTTTGTATCACTCACTTTCTATTTAATTATACAGACCTTTTGTTGTTTTCCAGTCTGTGATCTTCTAAAATTCTGTGGACAATTAGATTTTCTAACTGCATTAGAACAAAAGCCCTGGTCTCAAATACCTGACCCCTTTGCTCAAGTTATAGGTACACATTAGGGAGGTCTTAATGTTGTGGTCAGTTTTTCTTGGATCCAGGAAACTGGGGACATTTGTAGATAATTTTGGGCATTTGGTGATCTTTAGGTTGGTAAAGAATTGCCCTGGTTTCCTAGATAATATTGGTCTTAGCTTAGAACATAGTTAATTTTTCTGCATTGACTGTGATTTCTGACTCAGATACTCTCTTGCGTTTGGATATCTAATTGTCCCAGCACCATTTATGGAAAAGACTATACTTTCTTTTCTCTTTTTTTTTTTAATACTGTAACTGAAACTTTATTGCATATATATTTTCACTTACTAAATTGCTGAACCCAGTAAAGAAGTATTTGTTTTCTGCTTTTTTAAAAAAATTAATTTTTATTGGAGTATAGTTGATTTACAATGTTGTATTAGTTTCTGCTGTACAGCAAAGTCAGTCAGTTATACATATACATATATCTACTCTTTTTTAGATTCTTTTCCCATATAGGTCATTACAGAATATTGAGTAGAGTTCCTTTTGCTATACAGTAGGTTCGTATAAGTTATCCTTTCTTTATTGAATTGTTTTGGCATCCCTGATGAATTGACCATAAGTGTAAGGCTTATTTCTGGACACTTCTATTGCATTGATCTATGTCTATCCTTAGCTATATGTCCATATTACACTGTCTTGATTACTTTAATTTGTAGTAAGTTATAAAACCTAGAAGTGTGAGCCTTCAATTTTTAAAAGAAAAAAAGTGTTTTTCTTTTAAAAATTGTTCTGACTATTCTTAGTTCCTTGCATTTCCATATGAATTGTAAGATTAGTTTGTCAATTTTTGCAAAAAACGGCAGCTAGGATTTGATAAGGGATTGTGTTGAATCAGACCAATTTGGGGAGTATTGCCATCTTAAAGATATTAAGTCTTCTGTTCTATGTACATTGATGTCCTTCCATTGACTTAGGTCTTTAATTTCTTTAAAACATGTTTTATAGTTTTTACTGTACACCTCTTACACTTCTTTTGTTAAATTTATTCCTATTTTATTCTTTTTGATGTTATTGTAAATTGAATTGTTTTCTTAATTTCATTTTCAGATTTTTCATTACTAAGGTATAGAAATACAACTGATTTTTGCATATTGAGCTTATATCTTGCAATCCTGTTGAACTTTTTTATTAGTTCTCATAGTTTTTTAGTGGAGTTTTTAGGATTTTTTGTATACAAGATCATGTCATCTTCCAATAGAGGTAATTTTACTTCTTCCTTTCTAATCTAGATGCTCTTTGTTTTTCTTTCTTGCCTAATTGTCTTGTTCAGAATATCCACTATAATGCTGAAAAGAAGTGGTAAGAGTGAACATTGTTGTGTTTTTCCTGATCTTAGGGGAAAGGGTCTTTCACCATTAAATATGATGTTAGCTTTGGACTCCTGTAGATGCCCTTTATCATGTTAAGGAAGTTCCCTTCTATTTCTAGTTTGTTGAGTGTTTTTCTCATGAAAGGGTATTGGATTTTGTCAAATACTGTTTCTCTATTAATATGATCATGTTTTAAAAATTTGTTTTATTCTTTATTTTATTAACATGGTGTATTACAATGAGTTTCAGATATTGAACCAAACTTGCTTTCCTGAAATCCCTCGTGTTCATGGTGTTTAATCCTTTCATATTTTGCTGCATTTGCTTTCCTTGAGGATTTTGGTGTCAATATTCACAAGGTATATTGTCCTGTAGTTTCCTTTCCTTATGATATCTTTGCTTTGTTTTGGAATCAGGGTTGCACTGGTATCATACAATGAGTTGGGAAGTGTTCTTTCCCTTTCTAGTTTGTGGAAGAGTTTATGAAGTGTTGACATTAATTCTTCTCTAAGACTAATGGTATTTTAATGTTTGTTTTTATCTTTTAGGATTCTCCTTTTACAAATGCAGGAATGGGATCTAATCTAAATCTCCTGGGTGAAATTGAGTGTGATGCCAGCATAATGGATGGAAAATCCCTGAATTTTGGAGCTGTTGGAGCACTGAGTGGTATGTGAACATTATAACACATTATCTCTATTCTTAGAAAAAACCTGAATATTACCATTTCATTCCTCCTAAAGACTTAGCTCAATTGTTTTCTTCATTCTTACTTGGAATAGTGTTGAAAACAAACATTGTTTTCTTTTATGGAATTTAAAACAGAAAATCTTACCTACAGATAGAAAGAAAACAGTGAAATAGCTTATGTCCAAGTCTTTGGTTAGAGTTTGATCATTCTCCTCCATCTCCTCAAGAGATTACAGACATGTAAAATGGGAGTTAGGATATTCTATTAGTTTTGCAATTATTTGAATACACAAATAATATATTTTTATTGTTAAAAACTTCAAATGATATAAATAAAATTTACCTTTGGTCTTCCAAATCTTTCCTTCCAAAACTCTCCTTAGGAGGTTTAACCAGTAAAATAATGTACATTTATCCATATTTATATGTAAGAGAAACATAGTTTTGCACATATTTAAAAAAAATCAATGTACATATTATTATGAAACTTTCTTTTTTTCTTTTTTTCTTTTTGCGGTACACGGGCCTCTCACTGTTGTGGCCTCTCCCGTTGCGGAGCACAGGCTCCGGACGCGCAGGCTCAGCGGCCATGGCTCACGGGCCCAGCCGCTCCGCGGCATGTGGGATCTTCCCGGACTGGGGCACGAACCTGCGTCCCCTGCATCGACAGGCGGACTCTCAACCATTGCGCCACCAGGGAAGCCCTCTTTTTTTCTTTAAATAGGATGTCTTGGAGATTTTTTCCACATCAGTACATATAAGATACAAATGTTTTGCTGTTTACTTATTAAACAAAATATACATGAAGGGCACAGATTTTTGAAAAAAATATATTTTTTTGGAGTATAGTTGATTTACAATGTTGTGTTAGTTTCTGCTATACAGCAAAGTCAATCAGTTATACATATGTCCACTCTTTTTTAGATTCTTTTCCCATATAGGCCATTACAGAATATTGAGTAGAGCTCCTTTTGCTATACAGTAGGTCCTTATTGGTTATCTATTTTATATATAATATTATGTATATGTCAATCCTAATCTCCCAGTTTATCCCTCCTCCCCTTCCCCCTGGTAACCATATGTTTGTTTTCTACATCTGTGACTATATTTCTCTTTTATAAATAAGTTCATTTGTACCATTTTTTAGATTCCACATATAAGCGATTTTAAGTATAAAACTTCATTAATTTCTAGATGTATATAGCCATGTAAACCACCACCAAATCAAGACATAAAACATTTCCATGTCAAAATATAGAACATTTCCAAACTCCCAGAAGGGTTCTTTATGCCTCTTCCTAGTTTATACCTCTTGTACTCTCCTCCTACCCACTCCCCCTTGTCCATTAATTCTGACTTTAGGCACCATAGGTTAATTTGCCTGTTCTTCAGATTCCTATGAATGGAATCGTACACCTCTGTGTCTGGTTTCTTTTGCTTAATGTTATGCCTGTGAGATTGATTTATGATTTGTGTCATAGTAGTTTTTTCTTTTGTGTTAATAGCATTTTATTGCATGTGTATAAAATAACTTATTCTCTTGGTGGATATTTAAATAATTTCTAGTTTTTGACTGTTATGAATAAAACTCCAGTGCATATTTTTGTGCATGTCTTTTGGTAGACATATGCACTTATTAATATTTCCCTTGAGTACAAACCTAGGATTTGGAATGGTAAGTTTAAGTACATATGTACTTTGCTTTAGAAGATACTGTCAGACAGTTTTAGAAAGTAGTTGTTACAATCTATGCTCCCACAATGTATGAGCATTTCAGTTACTCTGCATCCTTGCCAATGTTTGATACTGTTATTCTTTTTAAAATTTAGTCATTTTGATACGTGTGTAGTGGTATTATTGTTTTAATTTGAGTTTCTCTGGTGACTAATGATATTGAGAACCGTCTCATATGCTTATTGGCCATTTAGATGTCCTTGTTGTGCAGTGTGTTCAAGTCTTTTGCATACTTTTTTTTTGCGGTACGCGGGCCTCTCACTGTTGTGGCCCCTCCCGTTGCGGAGCACAGGCTCCGGACGCGCAGGCTCCGGATGCGCAGGCTCAGCAGCCATGGCTCACGGGCCCAGCCACTCCACGGCATGTGGAATCTTCCCAGACCGGGGCACGAACCCGTGTCTCCTGCATCGGCAGGCGGACTCTCAACCATTGCGCCACCAGGGAAGCCCCTGCATACTTTTTATTGGATTTTTAAAAAATTTATTTGTTGGAGTACCTTATATATTTTTCATACAGATCCTTTGTCAGATACATGTATTGTGAATATCTGCTCCCAGTCTGTTGCTCACTCTTCTAATGAAGTTTAAGTTATCAACCTTTAATGTTATGGTTAATTTTTATTGTATTTTGTTTAAGAAATCTTTGCCTACCCAAAGTTTTGAAGGTAGCTTCCACTGTTTTCTTTTAGTAGTTCTATTGTTTTTAACCCTTCACATTTAGCTTTCTTATCAAGCTCAGATTAATTTGAGTGAAGTATGAACCGAAATTAACTTTTTGCCCTCTTATGGATATCCAAATGACTCATTGCTATTGTCAATAGAAAGGACAGTTCTTTCCTCATAGAATTGTGTTGGCAAATCATGTGACTGTATGTGTAATGGTTTGTTTCTATACCTTCTATTCCATTAATCTGTCTATTGCCAGTCCCACACTGTCTTGATTTCTATAGCTTTATATTGTATTTTGATAATTTGATAGTGTAAGACTTCCAACTTCCTTTTTCTTTTTTTTCTTTACAGCTGTATTGGCTATTCTTTTTTTTTTTTTTTTTTTTTTTTTTTGTGGTACGTGGGCCTCTCACTTTTGTGGTCTCTCCCATTGAGGAGCACAGGCTCCGGACGCGCAGGCTCAGCAGCCATGGCTCACGGGCCTAGCCGCTCCGCGACATGTGGGATCTTCCCGGACCGGGGCACGAACCCGCGTCCCCTGCATCGGCAGGCGGACTCTCAACCACTGCGCCACCAGGGAAGCCCTTTTTTTTTTTTTTTAATAAATTTATTTTTGGCTGTGTTGGGTCTGGGCTTTCTCTAGTTGCGATGAGCGGGGGCTACTCTTTGTTGCGATGCGTGGGCTTCTCATTGCGTGGCTTCTCTTGTTTCAGAGCACGGGCTCTAGGCATGCAAGCTTCAGTAGTTGTGGCACATGGGCTCAGTAGTTGTGGCACATGGGCTCAGTAGTTGTGGCTCGCGGGCTCTAGAGCGCAGGCTCAGTAGTTGTGGCGCATGGGCTTAGCTGCTCCACAGCATGTGGGATGTTCCCAGACCAGGGCTCGAACCCATGTCCCCCACATTGGCAGGCGGATTCTTAACCACTGTGCCACCAGGGAAGCCCCTGTATTGGCTATTCTAAGTTTATGGCATTTTCATAAAATTTTTAGAATCAACTTGTCAATGTCCATAATAAAACCCTGCTGAGATTTTGACTGGTATTGCATTGAATGTATAAAACCATATGTGGACAACTGACATCTTAACAATATTGCATATTCCTGTTCATGAACATGAAATATGTGCATTTGTATAAATATTATTCATTTCTTTCTCAGCAGTGTTTTATGGTTTTTAGTATAGATGTCTTATACACCCTTTTTATTAGATTTATTCTAGATATTAAGTTTTTTTGATGGCTATTGTAAATATATATTTTAAAAATTAATATACAGTTATTTTTATATTTAGAAATACAGTTGAGTTTTGTGTATTGGACTTATATTCAGTGGCCTTGATGACTTCACTTATTAATTCAAGCAATTAGAAAAATAGATTCTCTTGTAATTTCTATATACACAGTCACATCTTTGAATCATGGCAGTTTTTTTTTTTCCTTTCTAATATTAAAAATTTTTTTTTCTTGCATTATTGTGCTGGCTCTGACACTCGGTGCAATATTGAATATAAGCAGTGATAGTGTACATCCTTGCTTTGTTCCTGGTCTTAGAGGGAGAGCATTAGATATTTCACCATACTGTGTGCTGGTAGCTGTAGGATTTTCATAAATGCTCTTTATCAGATTGAGGACATTTCCTTCTAGTCTTAGTTTGCTGATAATTTTTATTTTAAATGGGTTATTGAATATCATTAAGTGTTTTTCTGCATCTTTGGCTTTTCTTTTTTATTTTGTTACATATGATGGAATTTATGGTTGATTTTTGAATGTTAAACCAACTTTTCATTCCTGGCATAAAGTCAGGATTGTAATTTTTTATCTTTTTCACATTCCACTGGATTTGATTTACTGATGTTTAAGATTTTGACATCTATGTTTATCTAATAGATTGGCTTTAATTTTACTTTCTTAAAATATTCTTTTTAGATTTTGGAATCATGTTATGGCTGGCCTCATAAAATGAGTTGGGATTTTTTTCTCCTCTGTTCTTTGAAAGAGTGTGTGTACAATTGGAATGTTTTTTAATTGTTTGGAAAATGCATTAGTTATTTTGAATCATTGGAGTTTTCTCTGTGGGAAGTTTTAAATAAATGGGATTCAATTTCTTTACCAGTTATAAGATTATCTATATTTTTTCTTATGTGTGTTTCCCAAGGAATTTGTCTTTTTCATAGGAGTTGTCAAATTTATTTGCCTAAAGACTTTATTGACTTCCAGTTTAATGTCACTGTGGTTAGAGAATGTATTCTGAATGGTTCCAACCCCTTGAAACTTTCTGAGACTTGCTTTATGGCTCAGCTTATGGCGTATTTTGATGAATGTTCCATGTGAACGTCAAAAGAGTATTCTGCAGTTGTTGGGTGTGTATTCTATGTATGTCAACTAGGTCAATTTACTTATTCATTGTTCCAATCTTCTGTATCTTTTCTGATTTTTGTGATAGGTAAGAACAGCATTTCAATTAGTTTTAATTTCTTTTATTATGAGGTTTTATTGGTATTTAATGAAATTTCATATTTTTAAAGGCCATTAGCATTTCTCTGTGAACTGTTTATACTTCTTGTGTGGCTTGCCTTTTACCTCTGTTTATAACGTGCTTTATCATATTGGAATTTAAAATTTTATTTGTCAAACTTATTACTTTCCCTTTTGTGGCTTTTGTATTTTGCATTTCTTTTTTTTTTTTGTATTTTGCATTTCTTAAGGTTTATCTCACTCATAACTGTAACTATAGTCACTTACATTTTCTTCAGATACATGTGTAATTTATTTTTCATTGGCTTCTTGAATGCAGTTTGTTGATCAATTTCTGAATTGATCAGCAAATTGTCCCTATATAATTTATTGAATAACAACAGTAACAATAATATTAAGTACCATTTATTGGGTGAGTATTACATACATACCATGCAATGTTCTCCAGTAGTTCATGTATGTTAAATCATTTAGTTCTCATGATAACCTTCTGAGGTCAGTACTTTTATCCCCATTTTATAGGTGAGGAAACTGAGACACAGGAGAGATTTAGTAATTTGTTCAAGGTTACTGTGTCAGTCTGGGTCCAACTAGGGGACAGAAACCACACAGCAGTTTAAACAGGAGAAGCTTAATGTAAAGGGCAGAGGGAGACTACCCAGGTAAGGATAAAGTTGGAAGGGAGTTCAGACCTCACAGAAAAAGGTGTGGCTGCAGCTGACTGTTTGACAGCCCACATTTTTGCTGGGTTACCCAGGCCACAGTCACTGTGAGAGCAGAAACAATCCTGGGGGCCTCAGGCTGATAGGTGGGCACACAGAGGCCAGGAAGCCATGGGAATTAAACCTTTGTTTGCAGGATGAGGATTGGGCTTTTGGCTCCCGAGACAGCCAGCCCCACAGGGTGCTTTGCTATGGGGCTGAGGAGAAGGTGTGGGGATCAGTGACTTGAGCTGGGCCTGGTCCTGTTCTTTCTGGGGCTGTCAGCTATGCTGCTGTGGCCTGAATCAGGAGTTGGGGAAAACATGGTAGCCAAATGCTGGAGAAAGCTGCACCCCGCAAGCACTTAGCACTGGAGAGAACCTTGTGGACCAGATAGTGAGAATAACTGGTGCTCTCCTGGAGCCTGGCTGGCAGGCCACCTTTTCCTCCTGCATGGTGTCTCCAGTGCCCTCTACTGACAAAGCTGACCCGTGTGCCAGCTGGCAAAGGAAACATAGTTAAAAGGCCCATATCCACTTTCACCCATAAGGCAACCAAGGGTGAATTTATAGCTGAGAAGCGATAAATTGATAGCTGGTTTCTGACTCCCATCACTCTGTGTTCTTTCCACCTCTCATAGATAGTCCATCCGTTTTCCTATTCATTTGAAATACTATCTATATCATGTATTAAATAGCCACATGCACATGTGTTTGTGTCTCAACTTCAGCTTTATTCTATTCCATTGATATATTTGTCTATTTTGTACCCAAACCACACTCAATTAGAATAGCTTTTAATAAAAAATGGTTATCTTCTAAGGTGAATACCTCTTCATTTTTTTACAAAAAATTTTTTTTCATTTTTTTTTTCCTGATGAATTTAAGAATCAGCTTGTCATGCATCATAGAAATCCTTTTGAAGCTTTGATGGAGAATTTATAGCTTTGAATTTGTAAGTTAATTTGGTAATTATTAATGTCTTTACAATACTGTATCATCACATACAGAAATAAATTTATTTTAAGAGCTAGTACAGGGCTTCCCTGGTGGCGCAGTGGTTGAGAGTCCGCCTGCTGATGCAGGGGACATGGGTTCGTGCCCCGGTCCGGGAAGATCCCACATGCCGCTGAGCGGCTGGGCCCGTGAGCCATGGCCGCTGAGCCTGCGCGTCTGGAGCCTGTGCTCCGCAATGGGAGAGGCCACAACAGTGAGAGGCCCGTGTACTGCAAAAAAGAGCTAGTACAGAGATCTAACCTTTTTCTTTCTTTGCTACTTCATACATTCTTTGGGGGGGCAGAGAAGATTTTGGTGTTTAGCTAAATATCTAGTTTTGTTTTAAGGCAATCTGGTGACCTTAATTTGAGGTTTTTAGTCTCTTTGTATCCCACTTCTGGTTTTTTTTGTTGTTGTTGTTATTAATAGTGTTCTGAAAGGCATCCATAGGTTAGTGGTTAAGGGCATGGTCTCTGACATTAGCTGCCTTTGTTAAAATCTCAGTGTGTGATCCTGGGCAGGTAACTTAACCTGTGCAAATGTTTCCTCAGTAATCAGATAGGGTTTATAACTGTACTTATGTGATAGAGTTGAAGGATCAGTTAAATAATCTGATACATTTAAGGACTTGACACTGGGCCTGGCGCATACTGGATCCTAAGTTTCTGTCACTGTCTTCTATCATCATCATTGTCATGTTTGTCATTGTCATTGTCATGCTAGCAATTTTTTTCATGCTAATACTTTCTGTCCTATTTTTCCTCCTAGGTAAGCGCCCTTTTCTCTGTCCACATTTTGTTTTCCCTTCTGGAAACAATCCGAACCATATTTTAAGTCTCAATCTTGTACATACTTGGCCTCTCCCCACCCTTATCCCATTTGTAGGACTTTCTCTTTATTTTTTCTTGCAGGTGAGATTTAAAATTTTTGGTCATTAATTTTTCTCCCCAAAGTAAATTTGAAGCTGTTTGTAATCATGTTTATTCTTTAGAGGAAATTCATGGTTTTGATAATAGATGCCACATTTTCAGTTTATTTTTTGAATTCTATACTGAAATCTATTAAAAAGGAACTTAATTTAAATTTGTATTATTGCAAATTCAGTCTTTGCTGCTGTAGCACATGATAAAATGAGAATATATGTTTTATATTTGTTCTGATATCTATAAGTATTCATATATTTGTCAATTTGATCCTTATTTTTCATGATAATTAACGGTTTTCATTAGTATGTTTAAAGAAAGTTTTCCATGATATTTAAAATTTGTCATATTGAAACTGCCACAGAATTGAGTGGGAAACTTGAAGACTTTTTGACTTCATTTTCTGCCAATTTTATTTTATAGGAATCAAGAACCCAGTCTCAGTTGCAAACAGACTCTTGTGTGAAGGGCAGAAGGGCAAGCTCTCAGCCGGCCGAATTCCTCCCTGGTAACTGCTTTGTTCTTAGACTTTCCCTGGGTCTTTGGTCTTTGGTGCATGCGGTGTTTGAAGGCTATTTTTATCCACAGAAGGCTGATGCAGTTGGTTACACACCAGCAGTAGCTTGCCTTTGAGAGGAAGACACGCTTTGGTCTGTGATCTTGGAACATTTTGAATACTTGATAGAGCTCCTGTTGGAATAGAATATTGTGGATTAAAGCAGAAAAGAGATCAGTTAATTTTAGGTTTTGTAGTTGATTATAGAGATGCTTTTGCTGTTAATAAGTGTTCAACTGGGGTCTTTTTATTATAAAACTTTAAAGTATCTTTAAGACCAGAGTCTAAACTCATTTTTTTTTTTTTTTTTTGCGGTACGCGGGCCTCTCACTGCTGTGGCCTCTCCCGTTGCGGAGCACAGGCTCCGGATGCACAGGCTCAGCGGCCATGGCTCACGGGCCCAGCCGCTCCACGGCATGTGGGATCTTCCCGGACCGGGGCACGAACCTGTGTCCCCTGCATCGGCAGGTGGACTCTCAACCACTGCGCCACCAGAGAAGCCCTAAACTCATTTTTAATCTTGAGAAGTTCTTAATATAAAAGTATGTAATTTTTCTTTTCTGGAGAAACATATTGTGACACTAAAATTAGTAAAATTACATCTTTTCTCCAGCATTAACATATAATTTTCATTAAAAGAAACTTTGAACTTTTCAAATATTTATGAAAGTAGAGAGAACATTTTAAAGAGCCCTCATGAACCTACCATCTAGCTCCAATAATTAACAATATTTTTGCCCTTCATCTATCTCATGCATCTCTTTCCTATAGTATTTTAAAGCAAATCCTCACCATTGTATTTCATCCTTAAATAGTTTTGTAAATTTCTGTTTGCAAAATGTAATTACAGTCCTGTTAACATGCCTAATAATATAAACAAATATGCGTCAATATTGTCTTATACTCAACCATCTTATACTTTAGTACTATATGTGTTCAGCATGCCTGAACACATTAAAGTTACATTAATACTCTCTGTTGAAAGTTGTGACAGTGGTACTATAGAAACCACTTTATTTGACTGTTATAATTTCAAGTCATAGAAAATAAATTAATATAGTTTTGAGAAATCTTGAAACCTTTTACCCAAATATATTCACGATATCCCTGTTTCCCATGTTAAGAAAATGAAACATGTTAAGAAAATGAAACATTACCAAGAGATTTGAAGCTGCCTAGACTGGACCCTTTCTAATGGCATCCTTATCCATCTCACTGTCCCATACCCTTACCCTGACCCCACCTCTGGCCCTGCCCCTAGGTAACAATTGTCCTCAATTTTAGCTTTTTTCATTCTCATATATTCCTTCATAGTATTAAACATATACAGTACAGGTGTACTTCATTTTATTGGGCTTCACAGATGCTGCATTTTTTACAAATTGAAGGTTTGTGGCAGTTGTACTTCAAGCAAGCCTATTGGTGCCATTTTTCCAATGGCATTTGCTCATTTCATGTCTCTGTGTCACATTTTGGTAATTCTCACAATATTTCAAACTTTTTCATTATTATTATAGTTGTTATGGTGTTCTGTGATCAGTGATCTTTAATGTTATTTACTACTATGACTTGTTGAAGGCTCAGATGATGGTTTGCATTTTTTAGCAATAAACTGTTTTTTAATTAAGGTATGTACAGTGTTATTTTAAGCATAGTGCTATTGCACACTTAATAAAATACAGCATAGTATAAACATAATTTTTATATAAACTGGGAAACCAGAAAATTTGTGTGACTTGGTTTATTGCAATATTCACTTTATTGTGGTGGTCTGGAACTGAACTTGCAATATCTCTGAGGTATGCTGGCACTCTGATTTTCTAAGTCTACATAAACATGTACATAGATGTACAAAAAAGTTCTGGAAAGAAGGTTACCAGACTCACCATAATTACTTCTAGGAAGGAGAAAGGAGGGAACAAGATGAGGCAATTGTCAAAGGGGATATGTGCAATATTTTTATATTTTACAAAGATAAAATATATGTGAAAAAGTGATGGCCCTCTCTGTATTAAAATTATATCATAAAATGATCCTACAGTTGTCTGGAACTAGTGATCTAATTTTCTCACGTACATAGTTCTTCAGCTTTATTTTTTGTTTTCAAAATTGCTTGGACCATTTTAGGCATTTTGCATTTTCATGTGAATTTTAGAATTAGTCTGTCAATTTCTGTGAATAACCTGCTGGAATTTTGATTAGATTTGTAACTTATCCATTTTTTAAGGTCTTCTTTAACCTCTCTGAACAGTGTTTTATAATTTTCAGTGTACAGATTTTGCACAGTTTTTATCAAATTTATACTTAAGTGTTTCTTTTTGATGTGATAAATTGCATATTTTAAAAAGGCAAATACCAGTTGTTCCTTGCCAATATAGAAATATGATTAATTTTATTATATTGATATTCTAGCTTAGGAATTTGCTAAATTCATTTGTTCTCATACTGTTTTTACAGATTCCATAAGATTTTCTACATAGATAGTTCTGTCTTCTGGGAATAAAGATAGTTCTTTAAGTAATAAAGATACTTCTTCTTTCTAATGTGAACTGCTTTAGTTAATTTCTTTTTCTTTATTACACTGGCTAGCACCTCCTATGCAATGTGAAATCAAAGTGTGAGAGTAGACATCCTTGCCTTGTTTTGTAGCCTTAGGGAGGAAGCATTTGTTCTTTTACCATTAGATATGATGGCTGCTATAGGTTTATCATAGATGCTCTTTATCATGTTGAGAAAGTTCCCTTCTTTTCCTAGTGTGCTGAGAGTTTTTAATAGGAATGGGGATTGTACTTTTTCAAATGCTTTTCTGCATCTGTTGCAATGATCTTATAATTTTCCTTATTTTGTCAGTTAATATAGTGATTGGTTGATTTTCGATTGTTAAAGCAACAGTTGTATTCCCAGGATAAACTCCACTTGGTTATAATGTATTATCCTTTTTATATGTTATTGGATCCAATTTGCTAACATTTTGTAAAGAATTTTTGCATCTATGTTTATGAGACACATTGGTCTGTAGCTTTCTTGTAATGTCTTTGGTTTGGGTTCATTTTGCTTCTTGAATATGTAGGGATATATAGTTCATCAAATTTGGAAAATTTTTGGCTATTACTTCTTCAGATATTTTTTTCTGATCCCCCCTTCTCTTCTATCTTCCAGAATTCCAATTACACATATTTGACCTCTTGTAGGGGTCCTACAGATCACTGATAATTTGTTTACTTTTTCCATTCATTTTTCTCTTTGTTTCATTTTGAATAATTTCCATTGCTGTTTTCAAGTTCGCTAATTATTTTTTGGCAATATCTAATCACCTGTTAATCCCATCCAGTTTATTTTTCATTTCTGACATTGTAGTTTTTATCTCTAGAAGTTCAGTTTGCACCTTAAAAAAATGTCTTCTGTGTATCTACTTAACATGTTTTGATATTTCCTGTTGCTTCTTGAGTATATGAATACAATTATAGTAACTGTTTTAGTATCTTTGTTTCCTAATTCTGTCATCTTTGTCATTTCTGGGTTGTTTTCAATTGAATGATTTTTCTCATCATAGGTTACATTTTCCTGCTTCTTTGCATGTTTGGTAATTTTTTATTGGATTCCAGATATTGTGAGTTTTGCCTTATTTTGTGTTGGATATTTCTGTATTTTAATTCTAGGATGCGGTTAATCTATTTAGAGACAGTTTCATCCTTTCAGGTCTTGCTTTATACTTTGTTACATGCAACTAGAGAAGCATTTAGCCTTGAGCTAATTTTGCTTTGCTGTTGGGCAAAACCTTTCTGAGTACTATAACAGATGCAACTAGAATGCGGTTTTTTACTTTGGTGGGAACAGGAGCTATTTCTGGCCCTGTGTGAACTTGGGGATTGCTTCCTCTAAAACTTTTCATGTTATTCTTTCCCAGGCTTTGGATGATTTCATCTTACACGTACACTGATCTGTACTCAGCTGAAGACTATAGGCGGACTCTGTAGATTTCTTGAGTCGTTTATCTGCACAGCTGTCTCCTCTCTGGTTCTCTGCCCTGTGAACTTGGCCACCTGGGCTTCTCTGGATGCCCAGCTCTCTGTCTTCAACTCAGAGAGGCTGCAGGGCTCTGCCTGAGTTCCTGTTCCTGTGCTGTGGCTGGAAAGTCTCCAGGCAGTAAGCTAGGGCAATCATAAGGTTTACCTTGTTTGTTTCCTTTCTTTTAAGGATCACTGTCCTATGCTACCTACTGTCTAATGCCTGAAAACTATCATTTTCTGTATTTTATCTGATTTTTCTTTTCCATTGGTTCAGGCAAGAGTGTAAATGTATTCCCTGTTACTCCATCTTGTCCAGAAGCATAAATCTCTCACCTACCTGCAAGTTCACAGTATACCTGCAGTAGTTTAAAAAAAACCCAATTCCCTGAGTATCCTAAATAAATAAAACAAATTTATCATGTTTTTACTTTAAGCTTGTTTACACACAACCCTAATAAGTCTAGATATTTAATTTCTATAATGATAATAGCTAAAATTTATTGCCTTTGTACACTGTGAGAAGCATTGTTTTATGTGGTTTGTGTGTATTATCTCATAAAATCATTATATGATTTATGAGGGTAACATACCTTTTGCCAACAAAGAAACTGAGTACCATACTTGACACTGTTATGCTATTAAAAATTTATGGAGTCTGTCCTTATCACATTAGAAGCAGCAGATTAGAACCCATAGAGTAGAATCCTTTTATAATAGTAAGAAGTAATGTTTACACCCATTTAGTTATTCATTCACTTACCCATTCCTTCATTCAGCAAATATTTTTTGTTTACTTCCTGTATGCCAGGCATAGAGGTAGAAAAACTATCAAAAGCAGATGGAGGACTTAGAAACTGGTCTTCTGGTGTCATCTGTTGAAGACACAGGTGACTCTATGAGGGCAGCAAGTCATTGGGTGTTTTCTAAGAAGTCTTTAAATAAAGAGTTCATCTGTCTATATATCTCATTGAGGAAGACAGGGAGTGTATTTGTTTCAGCTGTATCTAAATTCTGTTAGAATTTTATAAACTCTTACTGCTTTGTTACAAAAACCCTCAGCAAAACTTTAGGCAGAATGGTATTTCTATTAGCTGATAATTTTTTATGTTTTAATTTTCTGGTTATTGCCACCATGATATGATATATTATTTAAGTATTGGTGTTTGGTCAGATTAGTAGAATATATTTAGCATGCATATGATATCCTCATAAATTTGGTGGGCCTACTATCATAAACTGTGTCGTATTTTCCTACGTTTATTTTATTTGTAGAAGTAAGTAAATTTTATTTATTTTTACTCTTTCCTCCTTCATTTTGATAGGGTACAACTTTGATAGGCATAACCATCCAAAACAGGGGTTGTCAAACTATGGTGTGTGGGCCAAATCTGGACTACTGCCTGTTTTTTGTAAATAAAGTTTTATTGGAACACAGCCATACCCATTTGTGTACATATTGTCTATGGCTGCTTGTGCTCCGCAGAGGCCAAACTGAGTTGTTGCAGCAGAGACATCTGGTCAGAAAGCCCAAACTGTTTACTGTCGGGCCCTCTACAGAAAAAAAATTGCTGACTGCTACCCTAATATGTTATAGAATAAGTTATAATTTTTGGAAATTATGTTTCTTTTGGTGAAAAAGGGAAAGCTAGAAAAGCATTATTGCTCATTAGACCCTCAGATTTTTTGAGATGCAAATTTAATTTTTGGTACATTGTTTATTTAAAAATACTATTTAACCTATTGTATTTCATAAATTCATTGATTTTAGTACCTTTGTTGTATGAATGTGAAAAGAAAATTTAAAAACCTATAGACTAAAAGAAACATAAGAGAGCTATCAACTAATCAGGAGGTATGGATGGGTTAGTTGGGTTCCCCTTCAAACAAAATAGTTTAAAAGGCAAAAATAACAATAATAGCAAAAATTTTATGAGACAATCAGGGAAATGTGAACATCGATTGAATAAACTATTTTGATTCTAAGGATTTATTGTTAATTTTTTTAGGTGTCAATTGGTTATGTTGTGGTTATGTTTTTTAAAAAAGTTATTTTTTGAGATGCATGCTAAAATATTTATATTTGAAGTTATATGATATCTGAGATTTGCTTCAAAATAATCTGGGTGGGAATATAAATGCGTGAGATTAGCAATGTATTAACAATTGATGAAAATGGGTGATGATCCTTTGGGTTCATTATACTATTCTCTGTAATGTATATGTTTGAAAATTTTTGTAATAAAAATTTTAAGAAGAGTTAAATCCTTATTATTTAATTTGGTCATTATGTGTTATTTCCACATACAACAGGTTCTCCCTTATTTGCACTTTATGTGTTTGTAAGCTTTAAATAATCAGTAGCCACCAAATTGGTGGTCCTTCTTCAGTTCTGTGCATTTATGATAAAGAAGTAATAGGTAAAATATATAGAAATCCATTTTTAAGTCCAAAGAAGCAGCTGTCATTTTCTCCTATACCTTTCTCATCCAGCATAATGCATTTTAAGCAGTTTTGAGAGCTTTCTGAATCACTAAATTGCACATTTTTAGACTGACTACATAGTGTCATGGTTTTTGAAAATTTCCCATCCATGAAACTGTTAATTGACCTCACTGTGTTGTCGGGTGTTTGGCTATGCTGGCACTTCAGTAGCTCAGCTTGTTGAAGGTTTTAATAATCCCACTCAGTGCTGGTCTCAGTAGTGTTGCTTTTGTTTCTTAACACTTTAGACTTGCTTTAGTGTAAATTAAGGAGAGCATAACACAAGGAAAATGCTGTCCTTTAGAGAATTTTGACACCCTAGCTTATTGTTGAATATCTTGCCAATGTTTTTCTAATGCTTAGTGTGCTTCAGGCACTGTTCTAAATGCTTAGCATATATGGATATCAATGAAAAACAAAGATCCCTGTTGTTGTGAAGCTTGCAGTTTATTTGAGGGAGATATAAACAACAGAGATAATATCATCAGTGATAAAGTTATGTGGTATGTGAGAAGGTAGAAAAACAGAAAAAATGTAAAAAAGACAGAATGAGAGGCATTGGGAGTACTGGGTAGAGGAGCAGTGTGTTGGGTACAGTTTGAAATTGGCCTCATCAGGGAGATATATTTAAACAGATGGGAAAATTTGCCATTTGGGAAATAAGGAAGTTTCTGACAGGGAACAGTCAGGGTGAAGGCCCTGAGGCAGGAGTCCCCTTGGCATGTTTGTGTTTTGTAAGAGGCTGGAGCAGAGTAAGCAAGGGGGCAAGAGGAAGAAGAGATGAGGGGAGGAGGGAGCAGAGAAGACCAGATCACTTGGGAGCCTGGAGATCCTGGTGAAGGCTCCAGTTTTCATGCTAGAGTCCTCGTGAGGGGTTTCGCAGGATTTTGAGAAGAGAAATGTCATTACCTGACTTGTGTTTTACAAGGATGTCACTGGCTGATGTGTTGAGATTAGACTGGGGCAGGGGACAGAGCAAGGTGAGCATGGAAGTGATGAGGCCATTTCAACACTGTAGGTAATAGATGATGGCAGCTCAGACCAGGGCGGTGGCGAGAAGTGGTCAGATTCTGGATGTGTTAACAAGGTGGAGTCGATGGATTTTTCTAGTGAATTGAGGTGAAACTTCTGTGAAAGCTTTCTCCTTGGAGAGTCAGAAGAATATTTGAGAAAAATTTGAATTGGTGCTGCATTCAGTGTTCTGGGAAGAGATTTTTCATTTTTGGTAGTATAGTTTTTAGCGAAAGCTCACGTAGCTTTTTAGCATTTTAAAATGATTTCAAAAGCAGTTATATGCCATTTTGTGTGATGTCAAACTACTGGACAAGTAATTTTTGGTTGTAAGGAAAGGTCAAGATCTCAGAATTCTTATCCGTAAGACAGCATCAAATATTCACCTTCCTGTGAATATTGTACAACGCCTAATGTATTTAAAACCTTGCGTAGCAGACAACTGCAAACTAATTTTATTTAGAATCAAACCTATGAATGATTAAGAAATGAAAAATAAAACTAAGCTTATGTTATAAAATACTTTCAATTCCAGATGCTGGGATAGAACCCCAAATGACGAATGGGAGTGCTGAGAATACTAGATTCAGCTCCAAACTTCTGTCCTGATCATTTAATTTAATACTTCAGCATCTCTTTTACGTCTTCACATGAAGAGAGTTTATTTCTTATATCAAAGTCTTTTTCTAGCAGAAGGAAGGGCTACAAATGCTGTCAGGACAGCTCAACTTGCATCCAAGTTCCTACCTCCGTTATTCTTCCATTTTCCTTTATGTGACAGCTTTTCTTTGCAGTTTCTTTGCAGTGGTCTTCATTTGATACAGGAATAGGAGGAACTTTTCTATTTTTGGAGTCCTTTAGATTTTTTTTTAAAAAATGGAAGTTTGAAGAGGTATTCTTGTTGGCTCTCTCCCTCTTCTCTTTTTTTTTTAATGCTCCCTCCATTCTCACCTTCATATATTACTGGAAAATAGTAGTAACTATTGGCTTAACCAATTTGTTTCTCATTGGAACCATTTGGATATGTTTCTGAGTATCAACTTAGACTTTCTTCTTCTAATCTATCATTGATCTTCTTACGAACAATCAAATCTAAAGACTTCAATATGTATTACTTTGAGTTTTTAGTGTTGGAATGATTAGAGGAACAGAAACAAAAACTAGGGAGCAGGAAACTAATGAGTAGGCACTAGTTCAAGGAATCCATTACTAGCTGGCTGAGAGCTTTAAGAAGTTGGCTGTGGAAGGAGATGAAGTGATTGATTATTATGGTAACTGCTTGCTATTACTGTGTTAGGGAATGGGGTGGTTAATTATCCTGCATGCTATTTGAAATCTTTGAAAGGAAGTCTTTTACAGTTAGCTAACAGTATCCTTTTATTCACTTTGTTATGTTAAAACTTGCAGTTTGGGACTTAAAAAAATTACTTTTGGGACATACCACACTGCTTTATTTACCACAGTAAAAATGATTCTGACAGCCATATATATGTTTTTATTGCATCGAGGCTTAGAAATGTAAGTGCATATCATTGTGTTTGGGCATCTCTGGATGTACCCCACTCATTTTGGGTAGATCCAGGTGTTATACTAGGCAAGAATACTAAATCTGAAGACATTCACTTAAGCTTTGACTCTTAATCTGATGAAATAGATCTTGTACATAAACTGAGAGCCACAGTTGATCCAAGATAAATCTTAGTAGTTTCCACTGGGAAATCAACTATTTTTACTTCTTATGTTGCATTTTGCCAATTTTTACTGGTTAGTTATTGCAAATGATATTGTACCATTTCCAGTTGTAAAATTTCTAACTTGGGGAAAAATTAAAAGAATTTTTTAGGCATGTAGCCATTTTGAGGTATTGCAAAATTTTTTCAGTTGCCTTACTATATTACTTATATTACTTTATTGAATATGTAGGAGAAGATGACACTATGAATTTTTAAAAGAGTAATTTTTCTGTTGTTAGCTTTTTAGTTGGAGAAGGAGCCTACAGATGGGCAGTAGATCATGGAATACCCTCTTGCCCTCCTAACATCATGACCACAAGTAAGTAAAACTTTTCAAAATTAAGCTGTATTAGCATATATACCTGAAAGTGTTACATTGCTTTTGATCCATATAGTACCTGTATTTAAGGAAGAAAGCTTGTATGTTGAAATATTTTAGTTAAAAGATAAATAGAAAGTTATTTGATTTTAAGCCACCTTTATATTCTTGAGGTCCCCCCACTCCTGCTTTCTCATGCTTTTAAAAAAATTTTTGGCTGCATTGGGGCTTCGTTGCTGTGCGTGGGCTTTCTCTAGTTGGGGCGAGTGGGGGCTACTCTTCATTGCGGTGCACAGGCTTCTCATTGTGGTGTCTTCTCGTTGCGGAGCACGGGTTCTAGGTGCGCAGGCTTCAGTAGTTGCAGCACGCAGGCTCAGTAGTTGTGGCTCATAGTCTTAGTTGTTCCGGGGCATGTGGGATCTTCCCGGACCAGGGATCGAACCCATGTCCTCTGCATTGGCAGGCAGATTCTTAACCACTGCACCGCCAGGGAAGTCCTTGCTCATGTTTTTATAGAAGTATTGTTAAAGGATCCCTTTTAGGCTACTTAAAATAATTACTAACAATAAAACCATAATACCAGCCACTCAGAGAGAGAGAAGAAAACATAGGTCAACATTTACACAACCTTGAGCTGAGGAAGGCCTATCTAGGTACCAAGTGTATGAGAAGGAAGAACAAAAGTGTGACTGCAGAAGAGTTAAGACTGAAAAAACATTTATCATAACTATGACAATGGGATACATATGCAAGTTTTGCCAGATTAAAAGTCACACGAATACATGTGATACCCCAATAGAAAAGGGTCAAAAGTCATAAATAGATAATATAACATAACTAATAGGGACATTCAAATTAAGGTGAATACATGTTAAATCTGTTCCTGCTCACTTGGTGAAAGAGTTAAAAAATATTGTATTACTGCTGGTAAGTGTGTGGTAAAATGAACATAATACATTGTAGGTACAAATGTAGATTGGCAGAAATTTTGGAGGACAGCTAAGTAGTATAGATCAAAAGCCTTAAACCCATTCTGCATCTTGGAACTTGTCATCAGAGATATAGACATAGATTTATGTAGAAGGGTACTCAGTGAGCATTATTAAGAATGTAAAAAAAAAATTCTATTATATATAAAATAAACTACAAGGATATATTGTATAACACAGGGAATATAGCCAATTTTTATAGTAACTATAAATGGAGTATAACCTTTAAAAAATTGTAAAATCACTATATTGTATACCTGTGACTTATATAATATTATACATCAACTACTTCAATAAAAAAAGGGAAGAAAAGAAAGCATAAAGAAAGATTATTAAAAAATTTGAAAAAGACTTATGTCCAACACAGAGGAACGTGAGTAAACTATCACATAGTCTTATAATGAAATGTTATGAAGTAACTGGAAATTGTTATAAAGACTAATAATGATTAAATCTAATAATGACTTAAAAAAGTGAAAAATGAGGTTACAAATATGTATATATGTGTGTTTTATATGTCTGTCTTAAAAAAGAAATCATGGCTACATGTTTATGCATAAAACAAATAGTAAAAACATACACTACTTGTTTTTTAAATTTTTATCAAGTAATCTATGAATGTAATTTAATCAAATGAAAAAGTGAGGAATCATTAGCTCCAAGGAAACCAAGTTGTATAAAAAAGAGATGACTATTTATCATAGCAAGTGTCTAATAAGGACCAGCTCTTAGTAACATTATATTCAGAATGAACTGCATACTGCTGCAAGTTGTAATATTGAGAGGCTGGAAGGAGGAGAAATGTGTGTGTGCAGGGAGGCCGGGAGTGTGAGAGTCCTGGATCCTCACACTCGCCACCACTAATGCTGCCTTAGAGTCTGCCCAGTGGAACTTGCTGTGGAGCTCTTGTATCAGGCACACAAATCAGCTCATCTGCCAATTCCATCTTGTTTTTCCTTGGAGGCAGGCCACCTGGCAACCTGGGTCTAGAGTGGGCGCTCAGTAGGCCTGCTGTGCAGCTGTCATCTGGTCTTCACCTCCCCATCACTTTGGAATTCCCTTTTTCTCTCTCCAGTATCAAATTGTCTGTTTCCGAATGTCTTTTTTTTTTTTCTTGTTTTACTCCCTCATTTGATATATGGAAGGTGGGAAATCACTTTCGCTTAGGTTTCTGAAGAAATTGCTCTGTCTTCTAATTTCCAGTCTTGCTATTATGCAGTCTGCTGGCACTTTGATTCCCAGTTTTTTGTGGTGTCTTTTGCCTCTTTGGAAGGAAGTTCTTATTTCAGTGGTCTTATTACCTCAATGATATCTTGGGATGGGTCTTTTTTTACTTATTGTACTGGGTACTCTTTTGGACTCTCCATCTGGAAATCCATGTGCTTTGGGGAAATTAAAAAAAATTTGTGTAATAATCTCTCCCCCTATCTCTCCTTTGTTATATTTTTCTAATTTCTTTCAATTAGATGTTGGATCTTGTACTCTAATCCCATGTATCGTTTTCAAAAGTTACTTTATCTCCTTTTAAAAATCTCTTGTCTTTTGTCCTGCTTTCTGGGAAGTTTCTTCAATTTTATCTTCCAAATCTACTTCTAATGAATTTATAATTTTGGTTTTCATATTTTTAATTTCTAGAGATTCATCTGTGATTAATACTTTTAAAACATGGGGTTTTGTTTCATGAACTCAGTATTTTTACTCTCTCTCTTAGGATATTATGGTTTAAAACTTGTTCTTATCCACTGTTTCTGCTTCCTCTGTCTTTGTGTTTGTTTCAGACCCTAATACATGTTAGCTAATTTCCTCAACTATCTAGTGACCCTCTGCAGTTTTCATATTCATGAGTGAGTTACCTAAAGACCTGTTGGCAGCTTTGTGTGTGAGGGCAGGTCTGTTTGACCTCAAGAGGGGAGGCACTGATCATTTCTCTACACATTTTTCTTTTGGATTAGACAGAGAAATCTTCCCAGCTCTGGCAAGGCAATAGCCAGTATTCTGGTACAGAACAACGGAAGGGGCTGGAGGTGTCACGGTGCCCTTATCAGACTTTTACGTCAAACTCGGTTTTAGGTAGAGCCCCGTACCTGCTCCCAGATGTGCTTGGTGTCTGCTAATTTGGTGCCAATCTAGTTCAGCCTCTCCACGTTTTCTGCAAGCACAAGGAGGGGATTTGGGCATCTACATGTTCCTTATTGACATTTTCTGCCCATTCTCCTGTTTTTAGTCTCAACCTGGCTTTCAGAGACACCAGGTGCTTTCTACTTTGAGCTCTCTTGATGTTTCTTTGGCAGGAATTAGTTTACTTTGGCCGAGATTAGTTTGCTTTGTGATGTCTTGGCTAGTGGGCATTGGGGTTCATCTTCTTCTGCTCAATTAGTTACTGTTTGTCCACTTGCTTTCTATGTTCTAAAACTGTTGGTATCTCCCTTCTCATTATAATCACCCCTTGTGTATGTCAGTTTTTTCCCCCACTTAAATTTCTTTTCGGTAAAGTTTTAGTAGGGCATGGAGATGAATTCATGCATTCAGTCTGCCATTTTTACTTTAGAACATTTATATAAAAATGTGTTAGAAAATAGTACTAGATTTTTTTTCAGGATGGCAAAATTATTTTTGACTATTTTTTATACTTGTAATAAGAAAATTATATTGTGCCATAGATTTTTTTTATGACTTATATAACCAATCAACAAGAAATGTTCTGTGAATAAAGCGTTTGAAAGTTAAGTGATATATTCTTCTTTTTTTTCCAAAAAAGAATGGTTCTGAGCTATGGGGAATTTAAAAGGAGAAATTATAACTATTGTTTAGATTAAAAAAAATTTAAATACCATCTTATACTCAGCCATTTGTTTAATCCTCAGTAGAAATAAAATGGTATGTTGGTGCTGGTTAATGATAATGTTTTATACTTGATTACCTTTTGGGGGGCATAATTTGTAGGTTTTTATTCTCCTTCAGCTTTTAGAATGTCTTTCTAAGGTTTATTCTAAGTTTATTACACGTTTTCACATGTACTTACATATTTCATTCCTATATGTAGATTTGAATTTCTTTCTGGCATCTTTTCCTTCAGCCTGGAATGCTACATATTTTCTGGTAATGTGGTAGATGTAGTGGTGAAAACTTTTCTCAGCTTTCATTATCTGAAAAACATCCTTATTTTGCTTTTACTTTGAAAAGACATTTTTGTTGGATATAGACTTCTAGGTTGGCAGGTTTTTTCCTTTTAGCACTTTTTTTCTTTTTTTTTTATTGTGGTAAAATATTCATAACATAAAATTTACCGTTTTAACAATTTTTTTTTTTTTTTTTTTTGCGGTACGCGGGCCTCTCACTGTTGTGGCCTCTCCCGTTGCGGAGCACAGGCTCCGGACGCGCAGGCTCAGCAGCCATGGCTCATGGGCCCAGCCGCTCTGCGGCATGTGGGATCTTCCCGGACCGGGGCATGAACCTGTGTCCCCTGCATCAGCAGGTGGACTCTCAACCACTGCCCTACCAGGGAAGCCCCCATTTTAACAATTTTTAAGTGTATAATTCAGTGGTACTAAATACATTCATAGTGTTGATTAACCATCGCCACCATCCATTTCTATTTTTTCCTCAGCCCAAACAAACTCTGTACCCATTAAACAGTGATTACCCATCCCCCTCTTGCCTGTCCCTGGTAACCTTTATTTTGCTTTCTTTGTCTATGAATTTGCCTGTTCTAGGTCCCTCCTCTAAGTGGAATCATGTAATATTTGTCATTTGTGTCTGTATTATTTCACTTAGCATGTTTTCATCTATGTTGTAGCATGTATCAGAATTTCCTTCTTATAGCTGAATAATATTCCATTGTATCCTTTTAGCACTTTTAAAGATGTTATTCCATTATATTTTGGATTCCATTGTTTCTGCTAGGAAGTTAGACATGATCATTATTGCTTCCTTGTGTGTAATGTGTCTTCTTTTTTCTCTGACTGTTTTAAAAAATTGTTCTATTTGTTTTCACCTAGGTATGGTTTCCTTTGTGCTAGTTTTATTGTGCGTGTTGAATCTGAGGGTTCAGTTTTTAATCAAATTAGGAAAACTATTGGACTCTCTGCTTCATGCTCTCCCTCATCTGTTTCTAGGACTTCAATTTCACTTACATTAAAACATTTGATACTGTCATGTGTTCCTGAGGCTCTGATTTTTTTCAGTCTTCGTTCTCGGTGCTTTCTGTATTAGTCAGGACTCTCCATAGAGACAGAACCAATAAGATACCTATCTATCTATCATCTATCTATCTAAAGAGATATTATAAAGAATTGGCAATCATGGAGGCTGACAAGCAATTATGGAGGCTGACAAGTCCCAAGATATGCAGGGTCAGTCAGCAAGCTGGAGACCAGGAGAGCCAATGGGGTAGTTTCAATCCAAGTTCAAAGGCCTGAAAACTGGGAGGGTCAATTTAGTTCCAGTGTGAAGGCTGGCAGGCTTGAAACCCAGGAACAGCTAATGTTTCAGATCAAGTATGAAGGCAGGAAAAAGTTGATGTTCTAGTTGAAAGGCAGTCAGGCAAGAGGAATATTCTCTTACTCTGGGAGAGTAAGAGAAAGGCAGTCAGGCAAGAGGAATTTACTCTTACTCTTTGTTCTATTAAGGCCTTGAGCTGATTGGATGAGGTCCATTTACAAAGGGAGGGCAATCTGCTTTACTCCGTCTATCAATTTAAATGTAAATCTCAACCTTATCAAACATACCCTCACAGACATACCTAGAATAAAGCTTGACCAATATCTGGGCACTCTCTGGCCCAGTCAAGTTGTCAAATAAAATTAACCATCACACTTCTATTTGTTTGATTTCTGTTGAATTGGTCTTTGAGTTTATTGATCTTTCCTCCTGCAGTATCTAATTTGATGTTATGATTTAAAAAATATAAAATATTATGTTTTCAGTTTTAAAGTTTCCATTAAAAAAACAGCCTTCATCTTTGTCTTGAAATTTCCCATGTCTTCACCCATTATATCCATTGTTGGCGTATTTATCATTGTTATTTTGAAATCTTTGACTGCTAATTCTAAAATCTAGGTAATATGTGGGTCAGTTTCTATTGATAGATTTTTTTTTTTTCTTGACCTTGGTCACACTTTCCTGTTTAGTTGCATGTCTCAATTTTTTTTAAAAAAAATTACACCTTGTGACTATGTTTGAATGATGTTGAGTTTGTTCTAACATGTAATTAAATTATTTGCAGTTCACCTTGATATTGTCACAGCCTGGTTTTTGGCTTTGTTAAAGTGAGTCTATTTCAGTTTTTTTCTTAATCCTAGAGTTGTCTCTTAGTACTAGTTTGTGGTCTTTATTCCTGAGATATGGCCTTTCTGGGGTTTCAGTGGAAAGTCTCAAACTTTAAATTTTGTCTCTCCTACAGTGGGTATTTACTAAAACATCTGTTCACTTTTCAGCTGTTATTTTCCTCAGTGGACTTTACGGAATCTTGCATCCTGTATGAACAGTCAAGGACTCATTCAGGATTTGAGGGGACTTTTACATAGGTTTTTGGGCTTCTTTTTTTGTGGATTTCTCCTTTCCAGGATTCCTCCCTTACTTTCCAGTGGCTTCAGTAGCCCCAGACTCCTTCATCTCAGGCCAATAAGACCGTAGTTTTCTACCTGAGCTCTATTTTCTGTGTATGTCACAGAGTGGGGAGTGCCTCATGGTGAAAGCTGTTTGAATTTGGATCTCACCCAGTATGTTTCTTTTCTTTCAGTGGTTGAATCCTCTCCTATTTCTGCCAGCTTTTCGTCACTTGCCTTCAAATAGGCTTTTTTTTTTTTTTTTTTTAGTTTAAAACTTCTGCCCAGAGTTTGTAATTATTATTGGTCTGTAGGTTAGTCTCATATAAGCTATTCTTTCATTACCAGGAGCTGGAACTGATGTTTTGTTAATGTGTACTATTAACAAATATAATAATAAAAATAATATAAATTAATAAATGTATCTAACCATTGTATTTATTACTTTTTAATTGTGTGGCAGAGGAATAAGTTATCTTCTTAAATATTGAAGCATTTTACATAAACCTGGTCTTCCTTTTTACTTCCATTCCCAATCCCAGACTCCTGCTCAGTCTGATAACCACAGTTACTTGTTTGATTTGCTTCTCTCTGTTCCAACAGAAATGTTGGAATATATAGTATTCCAACGTATATAGTTAGAAAAGAATATATAGTATTCTGTTTTAAGTAGATAAATGGTATCATACTGTAGTATCTTTAGTAAGTTTGTAGATAAGTAGTATTATAACATGGCTTTTTAAAATATTTTTTGTAATGCAGCAAGATGTATTTTGAAATCTGTCCATGTTGATATATATAGATGAATTAATTTTTAAACTGTTGAATAGCATTTTACCATATTTATTTAGCTGTTTCTTTATTGATAGGCATTCAGGTTGATTCTAGATTTTGCCATTAACATTGATAATTCCATGAATATTCTTGTACACATCACTTAATATATACGTGTTCTATTGGGGTAGATAGTTGGAAGTAGAATTGCTGACTCATAGAGGATGTGCATTTACTGTTTTGCTGGCTATTGCCAGATTCCTAAGAGGTTTGCTGTCTACTTTTGAGAAGTCTGTCTTTGTATAGTTGGTACCATTGATGAACACATAGTAGCTCAGAGCACAGACTTTAGAGGCCTTTATGTGACCAGGGGCAAGTTACCTCCAAGACACTTTTCTCATGGAGACGTTGTGATTCCTTGAGGTAATGTATCAAGAATTCTTACTCCAATTTTGGGGGCATAGGAACACTCAGATGTTGACTATTAATATCATTCTCACTGTCATTAATATGTTGGATGTGAAAATGATCTTGGTGATGTGATTTCATCAGAATTTAATAGGTTTAGCTCTTTAGCACTGACTAATAAGATGATTTTAGTGATTGATCGTATCTGGAGTTAGGTGTAACCAGTAGAGCAGTGGTTTTCTACTTTGGCTGCACATCAGAGTCACTGGGGAGCTTTGAAAAATTCAGAAGCCCTGGCTGCACTCAAAATCAATGAAAACAGCAACTCTGTAAATGGGACCCAGGCATCTGTAGTTTTTAAAGTTTTGTAGGTAATTTCAATGCGCATTCAGTTTTCAGAATGTCTGAGATAGAATGTGTACATTCTTTTGAATTCTTCCAGAAAATTCATTAAAGTTGAAATTGAAAGTAATTTTGTTTTCCTTTGGTAAAGGACAACCTTAAATAGTTTGTGCTACAAAGTTGCTACCATCTATTCCTTAATTTTCAGCTGTTTTATGCTTTGATTGGACCTGGGATACGTCTTTAAATTAAGTAAAGAGTAGATTAAGGATGTTATTCTATTCTTTCAATTTATGGGCATGATTCCACCACAAGGAATCCTATTTTCTTCTTTTCTGTTGGCTAGATTGTGTTCTTACAGTTTTTCTGCCTTTGTGTAAGGTACTTTGAAAGACAACATGATATTAAACATACTTTGTAATTGTAGAGTTTTATCATAACTGGTATATGATATATCAACACTTAATTTCATATGGCTAGTTAATATGGCCAGTTATGCTGTTTCAAATTTTTTATTTTGAAGTACTTATAAATTCACATGCAATCCTAAGAAATACAACAGAGAGATTCCATGTACCCTTTGCCCAGTTTCCACCAATGGGAACATCTTGCCAAACTACAGTACAATATCACATTCAGGATAGTATTGACAGTCAAGATACACAACACTTTTATCACCACAGGGATATCTCATGTTGCCCTTTTATAGTCTCACCTACTCACCTCCAACCTTCACCCCTTCCTTGACACCTGGCAGTTACTAATCTATTCTCCGTTTTTATAATTTTGTCATTTCAAAAATGTTATATAAATGGTATCATATAGGATATGAGTTTTTGGGAATTGGCTTTTTTATCACGTAGTGTAATTCTCTTCAGATTCATCCAGGTGGTGGTTCTTATCAATAGCTTGTACCATCTTATTGCTAAACAGTGGATGTACCACTGTTTGTTTAATCATTTATCCATTGAAAGGCATCTGGGTTATTTCCAGTTTGGGGCTATAATAAATAATGCTGCTATAAATAAATATACATGTACATTTTAAAAAATTTCGGTAAAATACACAATGTAAAATTTACCATCTTAAACATTTTTAATGGTACATTTCAGTAGCTTTAAGTATATTTATATTGTATAACTATGACTACCATCCATCTGCAAAATCCTTTTCATCTTGAGAAACTGAAACTCTGTGCTCATTAAACACTAACTCCTTGTTTCCTTCCACCTGGCCCTTGGCAACCACCATTCGTAGTTCTGTCCCTATGAATTTGACTACTCTAGGTACCTCTTATAAGTGGAATCACACATTTTTTCTTTCTTTCCTGACAGGCCTATTTCACTTAGCATGATGTCCTCAAGGTTCAACCATGTTGTAGCATGCGTCAGAATTTCTTTTTAAGGCTGAATAATATTCCATTGTATGTATATATCACATTTTGTTTATCCATTTATACATTGAATGGTTTGAAGCAACTTGAGTTGTTTCCAACTTTTGGTTATTACGCATAATGCTGCTATGAACACAGGTGTACAAATATCTGTTTCAATTCTTTTGGGTACCCAGAAATGAAATTGCTGGATTATATGGTAATTCTGTTTTTAATTTTTTGAAGAACCAGTGTACTCTTTTCCATTGCAGCTACACCATTTTAAATTCCCAGTAATAGTGCACAAAGGTTCCAATTTCTCCACAACCTCATCAACACTTGTTATTTTGTTTTTTGTTTGGTAATAGCCATCCTAATGGGTGTGAGGTGGTATCTTGTGATTTCAGTTTTCATTTCCCTAATGATTATGCTGTCGAGTATCTTTTCACGTGCGTTTTGGCCATTTGTGTATCTCCTTAAATGTCTGTCTCCAAAAAGGGAGACAAGGACTAGCCTTTTAAATTCCCTGGAGGTCACTTCATCTGGAGGGAGAGGCACTGCAACAATGGCTGTCTGCCTCTGAGTCTGTACCTCTGTGACCAGAACCAGCAGTCAGAGCACAGATTTTGGTATTTGGAGGAGAGGGTCTTTATTGCCCACCCTGACTCTCACAAGTTATGTGCAAGCTGCTCTAGGAGCGTATGCCCAGCTGCCTGCCACAGGGTTGGGGATAGGGTATGGGGAGGCTACTGTGCGAAGAGCTGAAGTTGACCCAAATTAACCACAGTTTACAATGAAGCTTTCCCCTGGAAACCTTCCTCTTTAATAAACTCCAGAGTTGTATAATACTTAACATTAGACAGATTCTATCAGGCCAGTTGTCTAGGTGGGGAGACAGATTCCTGGTGCTTCTTACTCTGCCATCTTCCCTCTAGCTCCAGCTTATTAATTTTATATCAGACTATTCTGATTCAAGGTTATTAATCCTATCTATAACTATTTGCATATACTTTAAAATTTAAAAAGATACCATTTATCATTTACCTTTGCATATGATGTCTTTTGCCTTGTAGACATTTTAAATTTTACATGGTTTTATCAACGAACCATCCTTTTGATGGATTCTGGCTTTGATAACATTCAATGTAAAATATTCTACTTTAATGTTAAAACGAGTAAAAATAAAAAATAAAATCTCTCTCAGAAAAGACTGATATAAAAAGACTGGTATTTATGCCTACTGTGTGATGGCTTAATCTTTTTGGACTTCTTTTTTTAGATTTTATATGTTTAAATCATTAATACTTATAAGGTTTCAGATTTGTGTGTAGTGTGGGGTAGGAATTTAATTTGTGTTTTTTTCCCCAAATAGGTAATGTATTGTGCCAAGAAAGTTTACTGAATAACATAGATTTCCCAGTGGTATGAAAAAGCAGTGTTATTCTCAAATTCTATTAGGATATACATGAGTTTGTTTCTAAACTTGTTGGTCAGTTCCATTACTTTTTTTTTGTCCATTACTACACTATTGTTCTTAGACTTTGTCTTGAGGGCAACTCTGGTTCCTTTAACACTTAATTTTCCTAACATATTTGTTTTTCCTTATTTAAAATTTTCTTGATTAATCTTAAAGTTAATATGTTAGAGTATCTTTGTTGTTTTCCCACTGTTATTTTGATTAATTTACATCAATGTGGGGGAAATAAATATGCACTTAAAAACACTGTGACACTTTATTGTTTTACTGCAATTTTCATTTAGATTTGCCTGCACATATATTCTTTTCTTTGCACTTAATTCCCCACCCTTCTCCCTACCTGTTTTTTTTTTTTTGTCTTTGAGCTTTCACTTTGTATTATTTTGCCTGTTACGGAAGAACACCCTTTAATGTTTTTCATTAGTACAGGTCTTGCTGGTGATGAATTTGCTCATTCTTGTTCACCTGAAACTATTTTTATTTCACCTTCATTTTTGAAGGTTAATTTTACTGGATATAGTTCTGGGTGAGCAGATATTTCCTTTCAGTGCATTGAAGATAACCACCTTGTCTAAATGCACTTGGTATTGGGGTGGAGGGTAGGGGTAGACTTGCTTGTTTCTAGCTCAGCCTTCCTGTGGGGATGTTGGCCCTTTCAATCCCTAGCTTGCTGTGGGAAGTGTCTCCTATGAAACTCCCACCTTTAATGGGCTCTGGGTTTGACTTATGCCTCTCCTTGATGCCACGGAATCAAATTCAAGTGCGCAAGTGTTGGCAGATGCTCACAGTGCAATAATAATAGCTTTAGTCTTCAGTTTACCCCCAGAAAAGCTCTATACTTTTTATAAGGTTTTTAATGCTTTTAAGGTGGTGTTTTTCATATTTTATCTCACATTTTTGATAATATTTGGTGGGAGAATTGCTCTTAAAAATTTAGTCTACCATTATCAGAAAACTTTGGTAATCTTTTCAGTGTTATATTCCAGTTTGTAATTTCTCTTGTCAGCTGAATCTAATTGTTTAAATCTGTATATCAAGTCTTAAAATTCCAGTTATTGTATTTTTTATTTTTAGAAGTTCTATTTGGTTCTTCTTCAAGTCTGCCTGGGAATTTTATCATCTTTTCTTCCTTAGTTATATTTTCAATATCTTTTTTTTATGTCTGTGAGCATAAACATGTTTTATATTCTATATATGATTACACTAGTATCTGAGGTCTTTGCCGGTTGGATTATACTTTCTGATGTTTGGCTGACTTTTGTTTTTTCATTCTTGGTGATTTATTTCTCATTCGTTTTATGAACTGTTTTTTAAACTATGGGCTCATATTAATTGGAACATGGGAATTCTTTGAGATCTGGGTGAGCTAAGGTGGGTTTTTCCAGGGAGTATTTGCATTTGCGTTTAATGGGTTTTTGAAGCATTACCTCACCGAGATCATTTTTGGTTTTTTGTGTTTTTCAGGCCACATAGGTAATATGAATTCTCCTAATTCTGCCTGAACTTTTAAATATTTTTTTATACTTTAATGTTATATAGATATGTATTTTGTTCTTATAATTCTAATTGTTCTTCAAGAGCAGCTCCCTGCCCCCACCCCACCTTGTGCACGTGCGCGTACACACACCCACACCCACACCCACACATGCACATACACACACCCACACCCACACATGCGTGTACACACACCCACAACCACACATGCGTGTACACCCCCACCCCCCCACCCCCCCACCCCCCCCAACAGCCACACCCACACACACCCACAAAACAGAACTCCCCTTCCCAAACCAGCCAAGTGTAACAGGACTTTTCTTGTCTTACGTTTATAGCCAAGGCTGTGACTTACAAGTTTCCTGATTCTTTGCATATTGCGGCATTTTCTAGTTTTCCCTTTCATTGGGCGTATCACCCTTTGGGGTTCCCCCTTTTTATGTGGATGATCTCCAATACATTTTCTCCTGCTGCATTGTCCCAAGTCTCAGCTCTTGTCTCTTATGCACAGAGACCTTCAAAACCAGAGCGGGCCATGGCATGCATTAGCAGACACTCCTGGAGAGCATCTACCTTCAGAACTCACTTGTCTCTCTGGATTTGACCTTTTTCTTAATTTTTTTACTTTAGGTTATTTTTCTTATTCCCTCCCACCTCAGTGTACCCTGAAAAGACTTTATAAAACCCTTTATCCAACATTCTTAATGATTTTGTCCTGAGGAGGCTCTTCAGGATCTCTCATCTGCCCCATTGCCCTAATATTTTTCAAATGTTATTTTTAATGTTTCTTTTATAGGATTCAGTTTAGCTGCATTTAAAAGAAACAAGAGGAAACTAGAGCTGGCAGAAAGGGTGGAAACAGATTTCATTCAACTAAAGAAAAGAAGACAATCAAGTGAAAAGGTCAGGAGGTGTTTGAAATATTAATAATTAATGTATCATAATGATATACTTAGTCTGCATTTAGATATATAAGCCTCAGAATAGTACAACCCAGTAGAAATATAATGCATGCCACATATGTACTTTTTAAGTTTTCCAGTAGCTGCATTTAAAAAAATTAGAAGAAACAGGTGAAATTAATTTTAAGACTTATTTAAAACAGTGAATCTAAAATATCGCTTCAAAAATGTGATCAGTGAAAAAATATTACTAGTGATCTAGTCTATTTTCTTTTTTTTTGTATTAAGTTTTCAAAAATCAGTGTGTATTTTACACTTATAGCACATCTCAATTATGACATTAACTTTTCATTGGAAATATGATCTGTATCTATATATCATAAAGTTAACAGTTGAAAAAGTAGGCTTACATAAGAAGTTACATAACAAACATACTTAAGACTTCCCAGAAATTGAGTTGAAACTCTGTTTTAAAATTAAAGTTTATTAAAATGTAATAACATTAAAAATTTAGCTTCTCATTTGTCCTCACCACAGTTTAAGTGCTCAGTTAGCTCCATGTGGCTCCTGGCTGCTGTTTTGGTCCTTGCAACTCTGGATGAACATGGCTGTTTAGGGGATAGAGTGTTATAAGGAAATGTATATATTGGATTCATGTAGGTTTTTTTGTACATTCTAATGACATGTCTCTGTTTCTTGTTCTTATATTTTCTTTGTTTGCATTTCATGCATTTGTGTGCCCTCATGAGCCTGCGTGTGGCATTTCTTAGGTGTTTTGGGGGATAGAAAAATTAAAAACCATAACATTCATGCTCAAACTATGGCTTAGAGGTCCGTTAGCACACAGTTCATGATGGAGTTCTCATGTCACATCGTCACTTGATATAACTTGGCATCTCGTTAATATTCTTCATTGATTAGTCCCATAATTGCTTATGTACTGGCTAATGCTTTCCGTCATAGCTATATATGGTTCATTCACATATGAGTGCATACTAAATCTTCTCTCATGATGATAGATATTTTTCCAGTATGTTGCCACATGGGACAATTAATCAAACATTTTGGTCCAAACCTTTTTATTTTTCTGCCAGAGAAGAGTAGAAATTTAGGAGGCAAATGAACAAATGAGTAGGTAGACCTTGGTGAAAGTGCCTAGTAGTGTGGTTCTGTTTCTTCGGTTTTTGCATCCCATGTGATGTCTGAGTAAGCAAATTTAGGACTGCTGTTCTTTTAAAAAACTGATAAAATTTGCATATAGTGAGCAATTTAATCAATTTAATAAATATATATATATAGCCATGTAACCCATATACCTATCAAGATGTAGAACATATCTGGTTCTTTTGTACTTCCTTTCAGCCATTCTCTACCCTTTATAGGTGACCACTGCTCTGAGTTTTATCACCATAGATGTTTTGTGTTGCTCTTGAACTTTATATAATTGGAATCTTACAGGATGTACTTTTTCTATTTGGTTTCTTTCACAAAGTGTTTTTGAGACAGTGGGTCACAGGTTTATTCTTTTTTATTACTGAATAATATTCCCATTTACTGTAAGTTGTTTATCCATTCTCCTACTGATGGACATTTGGTTCATTTCCAGGCTTGTACTTTATGAATAAAGCTGTTATGAACATTCTTATACAGGTCTTTTTTTCAGGGACATCAGTTTAGGGTTTTTATGCATAGAAATATCAGTTGACCTTATAGAGAATATCTTCAGCTGGTCTTACTTAGAAGATTCATTTTTTTATTCAGAAAATATTTATTAAGCAGCTACTCTTGGTGCTGAGCTGGGTAGTAAGAAAACGGTGGTGAACAGGATGGAGGTAATTCCTGCTCTAATGAAATTTTACAGTTTAGTGTCTAGAGACGGAAACATATAAACATACAATCAAGTAAGATAATTACCATGTTTGATAACTGATATAAAGGAAAAAAAAAAGCACAAGATGATATGATACAAAGTAACTTGGATATGAGAGATGGAGGGGAGACTCAAAAGAGGACTCCTTTAGTTAGGATGATACCTTGCTAGTTAGAGACCTTTCTGAAGGTGTAACATTTGAGGCGACATCTGAAAAATATGAAGTGAGTTTTATGAGAAGTCAGTGGAATAGTGTTCCAGGCAAAATGAACTGCATGTGCAGTGGCCCTGGTGGGGACTTGGCATATCGGAGGAATGGAGAAGAGGGGCATTGTGCCTAAAGCATGGTGGGCAAGAGGAGGATGGTATGATCTGAAGCTGGAGAGGTAGGTAGATGCCGGCTCCTTGAGGAGTTTCCACTTTTGTTTCATGAATAATGAGTTATTGTAAAAGCAGAGAAGCAACACTGCCTTATTCATATTTTACAGAGTTCTTTCTGGCTGCTACATGGTGAATAGGGGAAGGCAAAAACAGAAGTGAGGAGATTAGTTACAAAGTTATTACAGTTGGGAGATGGTGCCACATGGACTGTGGATGTTAGGGATGGAGATGGAGAGAAGTGAATATATCCAGGATATATTGTAAGGGCTCCTAGAAAGACAGGAATTACTGATGCCTTATAGAGAGGGGGTTTAAAAGTTCTAGTTTTTAGTCATAGTGTATTGCCATTTACTAAGGTGGTACAGGGAGCTGGAGAAAGTATGGCTTCAAGGTGATGGAGGTGGGAAATGGAAATCAAGAACTTTCTTACTTCATGTTCCCTTAATGAACTCAGATTAACCAATGCTTTTCATTTTCACAATAACACATATTATCTGATGCCAAGGCACCCTGAACACTCAAGGTAACAGACCACTTTTAGTGTGCTATGTTCCTCTACTCCTTTCAGTTGAATTTTGTGCCACCAAGAGCTTCATTATGCTCATTGTTTTTATCATTTTATCCTTTATCATAATTCATTGTCTCTCATAAACTGATGAATATTGAGTTTAAAAAGAGAATTGTCTGCTTGAAAACTGAAAGAGTTGTTTGTTTGAAAACTAACTTGAAAAAGCAGAGTGGGTCTATAAAAAGTTGCTGTAGAATTAAGCATGGGCAAACCAGCTGTAAAAGATTGAGAAAAATCGTAAAAATCTAGAAGCTTTGTGCATTCAGAGTATGTTGTTAGTGTATTTATATTCTTGTTCTATTTTTAGATAAAATAAAACTTGAAATCATAGGACAGTCCAGGGTGTTATAGGAAGATGATATGGAACATTTGTACGTGGGCTCACATTCAGAGAAAGTCTTATATGAAAAGATTGGCTAGTGAATGAATGAATTGGTTTTGTGTTTTAAATAAAAAGGAAATATTTACAATATGTGTCCTTCTTTATGATTCTGTCCTTCACCCAGAGAATATTCAATTTTTGAAAAATTTAAACAACCACTCATCAACCTGGTTAAGAGGATTTGCAATAAAAAACTGGATGTGGCAGCAGGAAAGATTAACTGTGGAGTTGGTTTTATGCATCTGAAGCTTAGGGGTAGGTCAGGGGGGACATTCCCATTTGGCAATCATTGGCATCAAAAGGAATATGAATCCACGTGTCCAGATGAGCTCACTTAGTAGGAGTGAGTGAAGATAGAGGTCTGAAAACTGAACCCTGGGCCAGGCCAACATGTCTACATTGGGAGGAGGAGAAACCAGCGAAAGAGAAAGATGGAGCAGCCAGTGGGGCAGGGGGGCCATCAGGAGAGTGTCTGGGAAGCAGAGAGGAGCGTTCAAAGTCAGTCATCACCTGGGTCAAGTGCTGCTGACAAAACAGTTGGGAGGACAGAGGACTGGCCACTGGACTCGGCACCTGGAGACTCTGGACCTGGATGAGGACAGTTTCCATGACGTGGTGGATTGTAGAGCAGGTGGAGTGGGTCCATCAGGGAGAACAGGGTGGAGATAATTCTTTTGAGAAGTTTTGCTGTGGAGTGGGGAGAGAGAGGTGGGGAGATAGGGTCAAGACACCGTACCACGGTTACCTTCCGTGAATTCACTGAGTAATTTCACCTAGGAAGGCTCAGTTTCCTTATCTTTAACTGAAAATAGTGATAATTCTGCTCCCGTAGCAGGGCTGTTAGGAGGAACAGATGTGTTAATGGATGTTCAAGTGTTTGGTGACTGTCACTGACTGAGACACGATCGTTTTTGCCTTTGCCATTGTTTGCCTTCATCTCAGCCAAAAAAGAAGGGAAACTGCTACTCTGGGTGCTACTCTGGGTGGAATCTTGTAATGGAGAAAGGGAGGGTGGTAATGGAGGTCACTAGTAGTGGGTGGAGAGGTGGAATTCAGGCATGATTCAAATGGAGTATTTTAGACCCCTGAAATGACAGGAAAATATTTTTAATATTCAGAATATATGAACTTTAATGTGTACAAAGCACTGTGTTTGACTAGGACCCAGCTTCTGCCTTTAGGGAAGGATGCGGGCCACAGGCTTTGTTTTGCAGATGTTTGCTGTATAACCTTGGCAAAGGTAATAAAAACGCTCCGAGAAAGAAAAGACCACCAGATAAGGAGCCAATGGCGCAGAAAATTATAATTTTTGAGAGGAAGCGTAGCAATTTTTTAGAGATGTGACAGGAAAGGACAAATAGCTGTTTTCTAAATCAACCTGTATTTAGTTTATTTCTCCCTGTCCTGTGTGTATAGTTTCAGCATAGTTTTGGTTAGCCAGCATTGACTAAAGCCTGGAACTACTGTGTGTTGTGGCTACATAAAAGAAGCTGTGAGTTGGGTATATAAATATAATAAAAAGAATAGAGTTTTTGGTAACTTTCCTAATGTTCACTTTTTTGTTACTCAGTGTTGAAGGAGATAAATATTGTCCTGAAAGGAGTATACAGTAGAATAAATATTTTAAAGCCTGAAAATAAAGTAAATAAATTGAGCAATTTTTGTTGCATTGATATTTCTCGTTTTTCTTAAAAAAGTAATTGATTGTCCAGACATTATCACAATACTAATAGAAATCAAAATTAAAGCAAGAAGTATATTTAATCAGCTTGCTACCTCAATTAATTAGAGTATTTTTATTTTCCTTTGTCTTTGACCATTTACATTTGACTTAGTTTAAAATAAGAATGGTTAATTAATGGAATGCTTTTGGCTGCAAACAATAGAAAACCTGATGGTAACTTAAGAAATGCATACTTGTTCCCCTGCTCCCTGGCCCTCTGCCTTGTAATAAAGAATTTTGGAGGTGGGTGGTTGCAGGCATTCATTAGCTCAGGTTTCCAATGATGCTGGAGCCAACATATCTGGGATTTCTCTTGGGCCTTTTCTCTCATGCCTTTTGTCTTATGGATGGAATATGGCTGCTATAATTTCAGGTGTCACATCTGCATTCAAGGTGAGAAGAAGGTGAGACCATGGAGGATGTGGGCGGGGAGACTAGTGCCAGATGTGTCCGTCACTTTTTTAACTGGGATGCAAAAGTTTTCCAGAATCTCTCTCAATAGATTACTCTTTAGTTGTTTTTTTGGGGGCAGTGGACAAGGGGCGCAGTTTGGTCACATGGCTATTCCCAGTTGCAAAGGAGCCTAGGAAATGAAGTGGATTTTCCTCATTACTATCTCATAGCTCATGGCTTGCTGCTAGACACATTGTCTTCCCCGCGCAAATTAGTTGTTTTGTTGTCAAAGGAAGGGGAGGAGAGTGGTTATTAGGGAGGTAATCTACAATGTGTAGCGTAAATGGAGAACTTTTTTTTATCGTCTTCTTCTGCACAGTTAATATGTCCCTTGTTGCTACAAACCAGTAGTGGGTTAAGCAGCTAATCTACCTATAAATCAAATAAAACACATTTTGTCCTCACTTTAAGAGTACATGGGTTTTAAGATACAATATTAAAAAATAAGGAATAAATTCTGAGTAACTGTCTATTCTTAATAATTGACATCTCTGTTTCATCCATGCTTTTTGGGTGTGACTTAGAGGGAAGACATGCTGGAGGAGGAAAAGATTGTTATTTACCTGTAGTGCTGTGTAATATAAAAGTAGTAGTTGTTTATGCTCTATTCCACTCCCCTATCTGTGCAGACCCAACTGTTCTGGATTTTTCTTTACTTCTTTCTTTCCCTTGCAGTGTATAGATAGTCCACACTTTGCCTGGTAGTGCTGGACCATAAAAATGACTGTGCAAACCGGAACTGTGCAAAGGGATCTTAATGGCAAAAAATTACACTTTTTCTATGACCTTTAGACATTTTTGTCAAAACATTAAAAACTCTTTTACTGGTGGTTATAAATGTGTAGAGAAACAAACAAAAAGTAATTAAAATGAGTATTTATTTAGTACACTAATTTAAAACATCAGAATTAAAGTAGGTTTTTTCTGTCTAAAAACCCTTTATCAAGAGTAGTTTGAACAGTGCTTGCTTTCCTGTCATGTAAGTTATGATATGGAGTGAGCATCTGTTTATGTCATGGTGAATCGTCAAACTCTTTTTAATTTTGGATCAGCTTTCAACAGTTTATCCTTTGCTCTTTCCATGTTGTACAGTATCTCTCAGCGTTCCTTTTATGTCAGCTTTTTTGCCAGTGTCACTTCTTCTGGGGCATCTTCATCCTTTTTGTCACAACTACATTCCTTATTTATGTTGACAGGTTTGTCTTCACTAAGTTCCTCTGACTGAAGATCTCGAGTCTCTTGAATGGTGGCAGTGTTGAAAATTCCCACAGTCAATTACTTCTTCCATAACGTCACTTATTTTTTATTAGAATTGCACTTCCAACATTATCACTTTTTGTTTCTTTCCTTCACTTTCATCTTAGTTGGCTAGTGCCCTTTTTTGATGATTGATATTTGTTAAATGTCATGTGGACTTATCACTGGGAGACAAGGAGGTAACACAACTACACACTTAGCTGTCTGTGCACAGTGACCCATCCGTGACAGATGTTGAGTGAAATGACATGATTGTTCACTGATCATAATGGGCATCTAACGTTTACATAGTTTACATAGTGATCTTTGAACTAAAGACCTAGTAGTGAAGTTTATACTTTATTCAATTACTCACAGTTACTATACCATGTAATTGAAGTTTGAACCAGGTTGTTGAGTGACTGGTATTATTTAACTGAGCTGTGGTAACTGACGTTTGTCTGTGTCAGAGCTAGGCAAATTGAGAACTGTGTTTGTGAAAACGAATGGTGCAGTTCAGCATGCTCCTCTGTCCTTCGTAGTTCCCACACAAGGGCATCTGCATTCTCCCCCTGACAGGATTGCCATGGACTCTCATTGTTGTTAGAATATTTATCAGTAATTCTTGTGGTGTATGTGATGAAGTGATACATGTTTTAAGTTTATCTTTTGTTTTGATACAAAAAGTAAAAGGTAGTTGTGTTAGTATTAAGCATTTTTGAAAAAGAAAGCTTTCTTTTGGAATGAAGTGCTAATAAACTCATTGGCCAATGGAGGTTCTTAGCTCCTGCTACAAAACTGACTGAATTGTTACATAACCGTGTTACATAACAGAAAGAGTTGCTACAAAGAGGAGATACTTTGGGAAAACAAACAGACCCAATGCACAGGATAATCTAGATTTCATAAATATCAGTTTCAAACAGCTAGCCCTGGATATTACTAGAAGGGGCTCTTTTATTCTTAGAGTATTAAAAGAGGTTGGGGGTATTGTTTGATCTCAGCATTTTTGATGTTTCAAGCCTTTTTTTTCCCTTCATTTTTCACAAGCATATTGTCGAAATAGTTTCCATGTCTTTTTCTTTAATAACAGACTTTACAGTTGGATGTACATGAAATTCTTTGCCTTGTCTCACCACTTTTATGAAGTAATTTAAGTTTTCAATTAATTTCATTGGTTTTTAGGTAAAGCAGTACTTGTATAGGGTGGTGAAATGAAAGATAATCAGACCTTTTCCATTGTGTGAATCTTTCATTCTTCAATTTCTAATGAACAAGTTTAGAAAATCTTGCAATGCTTTGTACAGTGTTGTGTGTTGAAAACCACTCTAAAGAGATTCTACAACTTTTAATTTTGTGTTCTTTAGCCACCACATAGGGACATCAAATTGGCCACATGTTTCAGAAAGAAAATGTTGGGCCTTGCGTTGTGTGCTTCACATAAATATATTCTATTCTTTTGAAGTATATTGTGGGTAACATTTTTCCCTTTTATCCACCATCTTGAAATTATTATATAAACGCTTAAGTGTATCATACTAAATCACTGTTATTTTTTGGGTGAGAGGTAGGTTAAGATCAAAGGAAATAAATGCACAGAAAACAACATGTTTTCATCAGATTGTTCTATTTGTACTTGTGTACATGTTTATTATGTGTGCAGAGGAAGGAGTAATTAGTCTTTTATAGACATTTACTTGATCTGGAGTCTTCCCGTGTTTCTCAAAAAGTTGGTTAATGCATAGATATATGAGTAAACAGAAGTAAGAAACTTCTTTGCCTTCTCTTCTACATAAAGAAATATACTTTATATATTTGTGGGTTTTTAAAAAATAAAACTGTAAATTCATCCTGTGGAGTGATTATCTTCCATTTGAAATTATTTCTTTGAATTGTAAGTAATACATTAAAAATTATATTTTCCTGTCCTAAGGCTATCTTGATTACTGATTAAGCCTATAAGACTTAACATGTAAATCAGTAAGTCAGTAACTTAAGTACTTGTATTACTAGATTACCACCATCTCATGCATTTATGTAGGTTATACAGTCTGATGACCATTATTCCTTTGCAATATAATTTGATGGGGTTTATTTATTTATTTATTTTTCCATTTCCTTAAATCACTTTTTATTTTAATTAATTAATTAAAGCAAAAGCAAGTTTATTTAGATACACGTTCCATAGGCAGAAGGTGGACTCTTTTTAAACCTCTTTTTCAACTTTGAAGTTGGTCTTTTTTTTTTTTTGAAATTTATTTTATTATGTTTTTATACAGCAGGTTCTTATTAGTTATCTATTTTATACATATTTGTGTATATATGTCAATCCCAATCTCCCAATTCATCCCCCCGCCACCATGGAGTTTCTTTAAATGTCTGTGGTTTGCAGCACTTTATGTCAATTCATCAGTTATCCAAATCCAGAACTTTCAACCCCTGATAGCTGGACAATTGCAGTATTTTTTTTTTTCTTCTGTTTCAGAAAAAGTTTCTAAGTTCTCATATAAAGATTCAATAGCTAGTAGGTTGGATTTCTTCCCGAGTCTTCCTTAAACCCTTACGAAGCTATGCCTTAAATTTATACTGAGTTTTAAAGTTATAAGTGAGATAAGAGTGAGGCAAGAAATCTGTTAACAGACCTTAACTGCTGTTTTTATTTTGTAAGGGAAGTAACCTGTGGTTTTCCAGACTTGTTATAGGTTGACATCATATGTTCAGACTTGTAAATCTTCCCTCCACTTTTACTATTCATCAGCTCTGTAGAGCCTCCTCTAAATTTTGGTGTTTAACAGAATCAATGGAGGGGAAAAAAGAGCATTCCTTCATTATCATTGGGATAATCTCAGCCGATCTTGTATATAATGTGCAAATCACCATATTATAGCTTTCCTAAAAGGAAATGCCTCCAGTGAATGGAATTTCATTGGAGCTACAGATAGAAGTCTTCCTGTCTGGGAATTGGCTCAGACCATGATGTTAAGAGCATCAGATTCTAAGTCAGGACTTTTAAATATGTCCTCATATGATATCACCATGTACTAATGACCTGAGTTGACCCATCACAGATGTAGTAGTGTAGACACATGTGTAACTAATAAGGCCAGCAGAATAGACCAATACACGAGAAGACAAATGTGTATACACACACACACACGGGTCAATAACAAGGATGTTTTAAGATCAGAAGATAAGACCCACTGCTTAATTACGTTGAACGAAAACTGTCTGAAGTTTTCAAAGGCCTCATTGGCCCACCTCTTCTGCAATCAGCCTAGAACATTTTGAATAAAAAGTCAGATGCCAGAAACTATTCAGAATTCAAGACCTGGGCTGGGATTACTTGAGGAGTGGAGGAAGTAGGGCAGGCTGAAATGGGGTGCAGTAGACCAGGATTTCTAGTCTAGGTTTGCTGTTAACTAGTCCAGAGACCTTGGGCAAACATGGAGTCTCTCTAGACTTCAGTTTCCTCAGCAGTAAAGTCAGCATGCTGGACCAAGTGATTACCATCATTCTTTCCAACTTGACAATTCTCTAATATATTATCATTGGCAACATGGAGTTTGTCCAAACCTCTTGATCCTCTCATTGAGAGATCCTTTATTTTAGTGTATGCTAAACCTGGCTGGCCATTATCTTCATCGGGATAGTTGTAAAACTCAATTTTTAGGCTCTACTCTCAATATACTGATGAAAATCTTCAGGGGTGTGTGAGGTATTGGGCCAGCATTTGAGACTCATTGCTTTTTCTGCCTAATTTGTCACAGTGGGCCTAGAAAAGCTGCTTAGTAATCGTTGCTTAAATGAACATAGAACGTTCTAGAGGAGTTAGTAATTATATACATGATTGCATTCAGTTAATAACTTCATGTCCAGTCTTATTCATTTAGCTCTCTTGAAGGTACCCTAGAGCTCTTTTCTCCTTTCTCCTTATTCCAGAATTTGTCTCCAGGTCATTGTCATTTTCCACAGGTACACAGTGCCATTTAATGAAACTGTGTTTGAATGGATGAATCTAAGTTTTTATTACCACCCCCCTCTTCAGGCCCTGAACTGTTCCAGTTTCTTATTATACATTTCATGTCATACCTTAGCTCAGCATGTCTAGAATCAAGCTTCATCACTGTCTCCTGGATGACTGCAGTAGCATCGCAACCCGTCTGCTCTTGCCTTTCCAGTCAGTTCTATACACAGCATTTGTGGAATCATTTAAAAGTGCAATTTGATTTTGTCATGACCCTGTTTAAACTTCAGTGACTTCCGGCTGCTCTTAAGAATAAAGTATAGGCCCCTTAACAGAGCCCACAGGACTCGATAAGAGCAGGTGCCTGTCTTTCTTTTCAGTCTTTTGCTCTTTTACTCTCAGTCTGGGTCACACTGTCAAGATTCTGCCTGAGTCAGGTCCTTTGTCCCTATGATTCCAGATCCCAGGAATATTGCCTCTCCCCCTCCCACCTGTCATTTAAACTGTCGTTCTGCTCCAGCTGCCTCTCTGAGTGTGCTTATTTGATGTCTTTCTCTTTCCCTAGAGTGCAGGTTCCAGGAGGACAGGGATTATATCTGTTTTGGTTGCCATGGTTTCTCAGCTTGGCATATAATAAGTACTCAATTGGTTTAATGAATACAGGCACTAGTTTTTGTTTTGTTTTGTTTTTGCTTGCTTCTTTTTGATATATTTACCACCCTCAAGTCTGTACCTTTTTACCTTGGTGGCTGGATGGTTGCAGTATCTTTATAACTGGCTTCCCTGGTTCTAGCCTTTTTCCATTCCTCTTTAATTCTGTGTATTATCCCAAGATACATTTCCTTAAAAATACCTTCATTGGTCTTGTCCTTCTTCTGAGAGAAACTTTAATAGAATCTTTACTATATGTAGCTTAAAACCCAAAGTTTTTAGAACTGACTTTATGAACCCTCTTGAAACTTGAGCCCAGCCTACTCTTGCATTATTTCTCTTCTGAATAATCTTTTTTTCTCTTACCAACTACATTTCTGTATTTGATTTTTCATGGAGTTGCTGAAAGTTCTTATTTCTAAGTTTTTCTCATGTCTCTTTCTCTTTGTGGAATAAATGATAATTAATAATGGAATACCAGCCCCTTCTCCATCTACTGAAATTCGAATCCAAGTCCTTTGGATTAAGGACCAGCTCAAATGCCACCCAGATCAAAACCCATTCCTTTTTGGGCACTCAATAAATGCTTGTTGAATTGAATTATCTACTACCTTTGACATTTTGAGATTGGTGTGTGATTATTTTATCATACCTATGCAGGCATATGGAAGCATGAGAATTTTGTTTTTTTATCCTTATCACAGTGCCTAGAAACAATGCCTTTACTCAATTGATATTACTAACTTAAACATCTACAGCCTATGATTCTAATGTTAATTTTGAGAGAGCAAAGTGTATGTTATTTTCTTCAATTTTAAGTCTTATGGTCTTTCAAGATAAGTTTGAATCTTTTAATTGCTTCAAGCATACATTAGTTCAAAGCTATGTCTCACTTTTAACAAGCTTGTATTTGGGGATGTAATGAAAGAAGAGTTTGGTTATCTGAAATATTACTATTGATAATAATATTATTGAGTAAGTGAGGGAAATAATTTCTTAGAAACAGCTCGCAGTTGCAGCTGACCATTCCAGAGGTGAGTCAGGAAGTGTCCACAAGGGGGCGTGCCCATCTAGCCATCTAGAGAAACGTGACCAAGTCCCTCTCCTGTTATGCAGGTAAAATGCCTGTTTTACAATTGTACTCCTAGACCATGTGTCATTTTCTAGGAAAAAGAATAGACCTTCACCTTAACAAAAATTCCTACCCATTTTCTAGCACCTGTTTATTTTGGTGGTGTGATTTTCTGAGGAGGGACGGGGGACAGAATGGAAATGGGGATTGCCTTGCAAGCTAAGACAAGTCTATGATGCTTGTGATTGTGCTTTTTTTTTTTTTCTGTGTTGAGAGCATTTTTATTTTACAAGCATTGCCATCTCTTCTGCGGTCATTGTATGTCGTTTGCTCGAGGGATAGGCAGTGCTCCATTTTCATTGCTCCATTGATTTGTGTCACCTGAGGTTATGAGGAACTAGCAAGTGACCTTGAGGAGTGCACAGGCTTTGAGTGGAGTTTCTACCAGAGGTCATGGCCTCATGGAATCTTCAGTTTTTGTTTTTGTTTTTTTCCAGTACTTATTTTACCTTGACTTCAACATTATCACCAGCAAACATTTATTGAGTACTATTTATATACAGATTTTTAAGTAGGCTTTAGGAGTAAATAGAGAGGCCCTGCCTATTTGGTCCAGAGGAATTAAACAATAAAGGGAAATCATACCATTTGGTATGTGCCAGAAGAATGAAACCATCCGTGAGAGCTGCAGGGATTACCAGGATGGATAAACTACCATAAGCACCTGGTAGGCTTTATGGAAGAGGTGGAATTTAAGCTGGGGCTTGGATAAAGAGTAGGGTTTACATAACTGTAGAGAGAAAGAGAAAGCCGTAGTTTAGAAGAAGCCTGTGAGAAGCACCACAGAGTTTCTGCAGGACAGTGGTTTCAAACCCAAATGCTTATGGGGACCAGGCAGGTAGCCTAAATATGTGAGACCATCTAGACGGGTGGCAATACATGTTCCATTTTTAGGTATTCAAAAACCAAAATAGTGCACTTTGCTGGTCAAACCAAGCTCTATTTTCGACAGCCTGTAATCCCCAGTGGGGGCACGACAGCCGATAGGATTCAACTGTCCACAGAATTTAGCAAAGTAAAATAGACCATAGAGGAAGTAAGTACACAGGCAGAGCTGCCCCTGAACGTCTGTTTGCAATAACTGTACTTAGAAGCAAATGAGGAGAATGTTTTGAAACACAGTATGTGTGAGTGGGGCCTGTCCTGGTGGTTATTTGCATTAAACACAGGCTTTTGAGTGTTGGGAATCTCTGAAAACATCATTGAGGTTAATTTGAATGGTGTTAGAATTTCTAAGATATAGTACTATCATGATTAGTTTAGATTGTATTTTACATCCTAGAATATACTTAGCTCCTTCCTACTCTTTGTAATTCTTTGAAATCAAAGAATGATCTCTGATTTCTAATAAGATTTTAATCTATTGAGGAACAAAAATAAATAAGTATATGGGCATTTTCTGGCTCCTTTTTGCTTTTTAATATACTGATTTTTAGTTGTTATATATTTATGATTTTGAATAATTCTATTTTTGTGAGTATACTCGTAATTATACGGTCAAATGAATATTGCTTTAGAAATCTCATATCAAATAAAGTAACTTATTACTGTGTTATTAAAGTCGGTGTCAGTTATTGTTCTTCAATCTGGGGAGGGTGGAACTTAAATCCAGGTTAATGACCCATCCCAATTGTCATGGTGTTTCATTGGCAGGAATAGACTCCAGATTGTCCAAGTTACCTTCGAGTCCTTTATCTGTTATTCCCCACTGCTTTAAGACTCAGTTCAAAGGCCATTGGAGCTCTGGAATTTAAAAGAAAAAGTGTAATTTTATCCTGAGAAGGTAAATGTAAGCTCTGAAATGAAAGACCAGAGGTCCAGACCACGGCCAGGTGTTCCTGGAAAGAGCCAAATTGGACAACTAAATTGCAAAAGGTTGCCTGTTCTTATTAAAGAGACTTTGTTGCTGTCTATTTAATTAGCAAGGTCTTAGCTCATTTATTTATGTGTTTTTTAATCTGCCCAGGTAATGACATTCATAGCCTATTAGTGTGTGTGCCGGTAGCGTGTTGCGCTATCTGTGTGGTTGAAGTCCTCTCATATATGCGCCTCTATGAAGTGAAACTGCCAGATAATCTCAATTCCCTCCTTCTCCCTTGAACATGTTTCCCAGACGGCAGTGACTGAGTTTAAGATAGTGAAGGATGACCAGTGGAAAAAGTGAAGTTAAGACTCAAATACTGTATGGGTATTAATTATTTAGAGCTTTTAGGAAAGCAGTCTGGAATTAAAGAAACTGAATTGGTTAGTCAAAAACGAGGAGTGTGATCTGGTGCCAGATGATTGATTTAAGGGGTTGGGAAGGCAGTAAAGAAGTGTTACCAAAAGAAAACATTGAACGGTGGAGTGTGTGACCAATATAAGGATATATCATTTCTTTATAGATAAAGTGAGAGGCTTAGTGTTTGATGGTAAGAGCCTTAGAAGTTTGTTTTGAACAGTAGACCAAAGGGCATGCACAACGTCCTGAAATAAAGATCACTTCCACATTGTGAGAAACGAGTCTGGACTTCAGTTTGGTTACTATGGGACGAGTGAAAGGTTTCTCAGCAGTTGGTTAAGGATGTGCTTTTGAGACAGAACCCATTTAGGAGTGATGTGCAAAAGCATTACATTCAGGGAATATCTAAATATGAAATAATCAGAGAAACGTGAGGTTATAGGAAAACTACTTTGGATAGGCTGAGTCTGGATTGTGCATAAAAATTGAGCAAGGTGCAGTTTCAGAGGACAAGAAGTTTGAGTTATTGATGAGGTTCAATTAAAAAGTATTTATCTTATGACACTTTGTTAGTTGCTGCTTCCAGGTGGAAGTGGGGGAAGACAAGCCACCAAAGAGCTTAGAACAAGTCAGTGTATAAAAGTCTTACACACAGGGGTTTAGGTTGTACTTTTAGGGCCAGGGCCCCCATGTGGATGGGAAATGATTCAGGAGACCTTTTCTGGAGTTACTGAGGCCCTGGGACTTGAAGAAGGGCAGCGTTTTGATGTGGGGCAAGGGTAGGGGAGGAGAGAGCAATATTTGCACTGGATGAAGTGCAAGCGAGTCAGGATGCCATCTATAGTGTGGAGTTTAATAGTATCTGCTGTTACTCCGGAAGAGCCAAGGCTCATACTGGAGGAGAAGGCAGGAGGGCCAGGCCTTTGCTGAGGTTTAAAACCACAAATTGTTTTGTCACAGAATCAATTTTGCCCTTCTTTTTCCTTTTTATTTATTTTATTCCTTTTTGGATCTTTTCACCTAGTGTTTATTCCTCTTTCATTGATTTTTCATCTTATCTCTGTTTTTTCTCCTTGTGTTTATCTTATTCGCTTTCTAACTTGTTTAGTTGGACACGTAGCTTATTAATTTTGTTTCCTTTTCTAATATTAATATTTTGGGTATTAATTTCCCTCTAAGTGCTACTTTTACTATATCTCTCACAAGTTTTGAAATGCAATATTTTTATTATCATTCATTTTTAAATATTTTTGTTTCTATTTAGATTTCTTATTTGATCCATAAGTTATTTAGAGGTACTTTTTTCTTTCTTAATTTTTAAATTTTATTTACGTTTATTGACTCCTAACTTAATTGTATTGTAGTCAGAGAGTGTATTCTGTTCGATAATGTTTCTTTTTCCTTTTTTTTTTAACATCTTTATTGGAGTATAATTGCTTTACAATGGTGTGTTAGTTTCTGCTTTATAACAAAGTGAATCAGTTATACATATACATATATTCCCATATCTCTTCCCTCTTGCGTCTCCTTCCCTCCCACCCTCCCTATCCCACCACTCTAGGTGGTCACAAAGCACCGAGCTGATCTCCCTGTGCTATGCGGCTGCTTCCCACTAGCTATCTATTTTACATTTGGTATTGTATGTATGTCCATGCCACTCTCTCACTTTGTCACAGCTTACCCTTCCCCCTCCCCATATCCTCAAGTCCATGTTCTAGTAGGTCTGTGTCTTTATTCCCATCTTACCCCTAGGTTCTTCATGATCTTTTGTTTTGGTTTTTTTTTTTCCCGTAGATTCCACATATATGTGTTAGCATATGGTATTTGTTTTTATCTTTCTGACTTACTTCACTCCATATGACAGACGCTAGGTCCATCCACCTCACTACACATAACTCAATTTCATTTCTTTTTATGGCTGAGTAATATTCCATTGTATATATGTGCCACATCTTTATCCATTCATCTGTCGATGGACACTTAGGTTGCTTCCATGTCCTGGCTATTGTAAATAGAGCTGCAGTGAACATTGTGGTACATGACTCTTTGAATTATGGTTTTCTCAGGGTATATGCCCAGTAGTGGGATTGCTGGGTCATATGGTAGTTCTATTTGTAGTTTTTTAAGGAACCTCCATACTGTTCTCCATAGTGGCTGTATCAATTTACATTCCCACCAACAGTGCAAGAGGGTTCCCTTTTCTCCACACCCTCTCCAGCATTTATTGTTTCTAGATTTTTTGATGATGGCCATTCTGACCAGTGTCAGAATGGTGTGAGAAGATATCTCATTGTAGTTTTGATTTGCATTTCTCTAATGATTAATGATGTTGAGCATTCTTTCATGTGTTTGTTGGCAATCTGTATATCTTCTTTGGAGAAATGTCTATTTAGGTCTCCTGTCCATTTTTGGATTGGGTTGTTTGTTTTTTTGTTATTGAGCTGCATGAGCTGCTTGTAAATTTTGGAGATTAATCCTTTGTCAGTTGCTTCATTTGCAAATATTTTCTCCTATTCTGAGGGTTGTCTTTTGTTCTTGTTTATGGTTTCCTTTGCTGTGCAAAAGCTTTTAAGTTTCATTAGGTCCCATTTGTGTATTTTTGTTTTTATTTCCATTTCTCTAGGAGGTGGTTCAAAAAGGATCTTGCTGTGATTTATGTCATAGAGTGTTCTGCCTATGTTTTCCTCTAAGAGTTTGAGAGTGTCTGGGCTTACATTTAGTTCTTTAATCCATTTTGGGTTTATTTTTGTGTATGGTGTTAGGGAGTGTTCTAATTTCATACTTTTACATGTACCTGTCCATTTTTCCCAGCACTACTTATTGAAGAGGCTGTCTTTTCTCCACTGTATATTCTTGCCACCTTTATCAAAGATAAGGTGTCCATATGTGTGTGGGTTTATCTCTGGGCTTTCTATCCTGTTCCATTGATCTATATTTCTGTTTTTGTGCCTTGATAATGTTTCTTGAAATTTGTTGTGATTTAGTTTATGGATTAATGTATGGTCAATTTTTGTAAGTATTGATTTGTGTTTGAAAAGAATGCTTCCAGTCTAATTGGTACAGAATTCTGTGAATGCCTATCTAATTAAGCTTTTTAATATGCTGTTCAGATCTTTTATTTCTTACTGATTATTATTATGGTCATTTGACCTATTCATAGTTGGGAGAAATGTGTTAAAATATCTCATTGTGAGGTATTATGGTTTGCTGATTTCTGTTTGTTGCTCTGTTTTTGCTTTACGTACATTTGAGGCTATTTTTTATTTTAGGTACATACAAATTTAGAATTACTATATCTCCCTGGTGTATCTAAACTTTCAGTATTTATCACTTAGAGACCCTTTAGTTCTATTAACTTTTTGTCTTAAAACTTAATTTTCTTGATGTTAATATATCTGCGTTGTTTGGATTGGTACCTGCTTGGTATCTCTCTCTCTTTTCCCTGTCCTCTTACTTCCAGCTTTTCCATATCCTTAATTTTCAAGTGTGTCTCTGATAAATAACATATAGCCAGATTTTAAAACCCAATCTTGACCTTCTAATAATAACCATTATTATTTTTTATTTATTTTTGGCTGCGTGGGGTCTTTGTTGCTGCGCACGGGCTTTCTCTAGCCGTGGTGAGCGGGAGCTACTCTTTGTTGTGGAGCATGGGCTCTAGGCACGTGGGCTTCAGTAGTTGTGGCACGCGGGCTCTAGAGTGGAGGCTCAGTAGTTGTGGCACACAGGCTTAGTTGCTCCACGGCATGTGGAATCTTCCTGGTCCAGGGCTCGAACCCGTGTCCCCTGCACTGGCAGGTGGATTCTTAACAACTGCACCACAAGGGAAGTCTCTAACCATTATTATTTTTAAAGACAATATTAATTTTGATTTACATGAAGTTTTGCCATTTTATTTGCTTACCTATTCCTCGTTTCATTCCTGAATGTCCTTCTCCTTCTTGGATTATTGTCTTAGTCCTTTCAGACTGCTATAACAAAATACCAGAGACCGGATGGCTTACAAACAATAGAAATTTATTTATCACAGTTCTAGAGGCTGGGAAGTCCAACGTCAAGGCGTAGGCAGATTTGGTGTCTGGTGAGGACCCACTTCCTAGATGGCTATCTTTTTGCTATAACCTTACATGGCAGAAGGGACAAGGGAGCTTCTTGGGCTTCTTCTAGAATGGCATAATCCCATTCATGAGGACTCTGCCTTCATGACATAATCATCTTCCAGTGCCCCACCCCCTAATACTATCACCTTGGGGATTAGGATTTCAACATGTAAATTTTGGAAGGACACATTCGTATGACAGCAGTTATTTTCCTTCTTCTTAAAGTATATCATTCATTTGTTTATTAATTCATTTATTCAACAGGTATTTATTGAGTGCTTAAGAGGTATCAGGTACTTTTCTGGGTGCTTAGCGTATGTTAGTGAATAAAACATACAAAGATTTAAAAAATTTATTTCTTTATTTCTTTATCTTCTTTATTTTTTTTGGCTGTGGTGGGTCTTAGTTGCAGCACACAGGGTCTTCGTTGAGGCATGTGGGATCTTTCACTGAGGCATGGGCTGCTCTCCAGTTGTGGCGCCCGGGCTTCTCTCTAGTTGTGGTATGCGGGTTTTGTCTCTCTAATTGTCATGCGTGGACTCCAGGGTGTGTGGGCTCCAGGGTGTGTGGGCTCTGTAGATTGCGGCATGCGGGCTCAGTAGTTGTGACACGTGGGTTTCAGTTGCTGCGTGGCATGTGGGATCTTAGTTCCCCAACCAGGGATCGAGCCCATGTTCCCTGCATTGGAAGGAGGATTCTTTACCACTGGGCCACCAGGGAAGTCCCTAAAACATACAAAGATTACTGCCTTTGTCGAGCTTCCAGTCTCGGGGGAGATTGGCAGTTTAAATAATATGAAAATATGTGGTATATTTTAGAAGATGATGACATGTTATGGGAAAAAGATAAAGTAGAGTCAAGAAAGGAAGGTTAGGAATACCTATGAGAAGGTGGTAGGGAGGATTAGAAGGAGGGCAGTTTGCAGTATTAAATAGAATGGTCCTTTAGGATTTCATTAAGTGCAGGTCTCTTGGTGGTAAACGAATTTTATTTTTTTATTTATAAGTGTATTTATTTTATTTTTGTTCCTAAAAGGTAATTTTGTTAGGTACCCACTTCTAGGTTTATAGTTACTTTTCTCTGAGTACCTTGAAAATACACCAGTGCCTTCTGGTTCCCATTGGACTTTGGGAATTCTGCCTTCATTCTGTTGTGGTGAGCTTTCCTTTCTATCTGGCTCCTTTTCTTTCTCTCTGGCTTCCACGAGATCTGGATTCTTGTTTTTCATCAGTTCTGGGGAAATTTGAGCTATTTTCTCTTTAAATATTTTCACTTCTCTATTCTGTCAATTCTTTCCAGTTGGGCATACAGTAGACTTTTTCTCATTCATATTTTTTACTATCTCTTTCATATTTTCCATCACCCCCACTTGCTTACAATTGCAATCAAATGTGTATTAAATGTTACATAAATATAACTGTATTATACTATTAGGAAAAAGTTGAAAAATTTGTTCATGACCTGACGTTTTGAATTCTTGGTTGTGTACTTTAAAATAGATACATCAGCTGTTGATTTCTTTTTTTAAGGTAAAACTTAACAAGCAGCAACACACACACAATCTTAAGTGTATAATTTGATGAATTTTGATATGTGTATACAACCATGTAACAAGATATGATATTGCTACTACTCTAGAAAGTTTCCTCACGCCCCTTCATAGTCCACGCCTCCTTCCCAAGACAACTATTTTTCTGATTCTTTTTCACCATTCTTTTACCTGTTCTAAAACTTCAGATGAATGGGATCATATATTATGTACTCTCTTGTGTCCAGCTTCTTTTACTCAGCATACATCTAAAAGATTATCCATATTGTTATACATATCACTAGTTCTTTTTTATTGCTGAGCAGTCCTCCACTGTTGCCTGTATCACAGTTTGTGGACCCATTCCCCTCTTGATAGACATTTGGGTTGTTTCCAGGTTTTGACTCTTGCAGTTTGACTAAGGTGCTATAAACATTCTTGACAAGTCTTTTGTCATATATATTTTGCTTTCTCTTGGATAAATATTTAGGACTGTAGTTGCTGGGTCACAGCTAGGTGTGTATATTTCATTTAGAATTAAATTTTTTTTGATTTAGAATTTTAAAATTGTGAGTAATACTTATTCCAGAAAAACAAGAAGCCAAATTAGATATATTCATCATTAATTTTTAAACTGATTTTAAGTCATTGAGATGTATTCTATAAGTGTTTTTATCAAATGGATGCAATTTAATGATCTAGTTAATATTATCTTAAGGAACTTGTCAGAATTATCATCATTCTTAAATTCCTTAATTTTTATTTCAACTCCAGTATATCTTAGGTTGCTATCCTTAACCAGTGGTTCATTATGAGTTCAAATAAATAATATTAATTAAACAACATATGAATAAGAGTAAAAATGATTTAAAGCTGTGTAAAGCTATCATTGTGGTGGTTTTTACTGTTCAACTGTGTACTAATCTAAGTCATGAGTATGTTCATCTGGTCTCTACCATCACTTACACGTGCTCACTCAACATGTACACTGAGGCTCTCAAACGGTTCCATTTTGAAGAGAAAAAAATCTGTAATTCATTATTTGTAAGATTATTAAAAAAAAAACAACAACTGAGATTAGCCACCAGAACACTATATAGGAATTCTGCCAGTTGGAAAACATTGTCCTTTGAGAGTCTGGAATTTTGGGGTAATCCTCTGGAACTTGTTATGATATGAATTTATAATTAAAGCTGTAATCCAGATATATTAAAGCCCCTTAAAAGCATTGTTAACACACTTTATTTTTATTTTGAGCTGAAAATGTTTCTGTTTTCAGAGTTGAGTGATTTAGGGAATTAATAATAGAGATTTTTATATAATATATTTGTTTTCTCTGTTTTAGATACATTTGGCACTAATTATATAGTGCTGCAAAAATTTTAATGCATATTTATTAAGCAAAGAAAATCAAGGATTATTTAAAAATAGACATTATGACTGTAGCTTACAGAAACATCATTTGTAGTATTGGACATCAGAAGGGTGGTTTTCTGAAGGGTCACTGGATATTCTTATATCCAAATTTTCCTTGGTTTCAGCCAAGCCAGATACTTGAAAGTAGATAATTCTCGCTAAATTGTACTTCTTTTACACACACAGCTGATATACTCTGAGCCCACAGTGACCCCACTGTAGGGGGCTGGTTTTAGGAGATAGACCTGGAGCCAGATCTAAGTCTCTTGTAGCCAGAGGTATCATTCCATCTTTAGGATGCTCGAAGGTGGTAAAGCTTTATGCTGAAGTTACTGTGCTGTCACAGAGGGCGTTAAGTCAGCTGTGTTTCTCAAGTGGAAGCTCAGGCCAATCATAATGTTGCTTTCAGCCTAACAGAGGTGTACTGGGAAGGTTTGGTATCTTTAAAAAAACAACAACAACGTATTATTATTGCATTAGAATAATCCCACCATACATCAGTTTCAGGATGCGCTTTTACACTTGAGATATTATTCTTATATTTTAGCTATTTGATATTTGAGTAATTCTGTACAGAAGAAAGACCAAGTTAATGAGATAAGTAACTGATAGATGGTGTCTCTTGGCAGGTTTCAGAGTTCAGGTTAGAGGCTTAATTTTCATGTGGAAAGTACCTACATTTTGTTCTGATGGATTTATTAGTTTACACATGTTACTTAATTTAATTCTTACAATAACTGTGTAATAGCCATCTCCAACTTGGAGCAAGAAAAATGAAAACTTTTGACATTAAGCCCAACAGAGATTACTAGATCCTTGGTTACTTCAAGAAAGTTTTATTTCAGTCTTTTCCATAGCACATGCAATCTCTATGCCAACTTTATGTACATGTGTTTATTCTGATGGGAACTATAGTTTATGCCACTGCTTTTTAGTCACAATTTTATCTAAAAAATTAATGCAACTAGCATGTTTCAGTCAGGGACAATAGGTCCATGTGTATCTATGTGGTGCATGTACTTCTAAGTATTTATGGAGTGTAAGAGTATAATAGCAGCTCTATATAATAAAAGTCATTGTGTGTTTTTAGCCTTTCTTAGATTTCATTCTTGTACAAACGAGCTCTGTGAAATTATTATAGCCAAAATACCAGTGTTTTTCACTCAGTTTATCTGCACTTCATAAAAATGCTTAAATGTTATTTCATCATCCTTCAAGTTGCTTTTCAGTGTGTGAAATCTGTGAACTAATTCTTGAATATTTATGAAGTAATTCTGATTTTTGCAGGTGTTGCAAGCCATTAGGAATATTTAGCTTAATTTGGAACAGGATTCTCTATTTTTCGCTTGATTTTTCATTTTTGAAAAACAAGTTACAGTAAATCCATCTATGTATAATCCTTTTGTGGCTTTCTATAGTAGTTTGGTTAGGGATAAGAGTTATAGTTCACAATATCCTGATTGAAATGCTAAGAGAATTGTTTTACAGATAATGTATATCATTATGTATCTGTTATGTGTCCCCTCAGTAAGATTCTACTTTATAGAATGTTTGAGTAGGATCAGCAGTCACAGTGAATAAAAAAAGAACTAATAAAGAATACCCTTTCCTGACTTTGTTGTTGCTGTTTTTGAGGGAAGTTATTTTATAGTGCCTCTTTATTTGCATGAGAGTTGTCTATTTCTAAAAGAACCAGTAAGATTAATAAGATCATACTTTAAAATACTTTGTAGTATGTCCATGGTGTTATGGTTGTGGTGATATGCTGCCAGTTGGTAGTTGAACAAGATAGAGTTTAAATCTTTTATGCTGACATAATGTTGGTCTTAGGTGGTTTAAATTTCTCCTTCAGCAGATTTGTGCCTATAAAATTATTTGCCTTAGAATGAGTAGAGCAGACATCTGGCTGATAATGACCTTGTGGGATGTTATCAGACCTTGTTTCTCAAAGTAGGGTCCATGGAGCAGTAGCATCAGCATCACTCGGAGGCTTTTAGATGTACAGTCGTGACTGACTCTAGATTACTCCATCATAATCTGCATTTAAACAGATTCTCCAGTTGATTTGTATGCACATTAAAGTTTGAGAAGCCCTCCTGTAGATGACATAAGACTTGGCATCTGAACAAGAAACAATCTCTGTCTGAGGTTACAAGGATATAAAGATTTAGGAATTATTTCTTAGAAAAATGAAACAAATGTTCATCTTAAAAATACATTTGGCTTTAGGATTATCTCTCTTTTCTGGAATAAAGTGTGTCCAATGAATTTCTTTACTTTGATAATTCCATCTTATCTACCAAAGAAGACAGACTCCACTTAGTCTATACCAAATGAGTAAACCTGATTATTGTTAATCTTCCCTAAGATAGTGTCATTCTCTGGCCTTGTATGAAATTGAATCTTGAGAAAAGGAGATGGAAGACTGATGTTAGAATGGCAGGGCATATATCGTCACTTACTGGGCTTGCTTTTGTTACACCAGGGATACAGATGTGCTTTATTTACTCCAAATTTATTTATTTATTTATTATTTTTTGCTGTACGCGGGCCTCTCACTGCTGTGGCCTCTCCCGCTGTGGAGCACAGGCTCCGGACGCGCAGGCCCAGCGGCCATGGCTCACGGGCCTAGCTGCTCCGTGGCATGTGGGATCTTCCCGGACCGGGACACGAACCCGTGTCCCCTGGCATCGGCAGGTGGAGTCTCAACCACTGCGCCACCAGGGAAGCCCACTCCAAATTTATTTTATTTTTATTTTTTAAATTTTTATTGGAGTATAGTTGCTTTACAATGCTGTGTTAGTTTCTGCTGTACAGTAAAGCGAATCAGTTATATGTATACATATATACACTCTTTCTTAGATTTCCTTCTCATTTAGGTCACCACAGATCATTGAGTAGAGTTCCCTGTGCTAAACAGTAGGTTCCCATTAGTTATCTACTTTATGCATAGTGGTGTATACGTGTCAATTCCAATCTCCCAATTTGTCCCACCCCTTCTTCCCCCCTTGATAACCGTAAGTTTGTTGTCTACATCTGTGACTATTTCTGCTTTGCTGATAAGTTCATCTGTACCATTTTTTTAGATTCCACATATAAGCGATAATATACGATATTTGTTTTACTCTTTCTGACTTACTTCACTCTGTATGACAGTCTCTAGGTCTCTCCATGTCTCTGCAAATGACACTATTTCGTTTCTTTTTATGGCTGAGTAATATTCTATTGTATATATGTACCACATCTTCTTTATCCATTTCTCTGTCGATGGACATTTAGAAGATGTACCACATCTTTATCCATTCCTCTGTCGATGGACTGACTATCGTAAATAGTGCTGCAGTGAATATCGGGGTGCATGCATCCTTTCAAATTCTGGTTTTCTCCAGCTATATGCCTAGGAGTGGGATTGCTGAGTCATATGGTAGCTCTATTTTTAGGTTTATAAGGAACCTCCATACTGTTCTCCATAGTGACTGTACCAATTTACATTCCCACCAACAGTGTAGGAGGGTTCCCTTTTCTCCACACCCTCTCCAGCATATATTGTTTGAAGATTTTTTGATGATGGCCATTCTGACCGATGTGAGGTGATACCTCATTGTAGTTTTGATTCTCATTTCTCTAGTAATTAGTGATGTTGAGTATCTTCTCATGTGCTTTTTGGCCATCTGTATGTGTTCTTTGGAGAAATGCCTATTTAGATCTTTTGATTGGGTTATTTGTTTTTTTGATATTGAGCTGCATGAGCTGTTTGTATATTTTGGAGATTATCCCTTGTTGGTTGCTTTGTTTGCAAATATTTTCTCCCATTCTGAGGGTTGTCTTAAAGAATAAGGATGTCCTGAATGTCTGCTGTTTGCAGAATGAAACAGTGGATCAGACCTTTCCTCAGAGGTTTACAGTCAGGTTAGGAAATTATCCTTAAAAGTCAGACAACCTACCACCAGAAGAACTGTGATATTCTGGGATATGGCCATGTTGATCCACTGGCTGGTCTTCCCCAGCTGCTGTTAAAAGGGAGAGTAGGGACACAGCACTCATTTCAGTCAGTTACACCTGTTGTATCAAAGTAAGTACTGTCATAGTGGAACAGCATATTTAAGGGGAGTTAGAATTTAGAGAAATAACCAAAGAAATGCAAACATCTAGATATACCTTCTCCTAATAGACTTAATATAATATTCATTGTGGCATGCTCTGCCTCTTCTAGTTTCCTTTAAGGAAAAATCTTTTGTTTGCATTCTGCTTCCAATATTTCAAAACTCCCTTCAATGTTTTTCAGCTTCTGAGGCAGCCTTGGGATCCCATTGACTTTTCTGGGGCTAGCCTTAATGTGGTATTTCAAAAACCACTCCGGCAGGTACCTCCTCAGCACAAATGATGTCTTGCTCAGTAAGTAGTATGAGCATAAACCACACAGGAGGGAGAGCTGGTCTCATTGAACATGGGCTTCTGCCTGACTCTTTCATACAGACTTGAGTGCTAGGGTGAGGGTAGGGGTCTCAGGTTCTGGGGCACCAGTGCCCTAGTGTAAGAGTACCACCATGACCGCTATGAGCCTAAAGACCTGTAGTAGCCCTCCTTTTTAATACATAAAAAAGATAATTTTTCATGAAACTTTGTTCCCACTTCCTTTACTTTTGATTTTTATCCAGCAGTGTAAAGTTTGTCTGCCTTGCACAGGTGAACCAGAAATCTTTGAGGTAGGAGACAGCTGCTTGTGGTCACTACATGTGAAATGCCTTAATAAGCATGTGGCACCTGGAATAAGACACAGAAACACAAAGATGCCTCCCAAGAATGTGCAGTTTTCTGCCATATGATTGGCAACCATGTTATTAATATAGCAGAGAAGGGAGCTTGCCATTTTCTCACAAGGAAGGAATTATAAAAGAAAATTGTAGCATGGTCTACACCAAGACTAGAAATGTCACTCTCTTCATTTATTGTGCTGAATATATTACTTTTAGAAATTTGTATATAATATTTAAAAAATACTAATAAGGACATTTATTAGTTCACTTACATCATAGATCTTTTCCTCTATAAATTCTCAATCGTGAACTTAATTCTTGAGATTAAGGAGACACGGCGATATACTGTAATTTATATTAAATTGTTTTTTTCTTCCTCCCTTAGAAAGGCACATTAGGCTTTTTATTAGAGAAAAGCAACCAGACACCCTTGGTTCAGGATCTTACAGTGGAAAATAAGTTTTGACTTGAACCGGATTAAGTGGCAACTTGATAATAAATAATTTCAGGAGATTGCTGAATGTTCCAGTTAAGGATTAGCTCAGATTTTGTTATGTCATGATTGTCCTGACAAGTGCTGTGTGGTCCCATCATTGTCACACGCTGTGCTTAGCGAACGCTCTGGCCACTTTTGCTCTGCAGGAGAATGACTCAGGCACTTTGGACACGGTGGGCGCTGTGGTCGTGGACCATGAAGGGAACGTGGCTGCCGCCGTCTCCAGTGGAGGCTTGGCCTTGAAACATCCAGGGAGAGTGGGGCAGGTAAGTGATTCTGGGGTTTTTAAACTAGTTTTCCAAGTCGGAACATGGAATTTTCTAGCCCACAAGTTTTTGAACCAGTAGAGATATTTTTTTTTTCTTTAGAAAAAACAAATGATTATTGTTCTTAGCACTTATGTAGTATAAATCATCAAATACCTGTTCAGGATTCTTTCTAAAATTAAAACCTATCTCACAGTAATAGGGTTCTTCCTGATCTTTATAATTGGTAATCCTATGTTTGGCTACTTTCAGCAGGCTAGCTACTGGCCTGGGCATTTATCAGACATTTAATAAACGTGCATCCATTTCCATTTTCTTTCTTTGTAAATGTCATTCTCTTTAGGATCCAGCACCTGACTATATGGCTGCTTGCTTTCCAGGTGGAAAAACAGTTTTAGAGTTACATTTTGTATTTCCTCCATTCAAGGAACAGTAACATTTTGACCCTCTAATCCCTCCTCTGATTAGGCATTTCAGCTATTTTATAGACTGACTAGTAGTCCAAGTCACCAACACATGATACCACTTGAGAAATTGAGATAGAAGGGTCTAATTTATGTGCAACTGGCTTATTCCCTGTTCACTTGTACATCTTCTTCACCCCTGACTCCCCATCTCCATCCAGCCTTTAGTACCCAACTGAGAATGAAATTTAACAATCCATTTGATCTAATAACCTTTCTGGGAATAAACCAATTTGGCACATTACTTACAGCCTTAATAAATATTTGTTGAGTGAACAAATGAATTGGACACCCTCACAGAATCTGTTAAAGTTGTTGCACAGGGTGTGCTTAAGCTCAGTGCTTGGATCTCGTGTTGCATCTGTAGCACCTCTTGGCATGCTCTGTATGCTTTGTCTCCCATGTTTGAAGAAGAGTCAGTGTCACAGTTGCTTTGGACACGGTGGTGAGCTAGTGCTTGGAGCAGAGTGATCTGCTTCGTGGAGGACGTCTTTGCAAAGCCCCAAGTGATGTCCCCTGATCTGCCCTTTATTGTGGACAAGCCACTCACAGTCCTATGGTGGGAAGGGGAAGGGAAGAATAATTAATTTTGTGCTACTCTTTGCCTACCATACAAGGGGATTTATGAGGAATGATTACTCAACATGTGGAAATGCTTTGAACTCAATATAAAAAGCCTTTGTCTGGTCATGGTATTTTTCCACATTATAAAGCCCTGTGTATTTATCAAGTTTGGAATAAGAAAACCAAGCTCGGCATATCAGATCTGGATGCCTCGGTGGAGAAAGAGAGAGAAAAGCCAGCAGAGGCGCCTTCATTGCATTGCAATTCCCATGACTTTCTTACTGGTTTTTGTTTGTTTTCGTTAGCAAAATAGCAACAACAGAACCAAGGATAGTGCTGGACTACGTTAGCAGGGTATTACACCGAACCCTGCACGTGGGGTTGCCCTGGAAAAAGAAATACTGTAAAACTTAACATGTACACATTTGAAAGTTGCTAAGAGAGTAGGTCTTAAAAGTTCTCACTACAAGAAAAACAATTCTGTAACTGTGTATGATGACGAATGTTAATTAGACTAATTGTGGTGATCATTTTGCAATATATACAAATATTTAATGATTATTATTATTATTATGATTTTTTTTTTTTTTTGCGGTCCGCGGGCCTCTCACTGTTGTGCCCTCTCCTGTTGCGGAGCACAGGCTCCGGACGTGCAGGCTCAGCGACCATGGCTTACGGGCCCAGCCGCTCTGCAGCATGTGGGATCTTCCCGGACCGGGGCACGAACCCGTGTCCCCTGCATTGGCAGGCGGACTCTCAACCACTGCGCCACCAAGGAAGCCTTGAATGATTATTTTGTACACCTGAAGCTAATATAATGCATGTCAATTGTACCTCAATTAAAAAAAAAACCTTGCATATTTATTTGCCCCACTTGTCTAGTTTATGAATGCATAGTTTGTGAGAGCTGATAAATCAGGAAAGGGTGTGGAGGAGTAAAGAAAGGTGCTTACAGGAAAACACAGTTGCTTAATCGTGTTATATTGCTCAGATAGAGGAGAAGCAATAAGCCTAGAAATATGCAAGCATCAGATGGGAGGTAAAGAGCCGTTCTTCTTGAGGATCAGGACAGAATGAAACAAAATACTCAAGCAAACTATTTAAAGAAGCAAAGATTAATTATTTTTTAAAAATGTGCTGAAACTAGCTATTCTTATATACATTTTAAATGCACAAGTAACTCTTTAAAAATTTTAGCATATTACCCGTATTACCCAGCTGCTGAAGTGGCAATTTGAATTAGAACTTGTTTGCTTCCTCAGCTTATCGTAATGGTTAGAACTTACAAACGGAACACGAGAGAGAAATTATTGTCATTATGTTCTACTCTCCCCAACCCTCACCCTACCCACACACAAACAGGCAGTTGAGTTAAGGGGCTAAGAGTGTGGATTTGGGATTTAGGTAAAACTTTATTCTAACCACCCCGCCCCCCTTACCAGTCCCCTCCCCATGGACAAGTTACTCAACGCCGTTAAGTTCTACTTTCCACAACTATAAAATGGGGATAAATAGCTACCTTACAAAGTTCTAGAAGGTTAAATGACATAATTCATTTCAGTTGCTTATCATAGTGCCTCCTAATAACAGCTGCAGCCTGCTGTTTATTAATCACTGGCTCTGTGCAGCAAGTGTGCCTACAAGACTGTGAGGTGGGTGTTTTTATTACCGTCATTTTATAAAAGAGGAAACGAAGACCCAGAGAAGATTAAATTATAATAATATCATCATTTGTATGACCTACTTTTACTGCATGATAATAGCTTTGATAAAATTTTACTACTAAAAAGAAGGAAGCCTTTTGCTGTTGCCCTTGTTTTTAAAGATCTGCTTAAGGTTGTTATGTTTTATCCAAAGGAGTGGATAAGAGACAGACAGTCTCTGATTCTTTCTTTTATCTTAGCCAACACTGTCTCAGCCCAACCAATTTCAGAAGGTTAAGAAGGAAGACAACTTTAGGTCATGAAATATAGGAGAGATAGCATAGAGAGGAGAAACAAGAGTAAAACAAACTTCTTTTCATGGCCTCCACTGGGCTTCTCAGGGATGTCCTCTTGGCCATATTTACTATTTTTTAGGTGCAGACTCCTGGTCAAGATAATTGTGGGAAATGGAAAGGGCAATGGGCTAAGATCCAGGGTTTCCAGTGAAGGAAGAATGGGCCCTTCCACCGAGGTCACATGCTCTCTGAGGCTTCGGCTGACCCAACACCCAGCCTAGGTACTACCAGTGGAATGGCTTATCCCACAAGTTTGCCATTTTATTCTGAAATCCATATGTTGAATTAATTCCGTAGAGCTTTTAGTTGCCACTCTCACCCAGCTGTCTTGTGTGTTTTAGAAGCATGGTGTTTTCAATATGTCTGCCATATCAGGGGTGTTGTGTTCAGTTCTTGGTTCTACTTTTAAGAGGGGTATTGTCATTGACAGTGGGGGATGGCAACTGTGGATCACATGAACATGGTCAGACTTCACCTCCAATTATCCTGGACTCTGGATCATTTCTCAAGGAGGGTCATTAGGGAAGTGGGGTGGGTGTGTGCATCTCAATGTCTTGGGGAGCAGTTCACAAATTCTTTGAGAGAGAAAAGAGAATCAGGGCATTAGAATAGATGTTTTCAAAAGTTTGGAGAACTTTAGGGGAAGGTTAAAGTATTTCCAGAGAGTAGACCTAGGATTGGTGGGTGGAAGTTAAGGAAGAACTTTCCACCAATGGAAAGTGTCCAGAAGGGGTATATGTTCCCACATGAGGTGGTAAGGTTCTCAGTATCAGAAGTGCCTGGAATATTTCACGAAAATCCTTGTTCTGGGTAGAATATTAGAGCAAATTAGTTCTGAAGTCCTTGTAAAAAAGAATAAAATATCATAGAAAGCTGAAGTCTGTCTGGTCACCATTCTCAGTCTAAGCTTCTTCTTCCAGTCCTCACAAGTGAGTTTCTAGAATATAACAGCACTATTTTATGGGAGTATCTTTTGCCTTTATCAATCACAGAGAATACTGAATGTCTTGTAGTTTGCTGTTTGTTTTTTTTTTAACTCAATAGGTTTCAGAGTTTCTTCTGTAATAGTTCTTAAAAATCTTTTTAAGAAACTTAATCCTTTTTTCTAATGTTTGAAACAAATTCCACATATTGCTATGCCAATGTTTATTTAGCCATTTCTGTACTGATTGAATGTATGTTGTTTTCAGTATTTCATTCTTATCAAACAGGTGATAATGAATATTCTTGACCATGCCTCCTTGTATTTCTCTGTAATAGCTACCTAAGGGTTTTTCTAATTCTGCTTCTAAGGAATGGAACAGTTATCAATTGTGATTCCCCTTCCAAAGGCAGAGAAAATCATTGTGAATATTGAAGAGGTGAATCCAGACATTCTGGGTGGCACTGTTGGAAACAAAATAGGAATGATTGTCACACACTTTTATAAAACCACAGCAGCTTATTGTGTTCCTGGTGGTTTCAGACATATAAATTTATTCCACCACCTCACAAAGCAATTAGCTTGAACAGGCCTTTCTGTCTCCTTTCTTTCTATCTGGCAGAATCTAGCACAGTGGTGAGCAGATACTGGGCCCTTCGGTGTATACCTGTTTGCAGTTCCTGTTGTGCCATCCCGAAGGAGGCAGGGAAAAGGCAATAAAACCTAAAGCAGCGTTTGCTAGAGCGTGGCAGGAGGACCACCCGCGTTCTGGGCTCCTAGGCCTGGGTTAATGATGCTGATCCCTGGGCCAACCTCCAGACCATCAGGATATCTGGGAACCAAGGTTCCTATCATCATGCTCCCCAAGAAATCTGACTCACACCTAGTTTGACAAGTGTTATTTTAAGGCAACCACAGTGATTTCAAGGAGCCAGAAGAGCAACACCTGGCAAACTACAATAGAGGGAAGATTTTTCAGGGAAGGAAAAAATTGCTGTTGATGAGACTAAGAAACTTTCTTTTGCTATTTTCTGAAAAATTTTAGATTAGTACATAGCTGAAAATATAGTTTTGTTAATGTTAGAACCATTGTTTGGGTAGGTCTTACACAACCTCTGGTTATCGCTCATTTGCTATACATCATTATTAGATGAGACTTTATTAGATGGGTATGATTTCTGTCTTCTGGTGAAAGCTAGTAATTACATATAATAATCTTAAAATATTGTATTTGTCTATTTTTCCTCCCAGGCTGCTCTTTATGGATGTGGCTGCTGGGCTGAAAATACTGGAGCTCATAATCCCTACTCCACAGCTGTGAGTACCTCAGGTATTTGCTGCTTTCATGACCATTTTTCATAACTTCAACCTTGTAGGTCATTTAATGATTGAAAACCATATTTTTATGTAAACACAAAGCATGTGCTAAGACGTCACATGGATAAGAACATTGATGCCTGAAAAATCTTTGATATTTGGGAGCTTTTGAGAATTGTTTCATAACGTAAGTATCACAGTATAGAGTATAAAGGCTTTGCTAACATTTTCAATACAACTTTGGAGTTAACTAAAATTTAATTGTATTTTTAATGGATTTTTTTTTCTCTAATGACTTATGATAGTACCAAATTCAGGTCAAAATGATATAAAAGTAGCAAGGCATTTCAGAAGCTAAGAGGTCATTTCTTGAGTAAAATGTTGACATAAAACTTACAAGGTGTATTGCAAACTGTGTAGTTTATGGCATCTACACTTTTGATAAAATGTAGGTCCTTTTTTTGTATTTGTATTAGAAGAGTCATTTTCATTTAGAAGTAAGTGTGTGTGTGTGTGTGTGTGCGCGTGCGTGAGAGAGAGAGAGTGAGTGTATGTTTGGGGGGAGTGGATTTTTTTAAAAATTTTTATTGGAGTATAGTTGATTTATAATGTTGTGTTCGTTTCAGGTGTACAGCAAAGTGAATCAGTTATATGTATACATATACCCACTCTTTTTTAAATCCTTTTCCCATATAGGCCATTACAGAGTAGTGAGTGGAGTTCCCTGTGCTATACAGTAGGTCCTCATTAGTTATCTATTTAATATATATTAGTGGGGAGTAGATTTTAATGGGCAGAATGGTTGTTGTCTAGACCCAGGTTTTCATATGCTTTTGCCAGACGTACTTGAAGCTCTTCACGTAGTTGATATGCATGGTTGACATAATAATATTGGTTCATCCCCTTTGCTGTGCTGTCTCTCAAGTTACAGTCCTAGGCCTTTCTCCCCGACGTCCTCAGGCCTTATCAGGAGGCTGGTAGACATGGCTGCCTTTCCTTCCTTTCTCTCTTCAGTTTCTTGCCATGTTGTTTTCTGTCCCACCACACTGACCACCCACCCAGTCCAAGAGCCCTCCTCTCCCGCTCACTCTTGCCTCTCTGTGGTCTCTGGCACAGGTCACTCTTTTCTTTCCATCTCCAGAATATATCCTGAACCTCTCTTGGTTTTTTCTGCTTCCCTGACCTGCTCCATTTTGTCCTTCGTCACACGGACTCTTCCCATTGCTAATGACCCCAGTGTGCGCCTCTGCCGGCTTTTCTTCATCTCACTGTGTGCTTCCTCTCGGTCATCTGGTATTATTGCTGTTGTTCTCATGATTTCAGCAGTTATCTTTTAACATATTGGCTTCCACGTCTATCTCTACTCTGGACTTTTCACTTGAAGTCCACCTGAGTTCTTTCTGCCTTCCTGTTGGATACATCCCTGTGGGTGTCATGTGTGCACATGAGATTCAGCAGCCCAGCTGAACACCTCGTTCCTTATTCCCACACCTTGGCCATCTTTCTCCTGTATTCTTTTTCTCTTTTACTGCCATCACTATTCTATTTGGTCAGACTTGAAATCTTGGTACCATTCTCATATTTGTAGCTTCTTTCCATTTCTACTGACCTGACCCTGTTATTTCAGACACCCCAGCTCCTGCCCGCCTGTTGTAGCAGCCTCCTGACTCAGATCCATTATTTGCATTGGTGGAAAAATTTGATTTTGAGCCACTCAGGTGAAGTCGAAACACAAATTAATGTTGAATCTAAACCATACTAATATAATAGACAAAAAATTGTTTTTCAGTCTCTCCATTTTGAAGAAATGAGCATAATGTAGTAATATGAGTTAATTTTTAATTTAATATTGCTGGCACATGAAAATCTTTACACATAATACTTAGGAATTAGCTTGTGCATAATGAAGTGTGGCCCATTTCTATGGAAAATTGTGGTATTTGAACAAACCAAAGTCTAAAATAGGTAATTCATTGTTCCGTTTTTATTTTCCTAAAGAAATATCAGTTGGTATCATGTGTTGTGTTGACTTTAATTTTGGTCAGTATGTGGTTCATGAGTTGGTTTGTTGCTATTTAAATGTTAGGAGACCTGAATTCTACTTGAAGCTGGAATCATGAGTGTCTGTCTCACTGTGTCACTTTGGAAAAGAAATTCAATCTCCTTGGGGTTGTCCACCTCCCTTTTTGAAATTTGGTGATGTGGAATAAGAGCACATAAATCTCTATAGATTTGATTCTGTGAAGTAGATGGCAGTGGGTGGGTAAAGTTAAAATTGTAAAATTAAGGTCTTTCTCCCTTCCCCTTGAATATTTCCTTCTTTGCCCATCTTGTATCCACTGAAGATAGTTTTTTATATGACTAAAGATAACTTTAGGTTTCCAGTTCATGATATCTAGTGTAGCTTTTTAACTTGGATGCCCAGCTCATCATGTTATATCCTTTTTAAGTTTAAGAACTAACCATCATCAGCCTACAGAACCTGAGGATAATAGAGCAAGTCTCCATTTGCTTCCATCTGTGGGACTTTGTGTGATTGCTTCGCCCTTGTTTCTGCTGGGGCTGTTGCTATGAGGTTGACAATGGAAACACATGGCAGAGTTGGGTGACCACGTCAGAAGAAAGGTGGAGCACAGAATTTTGAAACTGTTTGGTCAAAATAAAAAAGACATGTGCCTTAGGCTGCTGCAGAAAATCCAGAGACCTGGCCTACATTTTAGGTTTATAGTTCTTGGAAGGTGATAATTGAAAGACAGAGGGAAGATAGTTATGGTCAGGGTAGGGCTCTGCTAAGGCCAGACAGGCGATGTGATCTTTAGCCTGTGGGATAAACTCCAGCATGTTGTTCTCATCACGGCGGGGAGGAATGAGTGGAGAGTGGGGAAGAGCGTAGCGGGGCAGGAGCTGACCTCGCAAACTCTGACTAATGTTCCGGCATCTTGGAAATTTGCCGAGCTAGGGAGGTTCTTGTTCTGATTCTTCCACTCACTGGCTGAGACATCCTGGCAAGGAGTTATTTGTACCACAGGAATAGCATCTATCTTAATATTTATGAGGATTTAATGAGCTGATGTATGGATCTCTAGATATTACTCATCTTACACAACTGAAACCTTATGAATTTTGAATAGCCCCTCCCCATTTCTCCCTTTGCTAACTCCTGGCAGTCACCGTTACCCTCTGCTTCTACGAGTCTGACTGTTTTAGGTGCCTCATATAAGTGCAGTTGTGCAGTGTCTGTCCTTCTGTGACTGGCCTGTTTCACTGAGCGTAATGTCTTCTGGGTTCATCCATGTTGTCATATACGGTAGGATTTCCTTCCTTAAAAGGCCGAATAATATTCTGTTATATGGATATACCACATTTTCTTTTCTTGCTCATCTGTCAAGGACATTTAGGTTGTTTTCATATCTTGGCTATTGTAAATAATGATGCAATGAACATGGGAGTGCAGGTACCTCTTTGAGATCCTGATTTCACTTCTTTTTGATAAATACACAGAAGTGGAATTGCTGGATCATATGGTAGTTCCATTTTTGTTTTTTGAGGAACCTTCATACTGTTTTCCATAGTAACTGAACCATTTTACATTCCTACCACCTGTGTATGCAGGTTCAGATATCTCCATATCCTCACCAACATTTATCTCGTCTTTTTTTTTTTAAACATCTTTGTTGGAGTATAATTGCTTTACAATGGTGTGTTAGTTTCTGCTTTATAACACAGTGAATCAGCTATACATATACATATATCCCCATATCTCCTCCCTCTTCCGTCTCCCTCCCACCCTCCCTATCCCACCCCTCTAGGTGGTCACAGAGCACAGAGTTGATCTCCCTGTGCCATGTGTCTGCTTCCCACTAGCTATCTATTTTACATTTGGTAGCATATATTAGTCCATGCCACTCTCTCACTTTGTCCCAGCTTACCCTTCCCTCTCCCCGTGTCCTCAAATCCATTCTCTATGTCTGCGTATTTATTCCTGTCCTGCCCCTAGGTTTTTCATAACCATTTTTTTTTTTGGATTCCATATATATGTGTTAGCATACGGTATTTGTTTTTCTCTTTCTGACTTACTTCACTCTGTGTGACAGACTCTAGGTCCATCCACCTCACTACAAATAACTCAATTTCATTTCTTTTTATGGCTGAGTAATATTCCGTTGTATATTTGTGCCACATCTTCTTTATCTATTCATCTGTCGATGGACACTTAGGTTGCTTCCATGTCCTGGCTATTGTAAATAGAGCTGCAGTGAACATTGTGGTACATGACTCTTTTTGAATTATGGTTTTCACAGGGTATATGCCCATTAGTGGGATTGCTGGGTTGTATGGTAGTTCTATTTTTAGTTTGTTAAGGAACCTCCATATTGTTCTCCATAGTGACTATCTCTTGTCTTTTTGATAATAGCCATTTTGACAGATGTGTGGTGATATCTTGTGGTTTTAAGTTGCACTTCCCTAATGACTAAAGATGTTGAACACCTTTTTCATACACCTGTTGGCCGTTTGTATGTCTTCTTTGGAGAAATGTCTATTCAAGTCCTTTGCCCGTGTTCTAATATTGTTTTTTTGCTATTGAGTTGTAGGAGTTCCTTATCTATTATAGATATTAACCCCTTTTCAGAAGTATGGTTTATAAATATTTTCTCCCATTCCATAAGTGTCCTTTTCATTTTATTGCTTATTTCCTTTGCTATGTTGAAGCTCTTTAGCTTGATGTAGTCCCACTTGTCTATTTTTGCTTTTGTTGCCTGTACGTTTACTGTTAATATCCAAGAATAAAATATACCAATGTAAGACACATACACTAGAGGGAAAAAGAGACTGCCAGTTATATTATGACACACGGCTTTCTCATCACTTAACACATGGCTGTTGCTTTACAAGAAACTATAGAATTGGGGGTATTCTTCCAACGAGAAATATTTGCTTCCCTGGTAACAATGTCATGCCCTTTTGCTATTTCCATGCCTTCCTATGTATACAATCACCTTTGGTTTGAATCGTGTATCATACCGTAATCCTTTTGAAGACATTATAAATGGCAGTTACACTCAAAACACGTAGTTCCAACATGGCACACAACTCAACCGAAGGGTCAACAAATGGGAACAGCTGACCTCTAGAGGCAGCGGTGGCTGTGTCTCAGCTGCAAGCTAGAGGACAGCCATGGGAGGATGCCGTCAATTACAGCACACCTCCCAATTTCCAAAAATTTAAAATGTGAAAAAAAGTGTGCTTTTCTTATTCTCAGCTTTTTTGTGAAAATAAATAATTAGTTTCAAGCTTTCTTTAAGTGGTGACATAAGCTCTTGAGAAAAGGGGGCTTGTAGGACTTCCCTGGTGATGCAGTGGTTAAGAATCCGCCTGCCAATGCAGGGGACACGGGTTCGAGCTCTGGTCCGGGGAGATCCCACATGCTGTGGAGCAACTAAGCCTGTGCACCACAACTACTGAGCCTGCACTCTAGAGCCCGAGAGCCACAACTGTTGAGCCCGTGTGCCACAAATACTGAAGCCCAAGCACCTAGAGCCCGTGCTCCACAACAAGAGAAACCACCGCAATGAGAAGCCCGCGCACCGCAACGAAGACCCAATGCAGCCAAAAATAAATTAATAAATTAATTTTTTTAAAAAAAGGAAAGGGGGCTTGTCGGTATATTTGTGTTTCCTGAGTGCCTGGCACAGGGCTTTGCACTTAGTAAATGCTTAATAGACAAATTAAAATTTAAAAATGTATATACATGGACAATATTTTATTATAACCATCAAACTTGCTAAGAGACTGGAACATAGTTATTCCAACCATTAAAAAGAAATAATAGTTATATAACATGGTGGAAGTGCTAATTACCACATAATGGCAATCATATTACAGTAAATAAATGTATCAAGTTAACATGTTGTACACCCTAGATTTACACAATGTTATATGTCAAATATATTTCAATGAAAAAAAAAGAAATGTGTATGTGATTCTTCTCTCTTCTAGAGAGATTCTTGTCTTTTCAAAAAGATTATTCATCATGGAATTTCTTTAAATAGCATTTTAAAATTTGATTTAGTTTGACAAAATCAGATTCACACATGATTTTTCAGTAACACATCAGATGTGTAATGTAAGATCCATCTGCGGTCTTTTTCTGGCTATGGAAAGGAAGAGCGGATTGAGGATCAGAAGATCAGAAGGAGGAACAAGCAAGAGATTAAGTTTATGCTCTGGCTGCCCTTAGCATTGGTCTTCTGTTACTTGTCTGTGCAGTCTGGTTTTTTTCTTAAAGAGAAACAGTTAAGTCCAGGGGTTTTATGGCAGCTGACTAGAGATCAGAAGACATAGGCTTCTGCATGGAGAAAGGTCTGCTACTCAATAGGAGACCCAGTGATTTCTGATTTTCTAGGTTCTTTGATTTTCCAGGTCTTGGCTGATCCAGAAATCAGAGTACTGAGGGTGTGGCCACGGCTTGCTAAGAGTAGCTTCAAAGGTGGATGGGATAAAAAATGCAAAGAATGAGGCCAGACTCTTGCTTTGATATTTCTGAGCCAGTGATTGGAGTCTCCTCCTCAAGGGCTGGGAGGTATGTCACCCCTTCTTGATTCTTCCACCTAACAGGCAGCCACAGGTCTTCCTCTGCCCCTCTGTGGGAGATTGTCTAACGAGTCTGTGCTGCAAAGCTCCTGCCCAGGTTCCTTTGTCAGGATGGCACAATGCAGCCTTCCTTGTGAGTCACGTGACACAAGAGCCAGTGGGACACCACTGCTGGGCCATTGACATGTGCCCTGTGGTCACTGCTGTCTGGGGGCCCAGATGGGATGGGGAGGCAGGCAGAATCTGTGCTTCTCTTCCTTTGTAAGGGTATCCATTATTCTCCTTAGTACTCTCTGAATGTCACAAGCGCTCTTGGTGGCGTAGTCTCTTGATTATCATGAATTAGAGCCCTGTTCTACTCTGGACCCTGGGTGCAGGTCACCTAGGGGTTTGGCTTCCCTTCCAACACTCTCTTCCCTGTTTTTTTAGCAACTTTCAAGGTGACTCTTCAAGGAGCCGTCTGTACTCGAGGTCTATTATTTTTCTTAGTTATTTCCACTCATTGACTCTTAAATGTACTTTAGTCAGGCATCCTCCTCCACCACGCTACTGACGTGCTCTTGTCAAGATTAACAGTCACCTCCAAAAGCCAGTGTCATCCCTTAGTCCTGTAAGCAGCATTTGATACAGTTGCTTGAATGACTTGCTTCCCCGGAAATACTATTTTTGATCAAACTCAAACTGGTCTTCTTCCTGCTTCACTGGCTGCTGCTTCTCAGTCTCCTTTGTTAATTTTCTCATCTTCTTGACCTCTCAGTGTTGGAGTGCCCTGAGGCCTAGTCCTTGACCTTTTCTTTGTCTTTGAATACCCACTGCCTTGGTGTTCTCATCCAGTCGAGTGGCTAAGTACCATATATATGCTGACACCCACATTTTTATCTCCACCCTGAGCCTCTCCCCCGGAACTCAGTTTTTTAACTGCTTGTTCAAAGCCCCCACCTGTGTATGTAATAGGCAAGATATTGCCCTCTCTGTCCCCACCTGATTCTTCACACAGCAAATGGCACCTCTAGCCTCCCATTGGTTCAGGCCAAAATCTTAGAGTCATGCTTGACCCTCTTTTCTTTTATATCTCACCCAATCCACTCCAGCAACAAACCCTGTCTACTCTCCTCTCTAAATATATTTAAAATCCAATGACTTCTTAGCACATTCACTGCTATCGGCACATTCAATGTGCTGCATCTCTAATCTGGGTTATTGCAGGAGCCCCATAGCTAGTCCCTTGTTTTCTGCTCCTTTTCCCTTTTATTCAGTTCTCAACAACTCTTGAAGGAATATGTTCAAACCTAACTCAAATCACGTGTCATACCTCCTCTTTGAACTGTCCAGCGTGTCCCATCTTACTCAGAAAAGCCGAAGCCCTTATTCAGGGCCCACAAGGCCTTATACAGGGTGCTGCCCACCTTCCCCTCAGGCTGCAGCTCTTGCTTTTCTTCCCCTGCTCATTCACCTGCTTTGCTATGCTTCAGACATGCCAGGCACACTCCCACCTTAGGGCCTTTGCCTGAGTCCTTCCTTTCCCTTTAACTCTCTACCCTTCATATCTTATGCCCCTGCCCCCACCTCATCAGCTCTTGATTCAGATAATTCACCTTCTCACTGAGATCTTCCTTGCCCACCCCATCTTAAACATGTAACTCTTCCCTCAGCCAACATTCCCTATCCCCCTCCCATGTTTTATTTTTTCCCACAGAATGTATCATGTCTAACAATTAATATCTTTTATCTGTTTATTTTATCTTTGTTTTCTACCCCACTCTACTATGAAATTGCATGAGGATTGGGATTTTCCTCAGCTTTCCTCACTGATGTGTGAATGGTGCTCATCAGATAGAGCCTCTGATGTTTGTTGAATGAATTGATGTGAATGAATATGAACAAATAAATACATTGGGCTGGTGTCTTAGTCAGCTCAGGCAGCTATAACAAAATACCATAGACTGTGTGGCTTAAACAACAGACATTTATTTCTCAAAGTTCTAGAGGCTGGGAAGTCCAAGATCGTGGGCCAGCAGATTCAGTTCCTGGTGAGAGTTTTCCTCCTGGCTTGCAGCTGGCCAGCTTTTTGCTGTGTCATCACATGGTGGGGAGAGAGTGAGGGGGAGAGAGAGAGAGAAAGAAAGAGAGGGTTGAGAGACAAACAGACACAGAGGGAGGGAGGGAGAGAGGGAGCACAAGAGGGTGCAAGCTCTGGTCTCTCTTCCTGTTCTTACAAGGACACTAATCCCATCATGGGTGGGGGGGCACCCTCATGACCTCATATAACCCTAATTACCACCCCAAAGACACCATCACCTTGGGGGTTAGGGCTTCAACATAGGGATTTGCTGGGGTGCACAACAATCAATCCATAACAGGTGGAGTGCATTAGGTCAAGCCCAGATGAATCAGGGCTGAGAGGAAGGTAAGTGCAGGGTTGAGAGCAGTGTGTTCTGATGAGAACAGAGGATCCCTGAAGAAGAGGGCTGAGTGCAAAGTGTGCGGATCTTAACTTGGTGTCTTACTGGGTTCTCTCTGGATGGCCTTGACTAAGTATTTAAATTTTCTTTAGTATGAAGTGGGAACCCTTTTGAGGAGGGAGATGCTCATTGTTTTGGAAGATAGAGGAAGACAGAGCTTTCGTCTTTGAGGTCAATCTGGAATGATGAGTGGTGATTCAGACAGAGAGGCGAGAGCGGTCAAGGGGTTCAGTACGCTGCTGTTAGTTCTGCTGGGTGGGATCCAGGCTCTTCAGCCCACTCTGCCTCCGTTATATGCCTTCCTAGGCCGTCCTCTTTCTCACTTACATGGCTGACAGTGTGGCTTCTCAGAAGCTTCTTGTCTTTATGAAACAATAAACTTCATAACCTTTCACACTCGACAAGATTTTTAGAGGGCAACCACTTAGGCTGAAATCATTTGGGTTTTAATATGTAGGGTTGGGAATGATACTGTGAGAAATCTTTTTATGTGATTTATGACTTCTAGACGTGAGCATAGATAAAACCCTAATATATTTGTAAACATCATCATCTTAAAAGCACTTGACTCTTTGGACTGATTGGTTAGTGTGGGTGGGGAAGAAATATTGTTCATTTACAGATAACAGAGCAGATAAACTCCCAGCACATTTCCCAAAACTAGTTATGTGAGATGAGGGTTCTATTCTAAGACTGCTGCTTACTCTCATTAAGTCACTTCATATCTGATGAACTATTAATATATTATTTCCTGCTTTTTAGTTAACTAAGGTCACTGATGGTTCTGAATTTTGCTAGGTTATTTCCTAGGAAACCAGTTCAGTGTGACAGCTTTGGTTATCATGTATCTTGGATGTTTTCAATGAGTAGATTTTCCCCTGATTGTGAAATAATACATGGTTATTGAAAAGAAATTGGAAAATGAAACTGATAATTTTGCTATGCTGTGATAGCGTGTTAATATTTTTTGGTATATATTTGATAGATAAAACAAAAACGACAATATCATTTAGCTTCTGTTAGTCCTTGTCCCTTTATATTATATAACGAACATTTTTATGATTCGTTATATATTCTTCAAAACATAATTTTAAAGGGTATGAAGGATGTCTTTCCCACATAACACGAGTTCAGGCATTTTGCTTTTATGGAAGAAGACTTGTAACTGCTCTCAAGCTATTTTAGAGGCTCTTATCCTGTGCTCTAGTGTCTGGGTGTGATAAAAAAGACAGTCCTTGTCCTTGAAGCACATGAAATCTATGGCCTTACTCGATGATACAGGGAAGTTTCTTGCCAGTTTAGAAATACATTGAAATACTGGCTGTAATAAAGGCTTGCTGCCCTGAACCAGGCTCTGCTGCATCCTACACCTGAGGGATGTGCCCCACAGTGCCTCCCCAAGGGACCTCAGTGCATCTGGCCACCTGACTCTTGTTGCCGCCATTAGTACCTCTCCCTTCCTGCCACACACCCTCGCTCCAAAGTCCCACCCAAACCCGTTGCTTTTATGCTTAGTACCACCCATCACACTCATATCCCCACCGAAATGTCTCTGGCGCCCCAGGAGAGCTCAGGACATCATGAAGAAAAGTAAGTCTTTCTCTGAAAGATGCTGTAGACTTGGGTTACTGCGGATCAAGTGAGCTCCAAGATGTTCTTTTGATGTTTGTACTTTCTCAGCTTTTTTTTTTTGGCCAGATACTTATTTTGCATTGCTTTGTTGTTGTTTGGTGAAAGAACAGACTTCTAATTTTAAAACCCAAGGTAAAGAAATGGTAGAAACAGAAGCATAAGATCAAGTGATGGGTTAAAATGCCAGCACTCTGATCCTTCATGTAATTCTCCCTTTGATTGTTCTCACTTGAAAGAATGCCTTTTCCTTCCCATTGTCGAGCACTACCTGCTGTCAGTCGGAGAGGGAGGAAGTCGAACAACTTGTCAAAGCCTTTCTGAGCTGCCTTCATATGGTTCGCAGAAACAGAGCTGGGTTTTCATTTCTTCTTTCATTCAACAGGAGTCCCTTTCATGTTTGCAAATTGAAAACGCGTGTTTTTCAGTGTGGAGTGAGGCTGTGTGTGCTCTCTGGCACACCTGTTTCTCATTTCCTGACTTGAAAGCATAACCCATCAAAAGGAGCAGAAAAACAATTTCTTTCTGACACGCTGCTTCGTGTTCCTTACTGGACCCAAGGCCTTCGTGGCTTTGCCATCTTCATTCGCTCTGTAGAAGGTTCTCGTTAGAGGCAGAGTTCTCTCAATACCAGCAGCGCCTTTTATAGCACAGGGCTGTTTGGGGTATTATTTTGTTGTGGTGGTGGTGGTATTTTTGCAGCTCAGGAGATTTACTTGAAATAAGATTTATTTTTAAAAATACACAGAAAGGTCTTAAAATTTTTTAAATATTAAATTTAGCTGGGCAGTATATGTTGGAAGTGTCTATGTAAGCTGATAAGTGAACTGATTGGCCGGGAATAGGGCTTGGTGAAGCATACGAATGTTTAAATTCCAGTACACTGTTTAACATAAATCATATATTTCCAACGCATTACTTCAGATTTGTGTGTACTTTAAAGTCCTGCCAGCTTAAATGACTGTGAGGCACAATATGTTGACTTTGAGTTTTGTAAATTGATAATTTGTTGCTATGAAGGTTGTACATGGTATAACTCATCACTTTCTGAAGGTACATAGTGTGTCTGATGTTGCAAGCTGTTATGAAAAAACGATACTCAGGGAATTCAGGCCTTTGGCTCTCAGATGCTTGAAGCTGGACCTTTGGTTCCTCTTAAGGTTTCCCTGGACATTTTCAGTGTAAGGCACATGGTTGTTCAGACCCAAACTTTGGTTTAGGCTTTCTATTTCTGAGAGTTATTTGGGATAATAATCTCAATGATGTATCTTCGGAAACAGTTTCTCAGGTTCTTTTTTATTAAACACCCATTCTTTTCAAGTTTAGTATGTATGAATCACCTGTTAAAATGCAGATTATGATCCTGTGGGTCTGGGAGTCTGCATTTTTCATAAGCTCCCAAGTGATGCCATTGCTGCAGGTCCATACATCATATTTTAAGTAGCAAAACACCATTTTGATGGGTGAAGTGGTGCTGTCCCCAACTGTGCCTTGCCTATAACACTCACCCCATACAATTTACCAGTCTCTTCTCTCATCGTGTTCTGTTGGATCTAAAGCTAAGGAGATCTGGTATATATTCTTGACCCTAGGTATCCCTGAGAGCTTTAACAGATAGTTAACGAGTGACCATATGGGCTAGCATGGATAGAGACCACTGAGTCAGGATTATGGTGCTGGCAGGAATGATATTAGCTTTCCTGACTCATCTGGGATACACCTAACCCTGATAAAAATTAACCAAGTTCGTGTTGCAAACAGAAGTGGATAAAACAACCTGCTAACTCTAAAATATACTGATAGAGGGGTTAGAAAGGCAGAATGCTGAATCAAATTGTGTTTTATTTTAACCAGCTCTGTCCATGGTGGCTGGTTAATTTGGGCCAAAAGATTTATTGTTGAATCGTGGAGACACTGAAGTGTAAAATGTAGGAGCAGTCAGTTTGCATTTTTATTAGCTTGTTATTGAATACATGTCATGGTTCTCATTAGTGAATCACAGCATGATTGAGCCCATAGTATAACACATCATGACCAAAGGATACCTTACATTTTTATTTTCAGAATGTTTTGTTCATATCATGAAAAAGTACATTTACTTGTTTCTTGTATTTGTCTTTGATGAAACAAAAATTTTTAACAAGCATTGGCTAGTAGAAAACATGGATAGTCATTTAAAAAAATATGAGTTAGACAGGAAAGAATTAGAGAGTTCTTTAAAATTCCAGAGTCGTCATTTCAGGTCTGCATGGACCCACGTTGCATGGAAGAGCAGGTACATTCCAGAGGCGGTTTTGGGGTATGGGATATCATGGGCTTGGAAATCAGACTTGGGCTGGAATCATAATGGAGGGAGCAGATTGGAAGGGTGTGTCCACCTGCTCCCACCAGGACTGGAGCATCTTTCTTTATGGAGGAGAGACATACAGATATGCTAATTATCATTGATGTTATCACTTTGTACCATTGCACCTCCTGTTAGTTGGGATTCAGTGTTGTATGTTTTGTAATACTGAGGAGTTCTTTTTCCCCATCTATTTCTCTGTATTCTAGCCATAAATGAGAAAGTTTTCCTGGTTCTTCATAATTTCCTGGTAAATTGTATGTGTTATAATCTATCATAATAATCATTATTTACTAATATTGATGATAGAATATTAAGCTTCTGATTGAATTCTGCTAATTTTATTTATTTATTTTTGGGCTGCCTTGGGCCTTTGTTGCTGCATGTGGGCTTTCTCTAGTTGAGGCGAGCGGGGGCTACTCTTTGTTGCGCTGCACAGGCTTCTCATTGCAGTGGTTTCTCTCGTTGCAGAGCATGGGCTCTAGGCACACGGTCTTCAGTAGTTGTGGCTCATGGGCTCTAGAGCACAGGCTCAGTGGTTGTGGTGCACGGGCTTATTTACTCTGCGGCATGTGGGATCTTCCCAGACCAGGGCTCGAACCCGTGTCCTCTGCATTAGCAGGTGGATTCCCTGCACCACCAGGGGAGTCCGAGACATAATATTCTTAATGGAAATATTTTTCATATATTTGTCTTACATGTCTTCATTCATCTGATTTGTCTTATCAGTTTTGATTTCATTTCATATCTTAGTAGCAATTCCTTCTTTGGAGCCTTTCACATTAGAGTTGTAGCCTGTTTGCATCTGGAATAAGCATACATACAACAGACTTGAGTTTGTGCACAGCCCTGGGCTTTCCTCAGCACAACTTTTGTAGATTAAACCCTGCCGTGTCATCAAGTTCACGGATATGTTTCAGAACTCACTATATGCATTGGCACAGGTAAGTTTTATTTTGATCTTCAAGTCTGGGCAACTCTCATTAGCAAGTCCTAGATATCATCATTTACTTCATTTCTTTATATCTGTCTTTGTAATATAAACAATTTAGCGTAATTTCTTGAGGAAAGAGTGCATGTTTCTCTTTCTGCTCCTGTTTAGAATGCCTTCCATCCTTATGACACCTGGAAAAGCCTGGCTCATCCTTCAAGGTTGAGCTCAAGTGTCTTTTCTTTTCTTCAGCCTCCCTCCTACCCTCCCTGCTTCCCTTGCCCAGTCCAAAGATTTACTCCCTTCGTGGTCAGTGGTGCCATGAGGTAGCGCATGTACCATTTATGGTTGTTCCCCTTTATAAAGCCTGAGAGCTCCTTGAGGAAGAAGCTGGTGCCTTAAAGATATGGTTGGTACTCAATAAATGTCTGTTGACTTGAACTCAGTAACCCTTTGCATATTTTGAAGAACTGTCAAACAGATTCTGATTGGCAAAATGACTTAATTGTTCCACGTTGGAAAACCAGGGCTAGTGCTCCTGCTTGTTTAAGAGCTTTAGATATTCATGCTGAGAGCTCTGCTCTAAAGAGAAGCGTGGTTTAATTTTAGTTTAGTTTAGTTTTGATAAAATCCGTTGAAGTTTTCACACGCTTTCATGATTGTGGTAGAGTACTTTGAGCTCTAGGTAACAGAAATCACTACTCAAACTGGCTCAACAACAAGGAGTGCAGTGGTTTCACAAAGGAGGAGGTTCCAAGGTAGGTGGACTGCAGGGTTCGTTGGTTCAAGGCTACATTGCTGACGTCAAGTATCCAGTTCTCCATGTCCCTTGCTTGCTATGCTGTCATCATTGCTGGCCTCTTCTTCAGGCTGATGGCAGAATGGCTATTGCATTCCCAGAAAAACTCATCACATGAAATCTCTCGAGGAAGGAAAAACAATCTCTTTGTGTAACTCTCTTCTAGGAGTGAGGGACACTTCTCAGACGCTCCCCAGCTGACTTTTTGCATTTTGTTGATTGACTAATGTTGGGTCACATGCCCATTCCTGAGCTACTCACTGACAAAGGGGATTACCCATGAACCAGTCATGAGCACAGAACATGCCCTTAGGTAGGTCATGTTCATGACTGTGGGCAGGGGTGGGGGTGGAAAGCAGAACAAGATCAGGATTCTCTTAGGACCGGAGAAGGAAATAAATGCTGTGTGAGTGACCACCAGTATCCAGCTAAACTGATCACTTGTTGAGCATTTACTATGGTCAGGCACTGTGCTAAGTACTTTTTACATAATGATTCTCATTTTCAAATGAGAAAACTGAGGTTTAGAAAAGTCAAGCAGTGCCTGAGTGCCGAAAGAATCTAAACAGTCTTCACTCAATGACAGTAGAGAAATGTGAAGAAGTAGAGGGGCCAAATAGAAATGTAATCAGCTGTTGTTGTACTAGAAATGGTATAGGTAGGTATCTAGAGAGTTAAAAACATGTAGTTATCATTTAAATCTGTCCTTACCAAAGCTATGCCTCTTGCCATTATTTTTGGCTAACAGAAAGCTGGCTGTGGAAAATGGATGTTTTTGTTTTGAAAAATCAAATGCAGTAGATTAAAAAAAAAACACCATGCCACCACAAAGTTTGTTTATATCTTCATTTCACTCAAATTGAATAGATGAAATGGGATCTGGCTGTTTTCATATTGTTTATGTTCTGCTTTGCTTCTTGGTTCTGGGACAGGATTCCTGGTTCTGCTTGAATCTGGGTGCCTCTCAAGTATCATTTGCAAGATTATTGTGGAAATTAATAAAGAGAAAGTATTTCTGTTCAGTAAGCATTGTAATCGTCCTAGTACGACATAAAACAATGCTATTTTATTGGCATTATAAAATACCTCTCAAATGTGTGTTCTTGGAACCTCAGTCTACTTTGTTGTTCTTTTTTAGTTCAGAGGGAAGGAAAGTGATTTACATAAGTAATCACTGTAGTATTTTATTTATTTTTATAAATTTATTTATTTTATTTATTTTTGGCTGCTTTGGGTCTTCATTGCTGTGCTCAGGTTTTCTCTAGTTGCAGAGAGCCGGGGCTACTCTTCATTGCAGTGCACGGGCTTCTCATTGCAGTGGCTTCTCTTGTTGTGGAGCATGGGCTCTAGGCGCACAGGCTTCAGTAGTTGCAGCACATGGGCTTTGTAGTTGTGGCGCACAGGCTTAGCTGCTCCGTGGCATGTGGGATCTTCCTGGACCAGGGATCAAACCCATGTCCTCTGCATTGGCAGGTGGATTCTTAACCACTGTGCCACCAGGGAAGTCCCTACCACTGTAATATTTTAAATGAGGGGTCATGTGAGGGTCTTACTTCTTTTCATCTCATTTAATATAAGGGCAAAGTTAGATGCTTGATCTGTGTTTCATTTATGTGTAATAAAAGGACCTGTGTAAATAAAGTACATGAAATCAAAGTAAAGTTGTTTTTACTCAGTGAAGCTATTATATATCGTGTGTGTGTGTGTGCGTGTGCATGGACAGGAATTGCACAGAGGGCTGGGGAGTGATGTATCCTCTGATGGATAGCTGCTGATTTTTGTTTCAGCCATCATATTGCAAAATATTAGGTTCTTAGGTGAGGTTACTCAGTCTGAACTAGCAGTGTGTAGCTGTTTAGCTACCCATTGCTGTTAAACAAATCACCCCCAAACTCTGTGACTTAGAAGAATAACCCTTTTCTTATTTCTTATGATTATATGTGTTAACTGGTTCTCAAGTGGTGGTTCTTTTGCTGGTTATGCTTGGGGATTCTCATGTGGCTGCGTTCAGATAGTGGTTTAACCAGATGTTTGGTGGGCACAACCAGAAGGTTGGACTGAGCTGGTTTGCTGGGGTGTTTTGACCTTGCTGGCTACCCATGTAGTATCAGGGCTAATCCTGCTCTAATGTGGCCTCTCCGTCAAGGCAGCTGGATTCTTACATGGTCACTCAGGACACTCAAAGTACAAAAGCAAAAGCTATCAAGCCTCTTTAGGGTTTAGGCCTGGGACTGGCATTGCGTTAGGTAAAGTGAATCACAGGGTCAATCCAGATTCATCGTGGGAGGGGATTACATATGAGTGTGAATACTGGGCAGCTTTGTTCATTGGGAGTCATCTTTAAGACTAACTACCTTAATAACTGTTTTCTTGGAGTAATCATTCTTTTTGAGAACCTAAAAGCTATGGACTCTCTCCCTGGAAACATGCATGTGAACACAGTTTTCTGCATAAGTGTACACACAATTCTAGAAAAATTTCATGGAGTTCCTAGCTGGACAATCCATGATTGTCCAGGTAAGTACCCCCAGTTTAACTTACGCAGTTTAGGAATTTACGAACTCTTAAGGTAGCGATTTAAATAGTAACTTAATTATTTTAAAATAGCTGCATAAAATTCTATTCTATGGTTGTTTTAGTCTCTTAGAATGACCAGTGGGTTATTTCCTGGTGTTTTTTTTTTCTGTTCTAAAAACAGTGATTTTCTTGTACATAGCTTTTGTATACCATAAATTCCTAGAAATATACTTTATGACTCAAAAGGAATGGCCATTTTTAAGGATTTTGGTGGATATTGACGAATTGTATCATTTTTTTTCTTATTAAGAAATAAGTTTTTAAAAATTGCATTATTGGATACATATAAAATAATGTACTATATATGTAAGTTATGAAACAAAATGAAATCAAATTCCTTGAACTTATCATTAGCTTAAAAATGAACACAAGTAATAGTACTGTATCCTCTTCTATTCTTTCCCAAACCCCTGCATCTTCTCCGGAGATAACTACAATCCTGAATTTTGTGTATTTTTTTTTTTTTTTTTTGCTTAAAAAAAAGTTTAATCACATATGTGTGTACCTCAAAACAGTATATTGTTTAGTTTTATGATTTTTTATTGAGCCGTAGGAACATGGTATTATATGGTCCTCTGTGATTTACTTCTTTCACTAAATATTATGTTTCTGTAGTATTTGTCCATATAGTTGCTCTGTAAAATTAAAAAAAAAAATTTAACTTTTAATACTTCATTGTGTATTGACAAATTGATACTTTTATTATTACAAAATATTCTTTATCTCTAGATAGTCTTCTTTGTTTTGATGTTTACCTTGCTTAACATTAATATAGTCACACCAGCTTTCTTATGTTTAGTGCTTGTCTGGTATATTATTTTCCACCCATTTTACTTTTAGTCTATCTTGTCTTTATATTAAAGTATGTTTCTTATAAACAAACTGGGTCCCTCCCCTTTTAAAGTTAATGCACATTGATAATCTGAGCCTTTTACATGGACTGTTTAGTCCATTTACACTTGATGTAATTATTGATATGATTGGGCTAAATCTACCATCTCACTTTTTGTTTTCTATTTGTTCTTTGTTTCCTTTGTTCCTCTGTTCTTCTTTTCCTGTTTTCCTTTGGGTTATTTTTAATATTTCATTTTATTTTTCTCTATTAACATTTTGTTATACTTTTGTGTATTATGTTTTTTGTGGTTGCTCTAGAGACTACACATGCATCATTAATTTACCATAGTCTGCTTTAGAATAATAATATATTACTTCACAAACAATGTAAGATTCTTTCAACAGTATAAATCCATTATTTCTTTCCCACCCTTTGAGGTCTTGGAATATATTTTAATGTCCATATTATGTTATAAATGCTACAGTATCTCATCATTATTTATTTTTGCTTTAAATAGTCAGTTGTCGTTTAAAGAAATTTACACCCATGTACACACCCAAGTACACACCCACACATGCCTAATAGCTTTAAAGTTTTTTTAAAAAAAATTTACCCAAGTTGTTTCTCTTTTTGGTACTCTTTATTTCTAACATCAGTCTTCTGCTGGTATTATTTTCCTTAGAATGCCCTTTAGTATATTTATAGTTCAGATCTGCTGGTGATGAGTCTTCTCATCTTATTCTATCAGAAATGTCTTTATTTCCCCTTTATTTTTGAAGGATATTTTCTCTGCATAGAGAATTCTATATTGACTGTTTTTTCCTTCAGTAATTAAAAATGTCATTCCATTGTCCTTCTGCTGTTTCTGGTGAGAAGTTTTATGGTTGTCCCCTTGTATGTCTTTTTTTTCCTGCCTATTTTTAATATTTTATCTTTGGTTTTCAGCAGTTTGATTATAATGTCCCTAAATCTGTTATTCTTTGTGTTTATCCTTTTTGGGCTGAGCTCCTTGGGTTATTAGGTTGATGTCATTTGCCAAGTTTGGAGGATTCTCAACCATTATATCTTCAGATATTTCTTCTGCCCTGTTCTCTTTTCTACTTCTGGGATTGCCATTGTATGCATTATCCTGTAGATATGGAGAGCTGTGTTCCATTTTTAGTCATTCTTTACCTCTCTATGTTTCAGTTTGGATAATTTATTATGACTATTATTAAGTTCACTGATCCTTTCTTTTGCTATCCTGTTTGCTCTTTTTTTTTTTTAAAGCAGTTATAGAACTTTTATTTGCATGTTACACTTCATTAACTTGTCTCAGAATTAGCTGAGATGATAAAGTATTAATTATTACAGTGTAAAAAAATAACATTTTTACAAGTTACTGCAATAGTAGAACTATTTTATTAAACATATGAATGTACTTATTTTGTACAAAACACATATCTTTCTCTCTGCCCCATGAAGCCACCATTCTAGAACCCCATGCTTATAAAAACACAGTTTTGGCAGCAATTGTGACAAGGTGAAAGAAAGTGCAATTCTGAAAGTAACAACACGTAACCAAAGTGGGGAACAAAAACAGGCAGAGGTTAATGGGCTTCGTGGCTAGCTCTCTGCTGACAGGCCCTAGTCCTACTCTTAACAGGAAACAATTCAGGAATAAAAACTCCTGAGTATGCTCAAGATGCTCTTGGTAGCATCCCTCTTCCAATTCCATTTATCCTGATATTGTAACTAACTAATTTGTAACTTCTTTAAGAAATTCCGCCCTGGTTTACATCCCTGTCAGTTGCCCATATCCCTCTGAGCTTCAAAAACACAGAAGAGGGGCTTCCCTGGTGGCGCAGTGGTTGAGAGTCCGCCTGCCGATGCAGGGGACACAGGTTCGTGCCCTGGTCCGGGAAGATCCCACATGCCACGGAGCGGCTAGGCCTGTGAGCCATGGCCGTGGAGCCTGTGTGTCCGGAGCCTGTGCTCCGCAACGGGAGAGGGCACAACAGTGAGAGGCCCACGTACCACAAAAAACAAAAACAAAAACACAGAAGAGTAGTAAGTTTCAAAAGGATGTCAATTGAAACCTTTTATAGATGAAACCTACTTCCTAGAAGTCAACCTGCCAAATATATGCACAGCTGGAGACAAGAGATTGTGTAAAAAGTCCAGCTGGAAAATATCTCAGGTACCCAATTAGATCCAGTTATTCTGTGTCTGTGGATTTAAAATGAGCATCATCCACAATAGTTGTGTCCCTCGTTGCTTAGAAAATCCACAGCTTGCTTGATTGAAGCTACAGTCATGTGTTGGAGCTGATTCTTGAGATCCTGAAAGTTCAATCCTTCAGGCCTTGGGCAAACCTTAATCAAATTCAGTACCTGGTTCTGGGCCACAGTGAGGCCATTTACTGGCATGAAGCTATTCCCACCAAAGTTCCCAGTTTCACCCATTCCTGGATTGCTGATAGGTGCTCTCCCTGCTGAGGGTTGGCTGTTAGACTTGCTCAGCAACATGTGTGCATTGACTACTTCCAGTATATGTGTGGTGAACTCATTCATATCCTCCAGGGGCATGATCTTAAAGGCTACCAGGCTTTTCTTGTTCTGAAAAGATCTCGGATGACCAGCCACTTTCACATATGTTTCTGGAGGAACCACAGTGTTTTCACTGCTGGCATCACCTGTGTCAACCCACTGGTGAACATCCATGGGTGCAGCCGTCATGTCATCTGTTTTGTAAACAATGTTGGTTGCAGCCTTCTCTGCATTTCTGATTATCCCCACAATAGTGACCTGTGAAATCTCAACATTTCCAATTTTGAACACTTCATCAACCAGAGTAGCAGAAAGCAGCTGAGATATGGTACAGGGTACAATATGCTGAGCTCGGGCTCTAGATTTCTTTTCAGCCTGGGAAGGTGTCAGTGATCCAGAGCCCCCAGGGGACTGTGTGTAGCCTCCGGCTCCCCCAAAAGAGGAACTGCTATAGCTTTCAAATCCACTGGTCCACATCTTCGTCACGATTCCCTCAGGAAGGAGTTCCAGAAGGTTCCGGCCTGGTGGGTTCCCCTAACCGCCTCCTCCTATTTGCTCTTAAGCCCATTGAATGCATTTTCATTTTGGATACTATATTTTTTATTTAAAGTGTTTCTATTTGGTTCATATTTGAAGATTGTCTTGCTGAGATTTCCCATATTTTTATGAAAATTTCCACCTTTTCCATTAGATAGTTACATAAAATAATTATTTTAGTTAGTTTGAGGTTTGTGTCTGATAATTCCAGCATCTGGGCCATTAGTGGTCTGCTTCTGTTCACTGTTCCTTCTCTTGTTTATAGGGCATGTTTTTGGCTTTTTCATTTATCTCATAATTATTGATTGTATGCTAAAGATTATGTTTGGAATACAGACAAGACTGAAGAAAATATTTGCCACTAAAAAGGGACACACTCCTTTTTACATACATCTGCAGTGTTATTTGTAATTGAGTTGGGGCTGGGTATTCTTGCAGCAGTGGATACAATTCACTCCTGGCTTTCGATATTTCAATGCTAGTATTAGGATTTACCATTAGGCAGAGCTTGGGATCTGAATACCAGCAAAACTCCCGATATCTCTTTATGTTATTTATTGTTCACCTGTCAGCTTTTGGAATCACAGGGAAGCTTCTCTCTTTCTCTCCTTCTCCCTCTCCCTCCCCCTTTCCCTATCCCTCCTTTATCTTTCTTTCTTTCTTTCTTTTTTTTTTACTGCTTTGCCTTGGGTGATAGCTCTGTGCATCCAGGTAGGCGAGGAGGCTGTCTTTTAGCTTTCCTGTTCTGTTCCCAGCCTTCAGCAGCTTCTACTTTACACTTACGGAGGACCTGTGTGCCTGAGGGTGTGGATATCTTTCAGCTCCCCAGCCCTGCCCCAGGAAGCCCTGCTCTTGGTGAGGACCTACAGGAAGGAGTCAATGAGTGAAATCAGATTTGCTCAGTGAATGGGGCTTCTCTGGATTCTAATTCATCCTGTCAGCACCTGTGGTCATTTAAAGTTTGTTAAATGACTAGTTCAGCTAGTTTCTCCTTAACCTTGTCTGTAGCATTTCTCCTTTCCCCACTGCCTTCTGGGTGATAAAAAAGCCATTGGCCTCTTCTGTCATAGGAAAGGCTTGTCCCTTTCGAGAATTTAGTTCTTTGAGGTATTTTTGCATCTTTATCTCTCTGAGTTTTTTAAAAACTGTAGTGTTGTAGCTTAACTGGCTTATTGGTTCTCATTGTTAGGGTGGCTCTTGCTGGCTTTTGTTGTTAGGGTGGGGGTGATAGACTCTTGTAGATTTCTTCATCTTAACTAGAAGTGGAAATTCAAGTGATCAGTTTTGGTGGCTTGCAAGACATGGTAAAGAGTTTGGAACCTTTTTATTCTTTTGGCTGGTAAAATTGTTCCATCTCTTGTCAATGGAAGCCACTTTAAGCTGGCTTCTGTGGTCTTTGCCATGACGATCTTTGATAGCTTCCTTGCTTTTCAGTGGAACAAGATGCCTCAGGCTCCTCTTGGTCACTTCTTTAGCCAGACTCAGAACCAGTCATTTTCCCAAGGATCCCTATTTCTTTTTAACAGGAAATGGTATGATTCTAATATGATAACCTAATTTTATTATTTTCACTGTAATTTCCATGTTAGCCTCTGGGTAATGATATTGTCACTGTTGCTTTCTCATATGGAGTTCATGGTCTCAGCAGTAAATATTTTTATTGGAAATCAAAATGAAAGTTTAGCCTACTGGTTTATAACTATATGCTTGTAGATTTTTAAATAAAATGATAGCTGTGTGGGTTCTTAATCTGGGGTTTGTGGACCCTATGGAATCTATGCATGGGTTTTCGTGGAGAATTCTGTGTATTGACTGAAACTGTTTAATTTTAGGCAGAGATATATCTTTTTTTCTCATAACTTTGGGGAAATTAGGAAGCATAATCTTAGGTAATTGAATAAAATTGTAAATAAATTTCTTGGCTAAAATAAAAAGTTAAAGAGTAATACAAGTGCGTGTATTTCCTTCTTTTACTAACATTATTTCTTAATAATAGTGTCAAACGAAAACCTTGAAAAATGCTAAATTTTATATTGTCTATTTATTTGCCTTTTGCTGCATGTCTCATTTGATGTGGTCTACCTGTTTTGCTTTTTCCTTCTTTTACCTGCTTATATGATGGTTATGCTAGTTGGTGGTAGGAAAGCTTTGGGACCATTTCTTTATTCTTATTCCTTAATTTCTACTCTGATCTAGACAAATGAATATGATTACCATTTTCCTTTCCACCTTCAGAACTTTTCTGCCTTTCTTCAATCTCAGAACCACCCTTGATGCTGTGTTGAATAGAGAAAGGGATAAACAATGACTGGTGAACAGATTTAACACTTTTTTTCCATCTTATTTCACAAGGCCTCTAAACACTGAATGTTGTTTTTAAATTCTGAGTACAGCTTTGAAACTGATGAAATGATTTATATATTGCCTCTCTTTTGTACAGAGCAATTTACTGAGATGTAACTGAGATGTTACTGAGATGTAACATCAACTCAAACTTCCTTTTTCGGCTTTTAAAGAGGCCCTGGCCATTCAAATCACCCTCATAAATCACTTCTAAACTTTGTCATTAGGAAAATTATTAATTAAATGTTTAATATATTGGTTGGCTTAGTAGTTATAGGTTAAATTTACAGTATAGTATAACTGTCTTGCTTATGTTCTTTCTGTCTGTGGGCTTCATACTACATATATAATCAATATGTGTGCCGAAATATTTATTTTACATTACATCACATCTACATTATTGTAGACGTTTACAGCTATGTCTTGGCTTTTTTTTTTTAACTCATAAAATGCACATTATGGTTTTGATGCAAAATGAAATCTCCACTTTTAACATTATTCCTTTGGGACTGTTTAGTGATTGTTTTTAGGATGTCATGGTTAAAGTTGAGGGCTATCTACAGTCCTAAGTATTTGTGTCAGTATTTGTTGTGCTACTTATCTGCAGGTAATTATTACTTTGATCTTGATCATGGATTCAGGTTTTTGAGGCTTTTGAGTTTTCTTTGCTTGTATCTCCTTTATTTGCGTGCTGATATTAGCCTTATTTCTGCAGTGGTAGACTATCTTGAAACAAGCATATTAGAGTTACAAAACTTGGATTTTAGACTCTTAACTCTTCCACTTCACTTTTCTTATTTGTCAAATTGGGATGATAGTACCTTCTTTGCAAGTTACTTGTAGGGCCTTTAAATGATGACATTTGTGAAAACCCCAGGTACACGGTAGTTGATCAGTGAATCAGTGACTTTTTCTCTTCCCCCTTATAAAAGAAATAGATTTAAAAAAATAATCTAACTATACTATATCATGAATTAACAGCTTTTTAAAAGGGTTTTCTCCTAAGTGGTCAGTTCATTGCAAACCTCTTAACTAAATTTTACCTAAAGTTATTGAAATTCCAAAAGTACTTCCAGCTATAAAATTTTGTCCTGAGGAATTTGAAATCATTTAAGCTAAGCCATTTATTTTTTCCAATGAGGAAACTGAGATACGGAGATCTTACGTGACTCATTTCAGGTTCCACAGCTGGAGGTAGTTCCCCTCACTTCCCTGATGGAACAGAAATCCAGATAGAAGCTGTACAGGAGCAGCAACTGAACATGGCCAGCAGTGCTGCTTCTGTGATGGCTGCTGCTCTAATGAAGTTCTCAAGTGGAGAGAAGTCTAATGCTCATACATGTAGTATGTTTTCCAGACAAATGCAATAGTAGCAATAGGGGCTCCAATGTAGCCAAGGAACACCACTCCTGCTGGGGTGATTTTTCTGATTCTTTCTGCTGCCTGGGACCATGTGTCCCTGGTGCCCTGATTAGAGTGTTGTATTTAGATAACTAAATTGAGAAAATTTAGAGCAGAAAGCAAGATCCTATTTCATCATCTGTATTCATGCTCATGAGTATTGGGTAAGTTCCCACACTGAGATGTGACTTTGACAAAGAGAGGGGCCCAGGGAAAGAAGAAGTGACTCAAGCTTTGGGGTGGGCACCTCTGTGTTGTTAACCACAGATCTCTGACACTCTGCTGTGACAGATTGGATCAAGGATTTTCACACTCATGTCTTTTTTTTTGAAACTTTTTTGTTTGTTTGTATGTCTTAGTTTCTTTGAAATAGATTTCAGTCTATGAAAATATTTGCATTCGCAAAACTGGAATTCTTCCCATTTATGCAACTTGTTCAGATAAATCTTTTGTGGTTTGGTTATACCTTCTCAATAAAATTGATACTAGTATAATAAATAATAAATATCAAGCATTTAGTGTATTTAGCATATGCCTAGCACTGTGCTCTACATGAGAGATTTTCCTGTTTAATTGTCACCATTCTAGTATATTTTTCTGTATTTTAAATAATTATGAAAGGCTAAAGCACATATCAGTTGCATCCTAGTTTGTAAGAGAGGTCTCTAGGAGATAGTTGTAAAATTGGTTTTTCTATTGGTTATTTATTATTTATTAAAAAAAATCGGAAAAGCCTGAGTTGTTTTTGATAGATTATTGTAAATATCCAAAGTATGCTGATGGTTACAGGTTAGAGAGAACTGAATACTGGGGAGACACTAAATGTGTGTTGGGAACCATACCCTTTGGACTAGACTGGATCAGACATCTTCACTACTTATTCCATCTCTTTATAAAGCTCCTTATGTTTTCTTCTTGTATGTAATAGGTTCCAGGTTTGATAGCCATGGGGACATTGTGAAGACTGAAATCACGTGTGTTCTATCACTTTTAAGGCAGCCCTCTCTTTAATTTCACAAGACAGACTTGAAAACCAGAAGTAACCCAACTCCAAAATTGGCAGTAAATCCTCTGACAGGGAAAAGGTGACGTACTGTGTAATAAATTCCTTTGTTGAAAAAGAGATGTTGCAATAGTGGAAACTGAAGTGCCAAATGTTTCCTTTTAGATTTGGAAAGGCCTTTCCTCATTACTTATCTGTCCCTGTGGACTTCTAACAGGGGATGTGTTGAAAGATTTTTCAGATGCCCACTCGCCGCAGTGAGAGTGGATGGCAGCGTTTATAAGATGACATAAATACTTGAAGATCATCAGGAAGCCTTGGAGATGTGTAGTGTGCCAGGGGTACTGAATGTGAGCTTTTGTTGCTGCTGATCCTGCTCTGGGATGCAGGCCGCCTGGGAATGTGGGTTATTTCTCTCCTGTGAATGCAGCTTCACTCTCCCTCTCTGGGGGTCTTTGTATCAGAACTGAGGTTAGAGTGGTTTAGAAGAAATAAAGTCTCCAGAAGAAGAGAAAGATCTGTGGGATTAGGATTTATAGTTAAAAATCCTAATCTCATTTTTAGGTCCTCTGGAGGAATTATATCCTAATCCTCTACCATTTAAACAGTCCATTAAAACCCTACATTAAAAACTTGACACATAAAGGCCTTTTAATTTTCGTTTTGTAATAATCTGGCTCATGCCCACCACTGCTGCTGCCACTAAATGAGATGAATATAAAACAATTAAAAATTATCTTGAGATGCAGTGAAGATATATCTTAAATGTCAGCCAAGAGTTGGTAAGTTTTCATGTTTCTCTGTCCTTATTGCAAATGCTTTTCAGTTTGCCACTTAACCTTTTGGAACTAAAATGTGATTTGACAATATGACTTTATTGGGCTATTATGTTACATATTTTTAATTATCTTAATTTGAAGGCTGCATCTATCACTAATGCTGAAGTGAAAATACCAAATGTGTGACGGAGGGCGGATGAAATAAAACACCTGGAGCATTCTTCACGAACTCAGATATAGGGCAGTGAAGTGTATGGGACCAAATCCCATAATGGGAGACCCTGCCTTGCGCTTTACTATTGTACCTGAAGAGAAAGTATGGTGAATGCAGGAGTGTAGCATTGATGTTGGGCATTGAACCTCTTGGGAAAAAAAGATAGGTGTTTATTACGGAAATTGGGAAAAATAACAGAAGGAATGCATAACAAACAAAAATCGTGCATAACCCATAATCCCTGGATAACGACAGTTAAAATGTTTCCTACCAAACTAAGTGAAATCTTTATCATATTATTTGTTTTGTTCTGATAATGAAAGGTTTACCCACGTGATCGTTTTGACCCTAGGTGAGAGCTCAGCTTTCTTGGAAGCAGCAGCTTTCAGAATTGCAAGTCAAAGGCTAAACTCCTCTTTAAATGTATTCTGGGCTCTCAGTGATGATTGTCAGGCTAGCTGGGAATCACCTTGTTCTAACAGAAGCAAAATACAGAGAAAAGGATGAGGAGAGACAAGAAAGTGATAGCTAATGGTTTTTCTTAGGGCAGTCATTATCCATTGCAGTATGAAGTGCTTACTCAGTGCCCAACCCCACGCTGAATGTTTTACGTTTGTTGTCTCATTTTGTCCTTGTGAAGTAGTTACTACTCCCATTCCCCATTTTCACAGTAGAGGGAACTGAGGCTTAAATAAAGAGTCCCAGACTCAACTCAGCCGGATTCAAACATCAGTCTGACTGCCGAATAGAAAATACTAACCCTTACTCTACAGGACTTTATGGCCTTAAGGTAGGGAGGGGTGTGTGTGTGTGTGTGTGTGTGTGTGTGACAGAGGTAGAGGGAGAAGGAGAGGGAGAGGGAGAGAATGAATGAGAGAATGAGAAAATTGAATACGTAGAACACAGACGGCAACCCTGCTGCTTAACCCACAATTCTCAGGTTTTTCCTTTAGTAAAGATACAGAAGCTCTTCTGTAACGTAGGCCAGAGTGTTCACTAGAGAAATGATGGCGTTGTTGGAAACATCAAGACGAGGAAAAAACAAAGATACTCTATTAACTCTTCTAGTTTCCCAGAGTTGGCAACTTTTTCTGGATTCTAAACAAACCCACAAATAGGCACTCTAACGATGGCCTCGCGGAAGTGGTTTCACATGGCTCAGGGAAGTGGTCGTCCTTTACGTGGATAAAAGGGGCTCTTAAATATCTAAGACTCCGTTTTCAGGCATCATAAGGATTTATTTTAATCAAATCAGTCTTATTTATTCAAACAAATTATAAAGAAATTTGGTTTTTGGTAGAAATTAAACATATCACGAATTTTCCAAAAGAACTCAGTTAAGATAAATGTTATCAAGCCAAATAATCTTTTTCATGTCTTCCTGCTAATGGTGTCTGATAAATACATCTACATGAACTTATCAGAAATTGTATTTGACTCAATACAAAGTTGTATGTTTGAATGGAAGAAGTCGTCTTCTTTCAATGTAAAGTTTTCTGAGCCATTTTCTTTCACCAGCAAATGGCTATCTATATAGATTAAGAATGCATTTGGTACATGTCTCTTTTTGAATTATGGTTTTCTCAGGGTATATGCCCAGTAGTGGGATTGCTGGGTCATATGGTAGTTCTATTTTTAGTTTTTTAAAGAACCTCCATACTGTTTTCCATAGCGGTTGTATCAATTTACATTCCCACCAACGCATATATATAGAATCTAAAAACAAAAACCAAAAATGGTACTCATGAACTTAGTTGCAGGGCAGGAATAAAGAGGTAGACATAGAGAATGGACTTGAGGACATGGGGTGAGAGGGGGAAGCTGGGGCAAAGCGAGAGTAGCATCGACATATATACACTACTGAATGTAAAATAGTTGGCTGGTGGGAAGCAGCAGCATAGCACAGGGAGATCGGCTCGGTGCTGTGCGATGACCTAGAGGGGTGGGATAGGGACGAGGGGAGGGAGGCTCAAGAGGAAGGGGATACGGGGACATGTGTATGCATATGGCTAATTCACTCTGTTGTGCAACAGAAACTAACACAGTACTGAGAAGCAATTACACTCCAATAAAGATCTATTAAAAAAAAAAGAATGCATTTGGCCCCAAATGTCGCTTGGTGGTTGAATGGATAAGCAAAATGTGGTATGTACATACAGTGGAATATTATTCAACCTTAAAAAGGAAGGAAATTCTGAAACATGCTACAATATGGATGAGCCTTGAGGACATTACATTAAGTGAATTCAGTCAGTCACAAAAGGACAAAAGTGTATGATTCCACTTACATGAGATACCTAGAGTAGTCAAATTCATAGAAATGGAAAGTAGAATGGTGGTTGCCAGGGCTAGAGGGCAGGGGGGATGGGGGAGTTGTTGAATGGGTACAGTTTCAGTTTGGGAAGATGAATAAGTTCTGGAGATGGATGGTGGTGATGATTGTACAACAATGCGAGTAAAAATGCCACTGAATTGTACACTTAAAAAATGATTAAATGGTAAATTTCATGTTATATATATATATATTTTACCAAAATAAAGAAAAAAAGAAGAATTCATTTGGGCTTAAAAAAGAGAACTCAATTATAGTGGCTTAAACAGATTTTATTTTCTTTTGTTTTAAATCTCATGTAACAAGACACCTCAGAGGAGACTGGGGCTGGTCGGGCTACCCAGCAATGCTGTCTGGTACCTGGGTCTGTCCTTTGTCCCCCACCTTCCTCAATGGGTAGGCTTTCCTGCCCATGAATGTCACCCCCTGCTCACAGGATGGCGTCTGCACCTCGTTTAGCTGTGCAGGTACAGGCATGGGAAGTTGGATTTAGTCAGATGTTGCAGAGACATTTAGCATAGTGCTCCCTGAATATCCATATACTCCTCTGTGTTTCACAGCCCCCCCCCGCCCCCGCCCCGCGCCCCGTTGCAGTTGCCTGAGACCATGTGGCTATTTCTGGCCAGTGGACTAGCGTGGAAATGATATGTGTGACTTCCAGGCTAAAGCTGTAAAGTGGCCCTGGGTAGCCCTCTCATTCTCCTGGAGGGGATATGATCCAGGAGGTGCAGTTATAGATGATGGAGCCTCCATTAGCCTGGGTTTGTTCCTGAGTGACTGTTGGAAGCACATTCCCTGGTGACCCAGGTACAACTTATAACATTAATGAGAAATTATGTTTTTGTTGTGTTAAGCCACTGAGATTTGGGGTGTGTTTATTGTTGCAGACTCGTATAGTTATTCTGACTGATACTCCAGCGTGGGCTTTTGCCAGATAAGTTTGATGAAGTGAGCAAAACATGGAGGCTTTCAGGAGTAAGAGAAAGGGTATAAGTTGATGAAGCATGGAATTTTAGTTGGATAAGGAAGGAAGTGAGGATCTAAGGGCAGTGAGGGATAGTTACAAAGCAGCAGAATTAATGGGATGGCACTTTTGGTGAGGTAGAGGGAATGTTGGAATTAGAGTAGTCAAGAGATGAGCTGGAAAGTTAGGAGGGGTGGGATGACTGCAGCTGGGACTATGGAGAAGTTAAAGTTATTGATTATGGCAGAATCGTGGGAGTGAACTTACACGGCAGTGTGGATAATTTGAAGAGAGGATTTCAGAAAATCCAGAAGCTAAGGTATTGGGTAATACCTAATATTTTCATATCTAGTATATATTAAAATCAGTAAGAATTATGACAAGGTATAGTGTTGCGCAGAGTAGAAGTAAGCTGGGAGCTTAAGTCTCAAAGAAATGAGTTTGTAAGTCTGAAACTGTTTCTATTCACCCTCACTCCAGAATGGTAGTTTAACCGATTCTAGGTTGACAGGTGTTTTTCTGTTTGTTTATTGCCTTAGCATCTTTAAGATATTAGCCTTCTGGCCTCTTCTGTGGCTTGGGAATATGTAACTTACCAGTAAAATTTTTAAATTAAAAAAATTTTTTTTGGAGATCACCTTTGTGATTAGTTTTCTTTTATTTTTTATATTTTTATGTTTTATTTATTGCTTTAATACAAGTGCCTAACAAGTGCCTGGCATAAAGAAGATGCCATTAGTGGCTTTGGGGATTCCTGTTTCCTCCTTTTCTTGGGGACTTAAGGAGTGGGGGAGGGGTGCAGAGTCCCTAGTGCCATCCGCTCACACTGACACCCACAGCAATGGCAGTCACTTGGACTGGACTTTGAACATCAGCCAGGCAGGGTGCTGCAGAGGTGTCCCTAGGTCCCAGCTGTATGACTCCTTCAGGTCTGGAGGGCCCCTCTGTGATTTCCCCGCTTCTCTCGGGGACACAGAAATCATTTGGTTGCTCCCATGCATGAGAGGGCGCAGCAACTCTTCAAGGCTGCCCATCTGCCCAGGTGCTTGCTGAGACTCTCCTTACTGAAGAGTAAAAAAAGCTCTCTCTTTTTTTTAACATCTTTATTGGAGTATAATTGCTTTACAATGGTGTGTTAGTGTCTGCGTTATAACAAAGTGAATCAGCTATACATATACATATATCCCCATATCTCCTCCCTCTTGCGTCTCCCTCCCACCCTCCCTACCCCACCCCTCTAGGTGGTCACAAAGCACCGAGCTGAACTCCCTGTGCTATGCGGCTGCTTCCCACTAGCTATCTGTTTTACATTTAGTGGTGTATATATGTCCATGCCACTCTCTCACTTTATCCCAGCTTACCCTTCCCCTCCCCGTGTCAAGTCCATTCTGTACGTCTGCGTCTTTATTCCTGTCCTGCCCCTAGGTTTGTCAGAACCATTTTTATTTTTTTTTAGATTCCATATATATGTGTTAACATACGATATTTGTTTTTCTCTTTCTTACTTCACTCTGTATGACAGACTCTAGGTCCAGCCACCTCACTACAAATAACTCAATTTCATTTCTTTTTATGGCTGAGTAATATTCCATTGTATATATGGAATAAATATATCTTCTTTATCCATTCATCTGTCGATGGACACTTAGGTTGCTTCCATGTCCTGGCTATAGTAAATAGAGCCGCAGTGAACATTGTGGTACATGACTCTTTTTGAATTATGGTTTTCACAGGGTATATGCCCGGTAGTAGGATTGCTGGGTCATATGGTAGTTCTATTTTTAGTTTTTTAAGGAACCTCCATACTGTTCTCCATAGTGGCTGTATCAATTTACATTCCCACCAACAGTGCAAGAGGGTTCCCTTTTCTCCACACCCTCTCCAGCATGTATTGTTTGTAGATATTTTTGTGATGGCCATTCTAACTGGTGTGAGGTGATACCTCATTGTAGTTTTGATTTGCATTTCTCTAATGATTAGTGATGTTGAGTATCCTTTCATGTGTTTGTTGGCAATCTGTATATCTTCTTTGGAGAAATGTCTATTTAGGTCTTCTGCCCAATTTTGGATTGGGTTGTTTGTTTTTTTGATATTGAGCTGCATGAGCTGCTTGTAAATTTTGGAGATTAATCCTTTGTCAGTTGCTTCATTTGCAAATATTTTCTTCCATTCTGAGGGTTGTCTTTTGGTCTTGTTTATGGTTTCCTTTGTTGTGCAAAAGCTTTTAAGTTTCATTAGGTCCCATTTGTTTATTTTTGTTTTTATTTCCATTTCTCTAGGAGGTGGGTCAAAAAGGATCTTGCTGTGATTTATGTCATAAGGTGTTCTGCCTATGTTTTCCTCTAAGAGTTTGATAGTGTCTGGCCTTACATTTAGGTCTTTAATCCATTTTGAGTTTATTTTTGTGTATGGTGTTAGGGAGTGTTCTAATTTCATTCTTTTACGTGTAGCTGTCCGATTTTCCCAGCACCACTTACTGAAGAGACTGTCTTTTCTCCATTGTATATTTTTGCCTCCTTTATCGAAAATAAAGTGACCATATGTGCATGGGTTTATCTCTGGGCTTTCTATCCTGTTCCATTAATCTATATTTCTGGTTTTGTGCCAGTACCATACTGTCTTGATGTAGATTTGTAGTATAGTCTGAAGTTCAGGAGCCTGATTCCTCCAGCTCTGTTGTTCTTTCTCAAGATTGCTTTGGCTATTCGGGGTCTTTTGTGTTTCCATACAAATTGTGAAATTGTTTATTCTAGTTCCGTGAAAAATGCCATTGGTAGTTTGACAGGGATTGCATTGAATCTGTAGATTGCTTTGGGCAGTAAAGTCATTTTCACAATGTTGATTCTTCCAATCCAGGAACATGATATATCTCTCCATCTGTTTGTATCATCTTTAGTTTCTTTCATCAGTGTCTTCTAGTTTTCTGAATACAGGTCTTTTGTCTCCTTAGGTAGGTTTATTCCTAAGTATTTTATTCTTTTTGTTACAATGGTAAAGGGAGTGTTTCCTTAATTTCTCTTTCAGATTTTTCAACATTAGTTTATAAGAATGCAAGAGATTTCTGTGCATTAATTTTGTATCCTGCTACTTTACCAAATTCATTGATTAGCTCTAGCAGTTTTCTGGTGGAATCTTTAGGATTCTCTATGTATAGTATCATGTCATCTGCAAACAGTGATAGCTTTACTTTTTCTTTTCCGATTTGGATTCCTTTTATTTCTTTTCTTCTCTGATTGCTATGGCTGAAACTTCCAAAACTATGTTGAATAATAGTGGTGAGAGTGGACAAGCTTGTCTTGTTCCTGATCTTAGAGGAAATGGTTTCAGTTTTTCGCCATTGAGAACGATGTTGGCTGTGTGTTTGTCATATATGGCCTTTATTATGTTGAAGTAAGTTCCCTCTATGCCTACTTTCTGGAGGGTTTTTATCATAAATGGGTGTTGAATTTTGTCAAAAGCTTTTTCTGCATCTATTGAGATGATCATATGGTTTTTCTTCTTCAATTTGTTAAAATGGTGTACCACATTGATTGATTTGCATATATTGAAGAATCATTGCATTCCTGGGATAAGTCCCACTTGATCATGGTGTATGATTCTTTTAATGTGCTCTTGGATTCTGTTTGCTAGTATTTTGTTGAGGATTTTTGCATCTATGTTCATCAGTGATATTGGCCTGTAGTTTTCTTTTTTGTGTGACATCTTTGTCTGGTTCTGGTATCAGGGTGGTGGTGGCCTCACAGAATGAGTTTGGGAGTGTTCCTCCCTCTGCTATATTTTGGAAGAATTTGAGATGGTTAGGTGTTAGCTCTTCTCTAAATGTTTGATAGAATTCACCTGTGAAGCCATCTGGTTCTGGACTTTTGTTTGTTGGAAGATTTTTAATCACAGTCTCAATTTCAGTGCTTGTGATTGGTCTGTTCGTATTTTCTATTTCTTGCTTGTTCAGTCTCGGAAGGTTGTGCTTTTCTAAGAATTTGTCCTTTTCTTCCCAATTGTCCATTTTATTGGCATATAGTTGCTTATAGTAATCTCTCATGATCCTTTGTATTTCTGCAGTGTCAGTTGTTACTTCTCCTTTTTCATTTCTAATTCTGTTGATTTGAGTCTTCTCCCTTTTTTTCTTGATGAGTCTGGTTAATGGTTTATCAATTTTGTTTATCTTCTCAAAGAACCAGCTTTTAGTTTTATTGATCTTTGCTATTGTTTCCTTCATTTCTTTATCATTTACTTCTGATCTGATATTATGATTTCTTTCCTTCTGCTAACTTTGGGGTTTGTTTGTTCTTCTTTCTCTAATTGCTTTAGGTGTAAGTTTAGGTTGTTTATTTCTTGTTTCTTAAGGTAGGATTGTATTGCTATAAACTTCCCTCTTAGAACTGCTTTTGCTGCATCCCATAGGTTTTGGGTTGTCGTGTTTTCATTGTCATTTGTTTCTAGGTATTTTTTGATTTCATCTTTGATTTCTTCAGTGATCTCTTGGTTATTTAGTGGTGTATTGTTTGGCCTCCATGTGTTAGTATTTTTTTTACAGATTTTTTCCTGTAATTGATATCTAGTCTCATAGCATTGTGCTCGGAAAGGATACTTGATACGATTTAATTTTCTTAAATTTACCAAGGCTTGATTTGTGACCCAAGATATGATCTATCCTGGAGAATGTTCCATGTGCCCTTGAGAAGAAAGTGTATTCTGTTGTTTTTGGATGAAATGTCCTATCAGTATCAATTAAGTCCATTGTGATTAGTTTTTAATATTTTTTCTTTGTCTTTCTTCCGGCATTTTTCACTATGGTATACCTAAGGATAGATTTGTTTTTATTTACTTTTTTTGGAACTCTGTATGCATCTTTAATTTTAGGATTTCCTTATAGCTTAAATTCTGGAAACTTATTTATTATTTCTTCAAAGATTAGTGCGCCCTCCCCCATTCTTTCTCTTCTCTTTCAAAATGTCTATTAATATGTTGGATCTTCTCATTTTATACTTTAGGTTTCTCAACTCCTCATTTTCCTTCTCTTTATCATTCTAGGCTGCTGTAAATTTTGGCTATTGAGAATAAAGCTGCTATGAAAATGCAAGTGCAAAACTTATATTTTTCTTGGATAAGGTACCTAGGAATGAGGAACTGTGGTTTTAGTAGTAAGAAATATTTATCTTTCCTATGTCAATTACCCTGGAAAAAATGAAAAATACAAACATTTCTTAGTCATATTTCATAATAAAATTTATCAGCACACCTGTTGTGAGATAGTTGAACTCATGCATTTTCCACCTCTGAAGAGTCACACACTATCATACATTCAACGTATTCCAAGATAATGCTTGCTAACATGTAGGAAGATACTGTTCTTTACAAACTTCAATATATTATGAATAAAATGCATTCATATTATATATGAACAAAGAAGTCTTATTGAGAACTCTGTTGTGATTTTCTCTTTAGAGCAAAGGTAAGAGTTGCAAAATCTCTAATTTTAAAAGAGGATGATTTCAACTAGTCCATCCTCAAGGAAATATATTTATAAACTGCCTACATACTTCTTACACTAGTTATGTCTGCTTTAATTAAGGAAGGAAAATGTTCCTCATTTCCCAAGTGAGAAACATTTCCTAAAATCACATCCCCAGGGTTGCTCTTAGTCTAAACTTCCATATAGAAATGTCTGGAATAGAAATTTTTAAATATCAGAATCCAAGTGTGTAAGCTTTCACATTCAGAAGTGCAGAGAATCTCAACATCAACAAACTATATTTCTACAAAAATCAAAATTACAACTTATATATCCCTTATTTAAATAACAGTGATGTCACTTTAGAGTTAACTGTAGGTAATCACTGGATTGTAACGCATGCAGAGATGAAGAAAATTTCAAGTGTTCCTAAATATCATTATAAAAATGAATATTTTACATTATGTAAAATTATGATTATTATGATCTCTAGAGAAAGATATATAAAGATTATGAACAAACTTCAGTAATGACAAAGTAAAATTTTTACCTTCATTTTCAGTTGCTTTCTAAAATTACTAGTTAGTCTCAACCTCATTGAATTAATGAAAATAAAATGTATCCCATGACAGATTTTTGTGGCAAAACCTAGTCCTTTAAAAAACATATGAAACAAAAATAGCACGAGAAGTTTCCGGGTACAAATTATAATATATTATAATATTTAGATCCCCTCAACCAGTTCTTGGAAACTCAACATCATTGTTTGTAAACTAGTCATATAAAATGATTCTAAAATTATAAATGAGTTTACATCGACCAATTGACTCTGACAAGCTGCCATCCCACCACCTACCACAGATAGCATCCAACAGAAGCTTGTGGTGCTTAAAACACATTTCACCACCTGCCAAGGAGGCAGACTCCATGGTGGAGAAGACTGGAGCTGTAAGACACAGGTGACTAAGTGCCACACAGTGGCAGTGGTGCTGGCTAGTGGAGCAGGGGTATGCATTGTGTATCCCCCAGAACCCAAGAAGGCTGCTCTGCCTGCATCAGTGTACCCTTGTATAGCACAGAACTTCCAGAATTTTAGCTTCTGTGGAGTTCTCTGAGGACGAATGCGTGTACTGCCATCAGGCAGTTAGAGGTAAAGACATCAAGATGCTTTCAATCCTGGATCCTGGAGTGAAGAGGCTAAACTTTGTACCCTGATTGTACAGCAGGTTAAATTCTACATACTATCCTCTCTGGAGCTGCTGCCACAACTTCTCCTGGTGGGTGAAGAGTCATCACAGTGCTTTTTCACAGGGGGAATGTAAGAAGGAATGACAGCCTGGGCACAGCTCTGCACAAAGTGAAACACCTCCTTGGAGGGAGAGTCAAGGTCATCAAAAAAGATACCCCCAATACCCCTCCGCTCCCCATGATGGGCTATAAAAAAGTCATCGTCACATCATTTTTAAAATTTTGGGTAGAGATCTGCACCATGTTGGTCACAAGCCTCCTTTAGAGTCCTATGAAAATGGACTGCATCCTCTTGGTTCAAGTATGTTGAGGTAAGGTCACATCCACCGCCAAACCACCACTGCTTGTCACCTACCAGATCAAGACGTGATTCTGATGTGGACTTTGAGATGCCAAGGAAATGTGTTATAATTCAGATGTCTGGGTATGGGGCATACTGGAGTCTCAGTAACAGGAAACACACTAGGAAAGAGTGAGCCGGGACTGGGCTAAGGTTTGGGATTCGAGGGAGAGACATGGCCATGGAGGTTGGCTCTCAGCAGGCTGTGGGAATGTCCAGGGTTTCTGATGAGTCCAGAGTTCTCAGCTAAATCCTCAAGGTTGGTCTGTAGAGCACACAGTCAAGGCACTGGCATCTGGACTGGCCAGAATGGCAGTTAACTGAGTGTTCAGTAGCCAACCAGGGGTCCAACACCTCTGGGGAGATCTGACAAAATGTAGCAGCACCTCTGCCAACTACTGTGTCCTCTGGTCCTAGCACCAAGTAGGTGCTCATTAACAATCTGTTGTGTGAACAGATGGGGAAAGAAATGAAAATAAAGTTCATATTTTGGGGACTGATAAGTACCAGGCAGGAATCTGCTTCCAACCTTTGCCCTAGACTCCTAACCAAACAGGAAGAATCTGGAGAGATACCTCTAGTGGTGGTTTTGTAGATTCCTTTGGGATTTCTACATAAACAATTATATCATCTGCAAATAGGAGCAGTTTTGCCTTTTTCTTTCTGATCTTTAAGCCTTCTACTTCATTTTCTTGACTTAGTGCAATGGCTCGAACCTCCAGTGTATTGTTGAATAAAAGCGGTAAAAGCAGACATCTTTGCCTTGTTCCTGATCTTAGGGAGAAATAATTCAGTCTTTCACCATTAAGTATGAAGTTAACTGTAGGTTTTTTGCAGATGTTCTTTATTTCTAGAAATTAATAATTGAATTTAGAGGCTTGATCAGATTGTGGTGTAATTTTTTTGGTGTGGGGCAAGACTACAAAGGTGTAATTTTATCAAGGGACATGTAATATTTGTATCTTTTTGTGATATTAGCAGCCATTGACGATTGTTGCCTATAGCAATTATTAAATTATAGGTTACAAACGGTTATGTTCTAATTTTGTTAATTTCTTCTTCATTTATTAACTGGGATACTACTATGGAGAAAATTTTCCTTCATAAACCTTCTGGTTACCCTGCTACGCAGTTCCTATAGGAAGGACAGAGAAATGCTTGATTGTTTTCTTTCATTTATCCATTTTCAGAATCGTGAATTGGTTCCATAGCATCTTCCAAAGGTGTTTTTAAAACATAAGCTATGAATTCACTATGTATTTCAGTCTATTTAGTCATTCTTATTGATGATAAATAATTGTGTACTTTTCTAAGTTCTTTTAGAATTTGGTATTTATCACTTTCCCTCTAGGTTTGTAGTTAGGTCTTCATTCTTTGTATAATCCATGTCTTCTGCTAAGATCTGACAATATAAATGCACTCTTGCTTGCATGATTAAGAACAGAAGGAAGATGTATTGAAAGACTTATTTCTAATATCTATGAATAAAGAATGGAACTGTTTGCCTCTGAATCACACTTCAGCTATATGGCAGCATATTCTAAGAAACCTTGGAAATTTGTGAATAAAACCATAAAATCAAACTTTTCTTTGACTGGAACCTACAGAACAAGCTTTTGGTGTCAAGGCTCTTATGTTAAAGGTGATATATGTCAGAATAGAAGTCATAATTTTAAATTTCTTGGAAAAAAATCAAGCATTGGAAAACCCTATATATTCCTGTATAACTACAGAGGAAAAAGTCTGACACATACTGTGTATTTTTGCTGTAATGTTAACTTCATGTGGTTTAGCTGTTTGCCTTGAGGCATGTGTACATAACCTTCTGAACACCCATTTAGCTTATAATATGCCAGTTTCCTAACAATTATTATTGTTCTAAAGTATAACATTTCACTGTTCAACATCAAATACGTACACAAAGGGAATTAAAATTTATGGAGTTTCCTGAGCTTACACAGTGTCTCTACATAGTAAGTGTCGAAAATGGTTTCTTTTCTGTTAGCTTTATTTTAATTTTTCCCCTGATTATAAAAATAATATTGCAAACATTTAACAAAATAAGGATCACCATAATCCTGCCCACAAAGTAATATATTAAATTGCATACCTAGATGAAGATCTAAGTGTAGATACTCACAAAGATCTTGAAGGAGATTTACATTTACTTTACCAAAAAATACAGGCAAGTTATTTCTGACAAAACATAGGTGATTTAAAAAAAAAAAAACTTTCACAAGTTTCGAACAGTTTGTATTTTTGGCAATGAGTGTATAATGTATGTGTATACATAATATACATATATGTGTGTATACATACATGCATGTGTATATGGGGGGCAGAGGAAGGGGGGGAAGGAGGAGAGGTGTACATATGCAGAGAAAATTTCTGAAATAAATGGCACCAACATGATTTAACAATTACCGATAACATTTTTAAGGGAGATTTGTTGTTAGTGCCTAATGTCTGTCACAGTACCTACTAGCCAAACAGAAAATGTGTGTTATATCAGTTTGTGTTGGTTTAACTTTCATGAATTTAAGAACTTTTGATTAAAATATATTCACTACCATATATAAAATAAATAACCAACAAGGGCCTACTGTATAGAAATTATAAAACAGTTTTTTGTGGTTATCCAGCAATGGAAATGAAACAGAACCCTAGGTGGTTCCTAGGTAGAGAGTCTAAATTCATGTATTATGTGAATAATTCCTATGAAAAAGGGGTTTCCTTTTATTTTTTTTTGTTTCCTTTTAAGATTAGACATGTGTTTCTTTAGTTTCTGTCAAATCTCTTTACTAAAATTACTAGATTGCTCGTAGAAATCATTTCATCCCTCACTGAATTATTCTCCAACATAACTACTTCTTCAGTGGTGCATAGGGGTGGTTTAATGCTAGTAAGACAAGAAGGATGTTTAGTACTGCCTTTCCTCAACCGTTCTTGGTTTCTTTGGCTTTCTAGGATGTGGAGAGCATCTTGTGCGCACCATACTGGCTAGAGAATGTTCACACGCTTTACAAGCTGAAGATGCCCACCAAGCTCTGCTGGAAACTATGCAAAACAAGTTTATCAGTAAGTATAACATTAAGAAAATTACTTCCTTGTAAATAGAGGTTGTTCCTCTGAGCTGTAAGCTTCATGAGTCAGGTGCCACATTTGTACTGCTAGACCTAGGTCCAGGGTTTAGCATGGACTTAGACCCTAAGTTAACATTGGCTGTGAAAAGAAATTCCATCAAAATAGCTACTACTGCATGAAATTTACCATATAACCAATGTAATGCCCAAGTTGTGAGACACTGTCCAGGATTAGAGTCATACACAGTGGAATAAAATTCTACTAAAACAAAATTCAAGGGGCAACCTCATTTAAAAGTTTTTCCGTAATACAATTTGACTCTTTTTTTAAAAAAGTTAGTGTTGTATTCATGAATCCAGTGCTGCCACACACAGTTGTCTAGGGTTGAGTTGAAATCTGGCCTGGCTCCATTTGCCAAACCCATATAACCTGATGTGAGGCTGCATCTGGTTGGAGGAAGGGATGGCTTTTTCTAATATGCAGGAAGATTTTGTGTAGCCTCGCAATGGCCCTGTAGATAACTGTTACTGTGGATTAAAACTGTTTGACTCGGGTTTTTCTCATCATTTAACATTGAGCTTACCACTATGGTAAAGGCTTGTGAAGTTGTATAAAAAATATAAAATGTAGTTAAAAATAAGGGGGACTTACCTGGCGGTCCAGTGGTTAAGACTCCGTGCTCCCAAGGCAGGGAGCATGGGTTCGATCCCTGGTTGGGGAACTAAGATCCCACATGCCACACAGCATGGCCAAAAAATAAAATAAATAAATGAATGAGTGAATGAATAAATAAATAAAATTGAATTAAAAAAAAAAAGACGCCTCCTCTAACTCCTCCCAGCAACCCTATCCCATAAAAAACAAAAAAACAAAAAAACCCCCCCAAAAAACAAGTTAGGGTAATAAGCCATGAACACATAAATGAGGGGAAGAGTATCACAGGGTTAACCTGGGGGGTGTCTCCATGTAGAGAATCAAGACAGGATAATATAAGGTGCTAATTATGTGGTGAGGACAACACAGACGAAAGTGTAGGAAGAAATCACCTGAAAAGGATTCATGGATGATGAACTCCTAGAACTGGCCCCAGGAGGCCGGGAAAGGTGGGGAAGAAAGGAGTGTGAGCACAGACATGACAGTGGGGTTAGGCGTGGTGAGGGCTCGACACCTGCATGACTCTCACCTAGAGGGAAGTGTTCCTGATGTGCAGCGGGGCTGGATCGGCCAGGTGAGGCCAGGTCCCGAGGACCTTAAAATCTCTGTGTAGGAGTTCATGTTCGATCTGATAGAAAGGAGAGAACCCTTATGTATTCTTAAGTTGATCAATAAAATGATGTTTTAGGGGAGGGTTTATAAAGTAGATCTCAGGTTGTCCAAGACCATCTCTATAGGAGACCGACATTTGGGGCTGGAGTGGTCCAGGCCATGGAGAGGAAATGGTGATTTTGAGGGAGGGGTCCATGGAGAAAGTGGAAATATTGATAGATTTTGCTGCTAGGAGTATGTAGCCCTCTGGGTCCAGTCAGGAGGTAGAAACCATACATTAGGTTAATCAGGAGGAGTTTAATATAAGGAATTGTTAACTATGATGAAAGAGTAACTGGAGGCTGTAAAGAAGCTCTCTGTGGTGCCCTAGATCTGAGAGTGTCCAGGGAAGGACATGCTTGGGAGGGGCTCAGACCTTGTTGGAGAAGGTGTGGTTCAGCAGGTAGCAGAGAAGTTCACTGGTTTGGCCTGGCTGGGACTGGTCTGGAGTTGCTGGGCAAACAATAGGCCACCCTCCGGAGTGCAGTGTAGATGGGGAACAGATAATCAGCACCTGGTGGCTGGGTATGCCGTGGGAGCCCAGCATCAAGGGGGCGTGCAGAGGACACAGAACTGCAGGACACACAGGCCACAGGGCCCCTGCAGAGGGGACGAATGCTCAGTGTGTGACCACCTGGTCCACAAGGTCTGTGTGCAGGCTGTGCAGGGCCTGGCCCAGGGAGTCCCGATGGGCACCTGTGTGTAACCATTGGGGACCTCTGGTTTCCATGTCGACAGGGCCCAGCCTGCCAGGTCACAGCAGGGCTGCGCCCTGGGCCTGTGTCTGGGGCAGACTTTACCAGATGTCCCACACCTACATTGACTCTTCTCCCCAGCCCATGGTGGACAGGTGCAGGCAGGGTGCCTGTTGTAACTCTTTTAATGTTCTCTAACTCGGTTTAATGCCTGACTCCTCGCCCTCGTTCTGTTAGTCCGCTCCACGTAAGCCTGGTCTCTCCTCGTTCTGTTAGTCCGCTCCATGTAAGCCTGGTCTCTCCTCGTTCTGTTAGTCCGCTCCATGTAAGCCTGGCCTCTCCTCGTTCTGTTAGTCCTCTCCATGTAAGCCTGGTCTCTTTTTACATGGCACTTTATATTTGTTTTGCTGCCATTTTGTCTTCGTTGGGTGGCATCTGGATTCCAGGGACTTTCTGTGTCACTGTGGAGGGACCATCTGGCTCATGGCCGCCCTCTTCCCTCTGTTGGCTTGTGCTGGGATGGGGCTCATGCTCCACCTCCCCATGGGTCACTGGCCTCTCTCCCTGATGAATTCACTGTGGTGTCTGTGGTCTTGTTGTAACCTCTGGCTTCTGCAGTACACATAGCATCCACTGACAGCAGATGCTAGTGGTAATGGGGTCAGGTGGTCTGAAAACATAGACTAATAAGGGGATTGTCAAGCCCTCTTGGCCCAAGCATATCAAGCTACTTTTCCACTCTATTCCTAGAGAGCCTTACCGGCCTGAAGGTGGCATGGCAATGGGCAACGTCCCTACCTGGCTTCCTGTTCCTTTAAGCCTCATCTGTTCTTGGATCCTCTGAATCTAGGGCTTTGTCACTGGCTCCTCTTTTTCTTCCACCCTCACCAGCTTGGGAAGAGGAACAGAAACCCATACCAGGAATCAATGCTTTTCTTCTAGTTTTCCCAAAAATGTCAAGGTGTCCAGTCACACCCCTACCCCAGCCCTACCCTTAGGATACTGGTGGGGACCTGGCTAAGCAAGGGTTGTCCCAAACTATTTGCCAAAATTTAGGCTTTACCTGTTTAAAACGCTTTTCATCTCAAAGCTGTCTCTACTTAGAATTTATGAAAATCCACTCAAGGATAAAATATAAATTTTATAATATAAGCATGCAACTGATGGGATAGATGGGGCATTCCAGGGATGGGAATAAAACTGAATTACTGGACTTCCCTGGTGGCGCAGTGGTTAAGAATCTGCCTGCCAATGCAGGGGACACAGGTTTGAGCCCTGGTCTGGGAAGATCCCACATGCCGTGGAACAACTAAGCCCGTGCGCCACAACTACTGAGCCTGCGCTCTAGAGCCCGCAAGCCACAACTGCTGAAGCCCGTGCCCCTAGAGCCTGTGCTCCTCAACAGGAGAAGCCACTGCAATGAGAAGCCTGCACACCACAACAAAGAGTAGGCCCCGCTTGCCGCAACTAGAGAAAGCCCGCCTGCAGCAGCAAAGACCCAATGCAGCCAAAAATAAAAATATATAAATAAATACATAAATTTATTAAAAAAAACTGAATTACTTCCTCAGATTTATAAGCATTGTTGCTTAGGCCTATAATACGTATTATGCCCTCTTAGGAAAGATTTTTAGGGTAGAGAGAGAAAGAAAAACAGATTATAGGCAAGAAACAACTGGATTTATCTGAAGGAAGAACAGAGTGAATAACTAGAAAACATTTCAATATGAAGAGATTTTATACAGGTGCTTTCTTCCAGTTATTTGACCTGAGGTCATGAAAACATAGATAACGGTATGAACTACATGCATGCTGGTAAGAATCACTTGATGGCAAATTGTGAGCTGAGGAATGCATTAGGAATGGACTTTGAGGTCTGCCTTTGGTGATCTTTCAGAAAAAGGTTGATGATGTTCATGTTACTACAGCTTCAAATATATCAGAATCAGACTTGGGTCTCCTTGTTCTTTTGTTTTAATAATTACCATCGTGGAATGCTGTTTTTAAGGGAAACCAAATTCTTGGCCTGAACAGCCTGTGTAATTTATGTAATTTGCTATTAGTTGCCCAGCTATACCAGTTTCACCAGAGGTGAAAACTCGACACTCAGGAGAAGTTCACTTCCTGGGAACCCTGCAATGGGTGTGTGATGACGGCACATGGTAATTTTCTCCTTGTTGAGAGTGACCTGAACTCTTTACTGTGTCTGAAACCACAGATTCACTAGCTAGTTGTACATCTCCAGATTTGGGTCCATGCTGAGGAGTTCCTGAGCTCCACTCCTTTCTCTTCTGATGCTTTGTTGTCCTCTTTGTATAACTCTTGAAACTCCTCAGAGAGTTGGGCTGTAGTACTTCATTTTTCCACTGGATCCCATGACCTAATGCATATTGAACACTCATCTTAAAAATTCCAGACTCTTGGAAAGGAATCAGAAATTTCAGAACTCATCAACCCTGCTCACTAAATCGTTGAAGAAACTTATTTTGCAATAGTTCAGTGACTTGTCCAAAGTCACCTGGTTAGTCAGTGGGTGTTCATTCTGCAAGGTTACACTGCCCCCCACCCCCCACCTTTTTAAGCAAAATAAAATGTGGAATACAGAAAAACAGTGTCCTGGGAGTTAAGACAGCTGAGTTCCACTCTTAACTCTGTGTCTGACTCACTGAATCTATCAAGTTACTTAAGTTCTGTTTTGTTTTCTTAAAAAAAAAAAAAAAAAGTTAGACAAGAGACAGTTTCTAAATTCCTCCACCATGCTAAGTTTTATGAATTCTGTACCGTATTACACTTGTAAATATGTGGTTCTTTTTAATCAGGTGATTTGGGATTGGAAAAGCAAAAATTTCTGGGACCACTTGGGAACTATCAAGAAGCATGGATGATATTTACAAAGTGATTAGAATGAAATAAATTGAATTTACCAGGGACCTGGATGAGAAGCAAGGTCTGGTTCTTTCCTGTTTTAACAGTGATGAAATTAGTTGTTGGTTTTAGGACAAGCCTCTTTGTTCTCAGTTTCCTCGTGTATAAAACGAGGGGGCCTAGCTCGATGGTCCCCAAAGTCCTTTCTAGCTCCAAAATTCTATTTTGTCCCTGGTTTGTTCACAGGCCAATCTAAACTGTGTGTGTGAAAGTACAGTCGTAAAGCAATTTAGTCCTTAGTTGAAACTATAAATTAAAGCTATTAAAGGTGGATCGGAAGTTTCTATTGAGGTGATTTGGTCGAAATCCTTTCTGGTGATGGCTGTGGTAAGCTAGCCACCTTTGTGGAAAGGCATCACGATACTCTTCCTTTCTTCCTTTACTCTTCCTGCTTCCTTTGTTTTTTCTTAAACAAACAAAAAGATTTGCATAAATAATATATCTAGAGATTCTCACTGCAGTATATACTTAGAAACATTTTATATAATAATCAGGACAGACTTATTCCAAGACTCCGGTGGTTCTTCAGTCACAGTTCTGGTTTTCCTGCCCAGGCACTGGTTCCTGTGGCAGTTTCTGCTCATGAGGCTCTGCTCTGGTGCTGTGATTCTCTATATATGACTGTCTGTCTCTCCAGTTGTAGGGGAAGTTGTTTACCTTTTGATCTCACTTTTCTGACGGATCTAAGAAGAGTTGTTGATTTTTCAGTTTCTTTAGCTTTTTACTTGTTAGGATAGAGCGGTGACCTCTGAAGTCATTACATGCTGGACCAGAAACCAGAAGTCTCCTCCGCAGTCTTTTTCCAACAGTTATTATCACATTAAAAATTTTTTTCTATAATCAAGGATTAAAAAAAATGGTTTCCAGTTTTAATTTGTCTTTTTCTGATGAGTAAATTTTCAAATATAACTTGACCTTTTATATTAATCTGTGAATTATCTGCTAATAGCTTTAGACCATTTTTCTGTTGTACTGTTTGGGTGATTTTCTTTTAATTGACATTTAACTTTTATTAATGGTAAAATTACCTTAAATAAAATATTCTAAAATGACACAGCAATAACCATTTGTACAGAATTTTAAAATAACCCTCTCTTTTTGAGTGATGTTATGTTTGATATCTGTGACCTTCTGCAATAATGAGGGATTTTTAAAAAAGTAATTTTACACTGGATTAAATAATTTGTTTTTATGTATTTTTTCTAAAGTAGTCAGCAACATATTAAAATAAAGATTTTTCCAGTTTTTTTTTGTAGTTTGAAACAAACTCTGAAATTATCTTAAATGTAGGGTTCTTTTAAAAATCTATTTTTGGTAAATGAGGCTTTAATGTGATAGAGTAAAATTGAAAGACATTTTGAAGATTAAAATGTTTTCGTTTCCACTTGTATTACCATTATGCCAAGATCCAGAGCTTTGGTTTGACTTAATGTAGGAAGCATAAAACAGAATAACCGATTTGTGCATTTTTTTTAAAAAAAACCCACTGTTTGTGTAACGTACAAAATCCATAAAAATGGGTACTGTAAAAATAGTTCCTTAATAATACTTCATGCTAACCAGCTGATTATAGACTGAATGCTTAGTTAAGTAAGGAAAAGAAATAAATAGATTTCCTTTTTAGTCGAGCTTTTTAAATTACACACACACACACACAGACACACACATATAAAAGCTCTTACAATGATTCAGATGTGACTTTTCCTATTCATGGTTATTTTTGAACAAACTTGGTTTCATGAATTATTCCTTTTTCATGCAAACTGTGGCTGCATGTGTGGTATGTGAACTTCAGGGTGGCATTATAGCTTACTGCCCAGTTCTCAACAAGTAATGTCATAGTACTTTTTTTAGTTGGTTTGGCTCTCTACTAAATATAATGGTTGATAAAATGCTATCTGTAAAAACCAAATTTCCCTTTTCTTCTCTTTGAATTTCTAAGCTAACTTGTTGGTATCATCAACCTACAGTCTATGTGACTATTATTGAAAAATTCTATGTCGTATATAGTATTACGATTAAAAAAAGAACCTTTTGCTCTATGTTCTTTTATTTTATCCCTTTGGGGAATGCTTACACTCTTTCTGACATCATAGGTTTACTGTCAAATGCAGAATGCCATCAAAAATTGAGATTGAAGGGAGTCTACTCTTGTGGTTTTCTGCCAACTTGAGAAATTATATTTGATAAATATTTTCTTTTAATGACCAAATTCTTAGCTAAAACCCTGATAATTCATAAGCATTAGCTTTGATAGTAGGAACAAAAGTACATTGTCATTACACATTTTAACATCTTATCTGAGGTCATATATTATGTTTCATGAGTTTCTTTATAATTTAGAAAACTTAAAATATATACTCATCTCTTTACCAGTAGTGCACTTTTGGATTTTTACAAGACTTTCCTCCTATTCTTCATGCACATTTCTTTTTTTCAAACACTAAAATCTTTTTCGTAAGAGAACGTATTTTTTTTTAAACCAATTCAAAAAATTGGTTTATCCTCCTTCATTATCATAAACATTGTGATATATATAGCGTGTTGTACTCACATGTCCAAATTGCAAAATCAGGAAAATAATAAATTAGGCATCCCAAAGCATTATTTATCACTAATTCTTGGGCCTTAGGGTTTTATAAATACTTTCAGATTTTTTTTTTTTTTTTTTTTTTTTTTGCGGTACGCGGGCCTCTCACTGCCGTGGCCTCTCCCATTGTGGAGCACAGGCTCCGGACGCGCAGGCTCAGTAGCCATGGCTCACGGGCCCAGCCGCTCCGAGGCCTGTGGGATCTTCCTGGACCGGGGCACGAACCCGTGTCCCCTGCATCGGCAGGCGGACTCTCAACCACTGCACCACCAGGGAAGCCCTTTCAGAATTTTTAACGTGTTTTTATTTAATAAATATTCATGAAAGTCATGAATGTACTTTGCTGGCTACTGTGACAGATACACAGATAAATACACCATATCAACCTTACTGTCAAGGAATTTGCAATCTAGGAGAAGAAAAAAGGCAAATGTACAGTAAATAAAAAGTAAGATGCAATAAGTTTCATACTAAAGTTCAGGAAATATAGGGGACTTCCATTCCTGGCAGTTTCATCAGATGGAGATCCTGGAACCTTTGACTGCAAATAATCTAACAATGCTGGACAAAATATTAATGGCAAAATCACATTTTCAAATGAATGGGTGAGAATCTTCGTTTAAGATTGTCCTAGTTATATGAAGCTCCCAGGGGCTTGACAGAAGTAAATGAAAATCCTTCCTGAAGCAATACTCTTTCAACTCAGATCTCAAAGAAGTGCTCAACTATGAACTCAAAATAAAAGCTTAAATTAAAATGAAACACACATGAAGTAGAGTTACCACGAGAGAAGGTATGTCAATAGAAACTTTAACCAGACTACCAAAGACTTTAGATATTAGAATCACTAGGTAGAAAATATGAAATAAATATTTTAGACATTGCTGTTTTTAAGTAGGTATAATCATTTTGGAAAAATATTCATGAGAAGTGGAACACATGCATGCCCCACAACCCAGAAATCCTAGTCCTGACTACGAACATGTGCCCTGGGTGACACACACAGGAACATGTACAGCATGGCTTTTTCTTAACAAAAAAATGGAAACCATTCTAACATCCATCAGGAGGAGAATACTGTGTGGCAGTGAAAATGAATGGATTACAAAGACACACATCCATATGAATAAACCTTAAAATCATAATACTAAGTTAAAAATACAGTTCGCAAAGGACTGCAGTCAGTGTTGCCACAATTAATATAACTTTGCAAAACCAGACACTATTTCATTATACGTGCACATATGGTAAAACTATAAAAGAGAGCAGGAAGTTATTGGAAAATAATTCAGGGTAGTGGTTTCCTTTGGGAGAGAATACCTAGGGAGTCTCAATGGTATTAGTAGTGTTGGATTTTTCTAGTTGTTTAGTGGATTAATGGACATTTGTTCTATTAATATGCTTCATAAATTATATGTTCCATATAATTCTTTTTGTGTTTTATGAAAAACTTCATAATTAAACTCTTAATATGGTAAGGTAGGAAAAGGAGAGTTCAAAAGAAGCAGAGGGGCTTCCCTGGTGGCGCAGTGGTTGAGAGTCCGCCTGCCGATGCAGGGGACACGAATTCATGCCCCGGTCCAGGAAGGTCCCACATGCCGCGGAGCGGCTGGGCCCGTGAGCCATGGCCACTGAGCCTGCGCGTCCGGAGCCTGTGCTCCGCAACGAGAGAGGCCACGACAGTGAGAGGCCCGCGTACTGCAAAAAAAAAAAAAAAAAAAAAAAAAAAGAAGCAGAGGAAGAGGTGTCATATCTGGTAGATTGAGGAGAGTGTCATGAATGAGGTACCTTCAGGAGGGAAAATCTAGGACTGGTTTTGTGAGCAGCAAATGATCTGATTTAACAAGTGGACAGAGTATATTAGGGAGAGTGGTGTAATTATAAATGAAAAAGAAAACCCCAAAATTGGACTTACTGAAGTGGAGAGAGCCACATAAGGCTTTGGCAGTGGAGTGTTACAGTAGGATATGGGATGGATTGGAGGAGGGAGGCCCTGTAGGTGAAGCTACTAATTTGAAGGGCATGGCAATTAGAGAAACAGAGCTAGAGTGGATCAAAGGAGAGTTAGGTGCCAGAGACTACTCTCAAAGAGAGAATCTTTGAGATTCTTGATGTTGATTGAATGGGATGGATGCAGTGAAAGAGGTATCAAAGTAACTGGAGTTTTTTTTTTTTTTTTAACTTTTAATTTTATATTGGAGTATAGTTGATTAACAGTGTTGTGTTAGTTTCAGGTGTCCAGCAAAGTGATTCAGTTATACATATACATGCATCTATTCTTTTTCAAATTCTTTTCCCATTTAGGTTGTTACATAATATTGAGCACAGGTCCCTGTATTATACAGTAGGTCCTTGTTTTGAGTCTCCTGGACTTGGAATTACAAGACCAATAAGAGATTATAAGAATGTCATGCATGGAACATTGGACATGTTCCATGGGGTTGATTTTGACTCGTATGTTGGCATAGAGGTGTTTGTAGGCAAGACAGTCAGTTGGATATATGGGCCTGGAGCTTGAGAGGGAAGTTGAGACTCTGGGCTTGTCTTCGGAATTTATGGTGTCTTTCACAGAATGAATGATCCCGCTGAGGAAGCCAGATCTGCTTGCACGTCATCTCCTCAAGGAGGTCTCTCCTAACCACCCTGCCTAAAAATTTAACTTCTCTTACTCTGGTTTGTGTTTCTTCTTGGCACTTGTTTTATTCTGTACTTTTTTATTATCGTCTCTCTTCAGCATGGCATAAACTCTATGAGAGCAGAGATTTTGACTGTTATTTTCCCCCATTTCTGTCTCCCTAGCAGCTAGAAGAGTGTCTAGCAAAGAGAACATTTGTGGAGTGAATGAATGAATGAGAAGGTAAAAACCTTAGAGGGTGTCTGCCCTCAGGGTGGGTGGAAAGAGTATCCTGTGAGGAGACAGGAAAGAGGGAGAAAAGATGCGACCGAGGAGGACGCTCATCTGGAAGCCAAAGACAGAAGGAATTTTTTGAGATAACCAAGGAGTTTCCATGTGTTTAGAGATATAAAGGAATATCAAGAAAAACCTTTTAGGTCTAGGCATTTGGAGGGTATGAATCAACTTTCAAGCATGTGCAGTGGCAGGGTAAGAAAAGAACTTCACTCAGCAGCTGCAAAGAAGGAGGACCAGAAATGATAGTCTTTCAGGCTTGGTGATAAGCTAGGTGGGTTAGACTTCCATAGATGACTAGCATCGACAACTTTGCATGTAAACTATGCACCAACAGCACACAAACTTACTGAAGAATAATACTTTGCCTTTCATCTTTTTTCTTCTTTAACAGGAGTATATCTCATGGAGGGTCACCAAGTTGCAAAATCAATCATATTTTTTTTTCCCATGTGACATAAGATACATATATAGAATCCCAGAATATTTTTAAGTGTATAGAGATTTTACAAATCAGAATAAACTTGAGTGAGTGGAATGGGGACAGAAGGAAAGATAGCAAGTGACTACAAGGTTGACAATCATTTTAGAAATGTGTGTGGTTTTCTAAGGGCCTTTAGGAATGTTCTTTAGGAAGCTAATGGCAGAATTGAATGCTTTTTGCTTGTCTCTTTTTGGGGAGTTGTTGTGCTGAACTCTGAAATACCTCTTAGAGTGACATCCTTTTTTTTTTTTTTTTAATAGAGGCTTAAGAAATAATCATATATCTCATTTAAAACAAGGTGCAGAAAGCTTGTGCTGTAAGCTAGGAGGTTGGAGAATAGGAAGAGTGATTGGTTAGATTATACTCAGTGGAATTGTTGAAAGTGGTAAGAATCTGAGATATTATTTTCTTTCTTTGGCCAAAATGAATGGTTAAAACTCCCATTTATTGACCCGGGTAATCATCATTTGAAAATAAATAGTTCATCTGCTTGTTAAATTGAATAACTCCCAAATTTGTTTTTACAGTGCGTGTTGAGTGTCATAAAGAGAATCATCACAATTTCCAAGAAACCCAGAGGTTACATTCTGTGAGATGGCCTATGCCTTGTTCCTAAAGGAGAGTCTTGAGATAAAGCTGGGTCATCCTGTCCTAGGGAGCTCAATCATTTTTCTCTTCTTCCTCTCCTCTTACAAATAAGAAAAAAAGAAAAACTTGTGATTGTATTAAATTACTAACAGAATTGATCAGCAGCAGATTAACAAAATGGATTTATCAGAATAAGTGGAAGTGGGTAGCCGGCAATAGAAGTGTGACTTTGTAGGGCTTTGTGCATTCACAGCCCATGCTGGTTTTCTCCCTCCGGCCTAGGTTTCCTGTTTACATAAGACCTCTAGTCTTCTCTTAGAGCCTGGAAATCCCATATATTTTGGATACTTGCAACTTTTGAAATAGCAGGGGATGACTGTGTCAACAACAGCAAATGTGTTCTTACTCAAGCCTTTTGGGAAACAAAGAAAAGACCATTTAAATTAGCTACCAAATTTTGATAACTGGAAATAATTTGGTAATATTATTTGGTTGGAAAGCAAATAATAAGCACAGTACTAAAAACGGAAAAACAAAACAAAACAACTCTGTAAGCAGTGTCACGTTACTTTAAAAAACCCCATAGTTTTGTTGCTGGTCTATTTGATTTCAAAGGTGGCCAGATTTAGGGCCTGTGGACTTGATTATAAAGGTTGGTGCCATCACAGAATTAGGAGCTGCTGAGCTACTCACAATATGTACTTTATTTTGAATTTTATGTTAAAAGATGTTTATGAAGTATTAGGATTTAATTAAAACCACTCAAAGAATTTGTTTCATCCCATGCTGGAAAAAAAAAAAAAAAGGGAAAAGAAAGATCTTTGTTTCCATATCAGAATTCTTTTTCCTCCAAAGGGTACTGATTAGGTGATCAAAAAGGGTTTTTGTCTGTTCCTTGCGCGGTGAGCACATGGAGAAAAATCACTAATATTAGTTACAGTAAACTCAGAGCACATAATTATAATGTTGCAAGAAGGAAAGGAAAATTAAATCATATGAAGCTGAAGGCTGAGTTGTACATATACTGACTGATTAGTTTGAATAGGGCTTAAGTTACATTTGGTGGATGTGGGTAAAATAAAGAAATTCATAATTGTTATAATAGATTTTAGAATTGTTTTTATGGTTGTGAAGTTGCTTCCCCTCATTGTAACCTAATTTTTTAAAAGCCATCAGATATTTGAGAGTAACCATGACTTTTGAGCCTGTGAGAACCACATATTCATGAGGGAAGCCTAGAGTGCATGTAAACAACATTATTCTGAACCTTCTGTGAATGTGGTAAAACCCAGTCCATTCATTAGCATTAATCGTGGGCAGCTCACGCTGAGGGCTTCTCACATGGACCATCTGAGGCTCAACGACACTGATGATTTTCTGGTATTTACCTAATTTCTGGGTTGATTTTCAGTTTCAGATTGGGTAAGCTCAGAGTATCTTCTCTGTTTATTTGTTTTAAGTAGCAGATTTTTATTTATTTAAAACACTTAAATCAAGTAGCAGGCTTCATTATTTGAATTTGTGATTAGGAATTCTGTAATTGTATTTGGGAGGTAAATTTGGAATGGGTTTGCTGTTAGTCTGTGTGTGCATTTTAGAGGGTTTTTTTTTTTAAGGTCAGAAACAATCCTGCCTGTCTTCCTTCCCTTCTTTTCTTTTTTTTTTCCTGTAAAATATAATGCTCTGAAGAGCTCCTTGTTGTATTCTGTAACTATTTAGATACAAAGATGCAAAACAAATGGCCATTTTATAAATATAGAAACCTGTATTTAAAGAATCTGAACCAAATACCAAATGACTGATAACCAATAAAAATAATGTAGGTTGAAATTAACTCCCTTTGGTTGAATGATTTTGAAGCAATAGCTTTTTTTTTTTTTTTTTTTGGCATTACGCGGGCCTCTCACTGTTGTGGCCTCTCCTGTTGCGGAGCACAGGCTCTGGATGCGCAGGCTCAGCGGCCATGGCTCACGGGCCTAGCTGCTCTGCGGCATGTGGGATCCTCCCGGACCTGGGCACAAACCCACATCCCCTGCATCGGCAGGCGGACTCTCAACCACTGCGCCACTAGGGAAGCCCGAAGCAATAGCTTTTTAAACAAAAATGTTTGGGAGTGATTAGCCTTTCATTTTTTTTTTTAAAAAAAATCCTTTTTAAGATGATTGGAGAAATTTTAATAGACTAAGTGATGGTACTTATTATTCATAAATGTTGTTTATAAATATTAAAACTATAAACATTAGTCTTAGAATTATTATTAATAGTTTTAGATATGATAATTATTTTTATTTTATTTTTTTATTGAAGTATAGTTAATTACCATGTTGTGTTAGTTTCTGGTGTGCAGCAAAGTGATTCATATATATATATGTATATATATTCTTTTTCATATTTTTTCCATTATGGTTCATTACGGGATATTGAATATAGCTCCCTGTGCTACAGTAGGACCTTGTTGCTTATCTTTTTTGTATATAGTAGTTTATATCTGCTAATCCCAAACTCCTAATTTATCCCTCCCTCACCCCCTTTCCCTCTTTGGTATTGGTATGATTTATATAGGAGAATGTTTTGCCTATGTTCTCTTCTAGGAGTTTTATAGTTTCGTGTCTTACATTTAAGTCTTTAAGTCATTTTGAGTTTATTTTTGTGTATGGTGTGAGGGTGTGTTCTAACTTCATTGATTTACGTGCATCTGTCCAACTTTCCCAGCACCCCTTGCTGAAGAGACTGTCTTTTCTCCATTGTATATTCTTGCCTCCTTTGTCATAGATTAATTGACTGTAGGTGTGTGGGTTTATTTCTGGGCTCTCTCCAATACCATGCTGTTTTGATTACTATAGCTTTGTAATAATGTCTGAAATCGGGGAGGGTTATGCCTCCAGCTCTGTTCTTTTTCCTCAAGATTGCTTTGGCAATCCTGGGTCTTTTATGGTTCCATATAAATGGATTGCTTTGGCAATCCTGGGTCTTTTATGGTTCCATATAAATTTTAGGATTATTCTAGTTCTGTGAAAAAAACACATGATAATATTGTTGCGGCTAGGTAAGAAGATGTCCTTGTTCTTAGGCAGTATCTTCTGAGGTATTTAAGATGAAGGGTTTTAATGTTTGACATATACAAATGGCTCAGAAAAAAGTATTTATGACTGTAATGCTTTTGCACTGAAGGCTGATGGTGACTCTGTGGGGTAATTGACTTTCTTTGTAGGAAAGCTTATGATAAAAGTAGCAAATCTTTGAGACTTAAGTTATAACAAAACTGTTTACTATTTAACAAAGCTGAGGGAACAGAACTGGTTTGTAAATGCTGAGAAATTAACTAAAATTATAACATAGTTCATTAAACGAATGAAAACATATTTAAGGAGAAATCTACAGAAAATAAATGTGTTTAACTTTTAGATGTGCATTTATTTGATGGGGGGATTAAATTTTAATAGGGAAGCACATAAGTATAAATATATGACTAGTAGGTTAATGTTTTATTTCTGGATCTATGAGAAGCCCTTATTACTTCCACTTCTCAGCTTACGCATCCAATCTAAAATCCATTATATTGTCACATTTAAAAATATTCTTAAGGTAGGCAATAAAGAATATAAACTGTCAGGGGTAACATTTCATTAATCACCTCTACATGCTAACTTTTGCACCCTATCAGAGTACACACACAGAGTGGCACACACTGTGGGCTGGCTTGTCCTGTAGTCATTCTCAACTTCCTTTGCCCTTCCATGCCTCTACTACATAGACTGTAAAAACTATTTACATTTTAAGACTCCCTTGCAGCTAGGAACAGCCATACAATATGGGTCAAACTAACAAGACACAAGTATCTGTTTGAGGGTTTCTGGGAGAGCCTTTTGTCTTCTTGATGAAAAGGACTGACATCACCTCTTTTCCCTTCTTCCTGTCCTGAATGTAAATGTGATGCCTGGAGTAAGAGCAACCATCTTGTGGCCAGGAGGAGACAGATAGGAGAATCACAGAATTCATGGCCTTGACACTGTAAACCTGCTGTTGCAAATGCAAAAGCCACTTTCCTGCAGACTACTTGTTCAGTGGGAAAAGTAAACCCCAAGTTGTTTAAGTTATAGCAGGTCTGGGTTTCTGTTAGTTGTGGCTGAATACACTCTGTATCTGTGAAATGGAGAGTGTATTGAAAATCTGGCCACTCATTTATTTTACGTGTGTGTGTGTGTGTTTGTGTACAGCTACATACATATATACATCCTTACATACTTAAATGAGGGGGATGCTCTTGTTTGAATACCTATTTGGTCACCTTATCCATTGTCTGTTCTTGCTAATAGAATCATGAATTTGCTTAAATATTGGATGGCTGTGTGCTTCATGGTCCCCACCATGAGGTTGGTAGGGGATGGTGGGGTAATTATTATATTCTAGCCACTACCTTATGTGAACACAGCTATTGTGTTAGACTATTAAGCTTAGAGTTAATTATTCTGGCAGCCAAGTGCATCAACCTCTGTGGTTAGTTAATAGAGATCTGTATGACCTGGTGGTATGTTTGTCCTTCCATAAGGTTTATGCTGTATTATCCCACCAGTCTGTTATTTATTTGGTGCAAAGGTAATATGTTCACAGGGTACAAATTCAAAAGATACAAAAGGATAAGCGGGGAGAAGTCTCTCCCACACTTTGTCCTTCAGCCAACGTAGCTCCTCTTTGTAGAGGCAACCAAGGTACTTATGTATCCAACCAGGGAAATCCCATGCATTTAGGTGTAGACTGGTGTGAGTGTTCTTTTCTTGCCTTTTACACAAATGGTAGCAACCTCTATACCAATCCTTCACTTTCCTTTTTTCACTAATTATATCTAGGCAGTCCTCTCTGAATCAGTGCATAAGAGTTTCTTTATTCTTCTTAACAGCTGCATAGTATCCATTGTATATGGATGTGTCATAATTTTATTATCTAGTCACCTTTTAATGGACGTTTAGGTTGTTTCAGTCTTTCGCTATTGCAAACAGATGCCACAGCAAATGACCATGTATACGTCAATTTATCCAAGTCATTTAAAATTTGAAATGATATGTATATCGTTACTTTAGAAAATTATTTTGATTCTTAAAGATCAGCAGAGTGAGGAGGTATGACTAGAACAGGGTTGGGGGTAGAGTGAGGCAAGTTGTTTTTGAAGGAACATGATGGGCCTGTTAGTCGTCCCCGGAAGGTGGGGCACAGGAGAGCCTGTCCTTGCTCTCTGGGAAGATTGCAATCTGAGGCCTTTTCTGGTGCTTATCATAGTAACAGATGTTTTAAAGATTTGTATAGGTTTGGATGATTTTTCTATTTCTTATTTTCTTTTCCTTTTATATCAGTTGCATTTATTCACTAATTATAATAATCCTACATACTTATATAGCACTTTATACTTTTCAAAGGCGTTTCAAATACCCTGCTTCAATCCATCTTTTAAAACTTAAAGGTAATGTTGGATAAGTTATCTTCTTTTTGTACATGATTGGAAAACTCAGAACCAAAGGTCATGTGTCAACCTGCTGACCTGCATCTAGTCAGAGAGCTAAGCCTGCAACCCACATCTCTTAATTTCCTGGGGTAGGCACACACAAAAATGATGTGTGTGTGTGTGTGTGTGTGTGTGTGTGTGCTCGTGCACATGCATGTACACACTTCAACACTCCCCTCCCCGTGTCTTCTGATGTCAGAGCCCTGTTTTACTGGGAGGAACCATTCAGACCCCATTTGGGTGGGGCCGACCTATCTCTCCTGCCACAGGGGTGAGCCTGTAACCCAGTTTAAGCAGATCAGAATAGTAATCCTTCTGGCTCTAGTGGTTGGTTCAAGGATGAGCCCAATATCCAAGTCAGGCCAATGAGAATCCTGCCTTGGGCTTTTCTGCCACAGCTCTGTGGAGGAACCATCTCTTTCTGCTTAGGTTGCAAATGATAGGATGAGCAGTGTGGCTCCAACCATGTCTGAAGCTAGATAAAATCTCCAGAATTCCAAGTTATTTGAGGCTGGGAAATGATCTTTTTGGGATAGGAGCAAGGCTTGTCTAATTCACATGTCGTCTACTTTGGATGGAATCGCATTTTGTGGGAGGAATTTACTCTGAGGGGAGAGGCATGAGAGGAAGGCTACCGAAGTGGGGGTCAGGGTCAGTTCAAGTCTCTATTCTCTTTTAGGGTCTTGGATAATTCATTTTCTGTCTTTAAAAGCTACTTATAATGGCTTAACCAAAGATTTATCTTCTCTCTTTAAAAGCCTTCCTTTAAAAGCCACTTATCATGGCTTATCCGGAGATTAATTTTTCCTCTCATCGTAAGACATCCAGAGGGCCTGCCGCACTGTGTCTTCCACATTCCTGCCCCCTCTCCTCTCCTCCTGCTCTGCTGCCGTTAGGGTGTGGCTCTCACCATTCCCTGAGATCACATTTGCATTTTAAATAGGAAGAGGGGAAATGGGTAAAGAGCAAAAGGAGTGTGTCACCTGCGAATTAAAGGACTTTTCCTAAAAGGCCCTCCACTCAACTTCTCTTTGTGTCTTCTTGGCCGGAACTGTGTCCTGTGGTCACTTCTAGCTACAGAGAGACTGAGAAATTTCTGAGCGGGGCCCATCACTGTCCCCTCAGTAAAATTGGACTTGTTTTAGTTAGAAAGAAGGAGAGAATGGATACTAGGTATACATCTACTGTCTGCCACAGGGGTTGGATTAGATGATCCTTGGTCTAGATGGTCCATTCTAGCTCTAGAAGTTATGAAGTCTGTTTAATAAATTCTGGGAGAATTGGTGGTTAAGGCTTTAATGCTCAGTGCAGCAGATCTAAAAATCTACATCAGGGTTTGGCAGACTGTGGTCCACAGGTCAAATCCTGCTAGCCACATGTAGAAAGAAAATTTTATTAAAACACAGCCCCACTGATTGGTTTACATACTATCTATGACTGCTTTTACATTACAGCAGCGAAGTTGAGAATATTTACTGTCTGGCCTTTTACAGAAAAAGTTTGCCAATCCCTGGCCTAGATGATCCAGAAGAGCCCTTCCATCTTGGTAGTTGCAAAAACATGCATTTATTTATTCATTCAGTAAGTATTTAAGCATACACTACATTTTAGGCATTAGACCAGGCCCTGGGGGCTATAGAGATGAATAAAGCAAAGTCCATATTCTCATGGAATTTATATTTTATCAAGTCAGGCAGATAATAAATACATAGTAAAACTCACAGTCTATGGTATAGTAATAAGAGCTACGGAGAAAATGAAGTAGGAAAGTTGGATAGTAAGTGCAGGAGAGGAACTTGAGGTTTTTAAAGAGACATTTGAACAAAAATCCAAAGGTGAGGAACAGAGCCATTTGGCACGTGAAGGGAAGAACATTCCAGAATAGCAGGTGCAAAGGAGGTTGCAGTGTGTCTGGAGAGGTTGAGAATATCAGGGTGGCCTGAGCAGAGTGAGCAAGGGGGAGAAGGGTTGGGGATGAGCTCAAAGAGGTGGCTCGGACCATCATGTCGGGACTTATAAGCCATTGTAAGATGGGAGCCATAGGGAGTGTTGAGAAGGAGAACAGCATGACCTAACTTACATTTTAACACGGTCATTCTAGCTACCGTGCTGTCAGTAGACTATGGGGGTCCAGAGTGGAACCTGGGAGACCAGTCAGATGCTATGAGGCTATATTGAGCAAGAGACTATAGTAGCTTAGACTAGAGTGATGCTGGTTGAAGTGAAAGAATTGGTTGAATTCTGGTAGGTTTTACAGGTAGAGCTAACATGATTTGCTAATTAGTTGATATAGGGTGAGGGATAAAGAGAGTCAAAGATGACTTGGTTTTTGGCCTGGGGAGCTGAAGGAATGGAGTTTCTTTTTACTGATGTGGGGAAGCCTCCAGGAAGTTGAAGTCTTGGGGCAAAGATCAGGAGTTTCAGGTGATGCTTTTTGAATACGCAAGTGGAAGTGTTGATTAGGCAATTGCATATTCAAGTCTCCAGTTCCGGGGAAGGCCTGGGCTCAAATAAATGTGAGAATCAAGAGTGTGCAGATGATATTTTAAGGTGATGGATTACATGAGGTCGTCAGAGGAATGAATGTAAATAAAAGAAGATGTTGAATGGCTCTGGCATATTTCAGAATTAAGGTCAAGGAGATGAGGAGGAACCAGCAGTGAGACTGAGGAGGAGCAGCCGGTACTCTTCCTGGAGAAAGTCTAGAGTTTGTGAAGTCCTAGAAGTCAAGTAAAGTAAGTGTTTCCAGCAGCAAAGAGTGGTCAGCAGGTTAAATGCTGCTGACAAGTAGTAAGATGAGGCCCTGGGGATAAATCTTTGGCTTTAGCACCCTATGTAGGTTGTGGGTGACCTCGCAGAGAGGGTTTGGGTGCAGTGATGGGGATAAAAATCCCAATTTGAGTGGGTAAGGAAAGAGAATGAGAGGAGAGAAATAGGAAACAGTGAGCACAGACGAATCTTTCAAGGAATTTTTCCTTTCTTAAAAGGAAGAAGAGAATGAAGTAACAGCTGGAGAGGGAAGTGGGTTTTGTTTTGTCTATGTAGGAGACAAATGATATGTTTTTCTATATAGGAGAAATTAAGAGCAAGCCATCTAGGAGAATGATCCAGGAGAGAGACAAAAGAATGCTGTGTGTGTTTGGGGAGGGAGAAGGTGGGGGGTGAATCACCGTTGTGAGGTCCTGGGGTGAGTGAGAAGGGATGGACCTAGTGAATGGGCAGAGCCGATGACCTTGAACAGTTCTATCTGTAGTAACCAGAGGAAGTCCCTGTGCCCGAATCAAGGGGTCGTGGGAGCTTGCTGAGGTTCTCTCTGGTTGCTTCCATGTTTCTCAGGGAACTAGGAAGCAAGGTCAACTGCAGAGTTAGGATGGAGGAGGAGATATTGGAAATTGGAGGAGAAATGAGAAAGTATAGATCGGTACTTGGGAAATGTATGATGAGTACTGGGCAGCATTAAAGGCCCAAATTGAGGTTAGTGCTCATGAATTTAAAGAGAGTGCTTAGCATGGTACTGCTGTTCTTCAGCCAAATTCAGCTTATGGATGCAGGCATGGGGTAGGGTTTAATTATGGTTGGAGTTTTGCCAGGGGAGTATAATGGGCAAGAGTAGGCCACGATAGCTGATTCTGCAGGGAGTTAATGATCATGACGGACCATGGATGTTAGTCCGCTTAAGGACCAAAGTGAAGATTTGAGGCTGTGAGGGACAGGTTGAAAGATGGTTGGAGTCTGGGTACTAGAGGCTGTGCACTGAAAAGTCAGGGGTAGTGGTTAGTGAGATGCTTGCTTGGCAATCACAGGGACTAGGGTATGATAGCGGGAGTGAGTGGCTGACATCGAGTAAAGGACAAGATTATTGGGAGAGAAAAGGTCGAGGAATTGAGAGGTCAGAGAGTTGGAAGCATACCCTCCACACCATGAAATCACTGGGAATTAGGGCAGGACGGATGTCAGAGAAACATTGATCCAGGGGCATAAATCTTTGAGGAGTGATGGGGAGTGACCTCTGGGGGCCAGTAGTTGAACTGCCACACGGATGAGTCTGATGACAGGAAACTCAGATCCAGTTAAGGGTCTGTGGGCAGCCCTGAGGAAGAAGGAATACACTCCCCTACTCCAGGCACAACATGATATTTTATTGTTTCCACAAAACTCATTTACGTTAGCATCCCTTTCAAACCTTGTACGCCCCAGTAAGTGTGGAAATGCCAGCTGTTTGTCACAATTAAAACAGAAAGAAAAATGCACTGTCCTCTGAACCCACACGCACTAACATTGTATGTTGGCAAGTCAACCTGCACGTCCTCAGATCTGCTGTTTTTTGTTGAGCTGTGGCATTAACTGACAAGAACATGAAACAGCCACAGGGCTCAGGGGTCCTGGGCCGGAGTCCAGCTGGATGGGTACAGCGAGTGAGTGGTTCTTCTCTTCTTTAGCCCAGAAATTGATGCATAAACTTAAGTATGAAAATGAAAAATCTGAGTCACTAGCACTGCCCCCTTTCCTTCAGGGTGTTCATTATTAAAACAGCATTGTTCACTCGGCTGTCTGCATAGATCTTGCTCTGTTGAAAATGGCTCTAAAATAGGTGTGCTGTTTTGAAACGTCTTGGATTGTCAGCCCTTTGGTTGCTCACTACGATTAAGGTTTTTTGCCACCACTGACCGGGCTGTCTTTAGTTGTCTGTCTTGGTGGAGATGCATAATTGAAAATGTACAAACGAAAACATGCCTCTCTTCAAATTTTAGAATTTTGTATGAGTCTCACAGTGGTACTTCACTTGATTTCCATGTTGTTGGACAATTTTGTGGGTAGAGGATCTTTTTTGCTGTTTAGTAATTCTCTCCTTCTGGGAAACAGGTCAAGAATAGACCTTGCTTATATGGAATTCCCCCAGTTCTTAGAGTAACATTTTCGTGTTTTATCTCAGCTTGTTAACATAAGCTTTATGAAATTGTGAGTGTGTGTCTATCTGTGTCTCTGGATAAACTTGCTAATCTGTAGGTGGAGTTCCCAATATTCGTAAGAAAAAAATCTCAGCTTTATCCCAGAGTATTACTGGCTATTTATGAAGTTTTGATACTTTCAAATATTCATCTGTGTATATTTATACAGAAAAATTATATAAAACCATTTTTTTCATTTAATTTTAGATTAATTAAACCCTTCAAGTAGATCTGTAGTATGGTTTTCTGGTTTTTTTTCCTTACAAAAATTCTATTAAAAAGTTGTTTTTGAACACAAAGCGTTTTTTATTGATTGATACTTTCCTAAAGCCATCCTATTATATATATATATATACACCATTCTGTTTTTCAAATTTTATTTATCTGGATGATGGGGTTTCTCGATATAGATAACTCATAGAACTCCATTTTCAATTTTTATCCCTCTTCTCCTATGTTAAGGACAAAAATATAAGTTTTCCTTGTGGGTTATATTGCTCATTTCTTTCTACTAAGTACCTACTTTTGTTTTGGGCCCTTTTCTCATTACAAAGCTTTTAAATTTTATTCTATCTTATTTTATTATTTTATTTTATTAAAAATTTTTTTCTTAGAGTTACTTAGGTTTGGTGGTTTCCTGCCATCCTTCTATAAATTAAAACAAAGGTGACTGACAAATTAATTTGGTCTTTCAATGCCATTGATGTCATATGAATTCTAGTAGAGATACTTTTACAAATATAAATTAAGGAAAGGAGTTAAATTTTTTGTTACCTTTGCTTTCTTTCTAGCTGTTCTGTAATGATAGGATTTCACTCTCCAAAAAGATGTTTTAAAAGATTAAAAAATTTACGGCTCTCATTTTTGCCTATTGGCCGGTCTTTAAGACATTTATGGTTTACTTCAGCAGTTCCTTTTTTGATTTTATTTATTAGACCTCTAGTAAAAGGTTACCCACAGCCCAAGGCTTCTAGGCAGGTGTAGACTGTAAAAATCCACAATTAAATCATACAGGGCAGCTAAAACTCCACACTGAAGGTGAAAAAAAAAGTTCAGGGCTTTATTTAGTAAAGAAGGACATGCTGAAAAATAGATCTTGCCCAGCTGCTAAGGTTAACAAACTAGAGCTGTGCTGAGTGGGGCCAGGGAGAGAGTCCAGAGATGAGCAAGGCCGTGATGGATGGAAAGGGAAGGACTCAGAGCCTTGGACCAGGGAAGGAATTTCACCGGAAGCGGTGGACCGCGCTGTGCCCAGGATTCTCTGACAGCTGTCCTCGGGGCACTGCCATTGATCTTACATCATGGCGAGGGGACATGTAAATAACCTGATTGAACTGACACGTTGAGGTCAGGGACCCCTTGTACGTGTTCCAGTGTGGTGCCTGGGCCTCCTCGTGGGGAACAGTGAGCGGGTGCTCTCCTGGCAGAGCACCTGCCTTGCGTACCCAGAGCAGTTTCCTCTTGTCCCGCTTCTCCTCTAAGCAGCATCTGCGGCAGCGTGTGCTCAGCCTGATGGGGAGGGTCCGGGCCATTCAGTTGCCTCTCTGGGCCCAGGGGAAGGGAGGCCATCCAGGGGCACAGGTAATCTCTCCACGCACATGGAGGAACTCTCATCTGGGCCACAGCAGCCTTCTCCGCAAGCTTCCTGTCTCTTCTCTTCTCCTGACACCACCCCCAAGCCTGTCTGTTCTCCACAAGGCAGCCCGTTCCAGTTTCTTCTCTAGCCCTTTGACTGTCCTCCACTGTAAAGAGGATAAAAGGCAGACATGACCTCATGGCCTCTGTGATGTGATTCCTGCTTGTCCCCTCAACTTCATGCCTGGTCAGTCTCCTTCCTTGCTAGTTATGTTGGCCTCTTTGGTCTTCTTTTTGTTTTTCTAAATTCCCAGGTTCTTTCATACCCCAGGACCTTGGCACACGATGTTTCCTCAGTCTCGAATATTCCTCTTTCCAATCTTTACCTGGTTCCTTTCTCATCATCTTTTAGTCTAAATTAAAATGCCACCTGCTCAGAAAGGCCTGTCAACAGTGGGTTCTGCTCGTCCTCATTAGTCTCCATCTCATCCCCTCCAGTGTTTCCTCTGCGGCACCGTCACAACTGTAATATCGTGCGTATATTTACTTGTTTAGCCATCACCCTCCTCAGCATGTAGTCTCGCTGTGAGCTAGGACCAAGTGAGTCTTGTTTACCAGTGTAATCCCAGCACCCAGAATAGGGTCGAGCATATAATGCATCGGTATGCAATAAATCCTTGTAGACAAATGAAGGAAAAGTAACAGTGATATCCACACACTCTTATAGATGATAGGTCATCTTTTGGTTGTCCCCCGTCCTTTTTCAGTATAGCCTTTTTTATTTTCCTTAACCCAGTTCCTGCGTGCAACACTCCCAGCAGGAAGGGAAGGCTTACTCAGCTCTCGCTGTGGGAGCTCTGGGTAGAGCTGTGCTTGCTTGACTTTTTGAAACACATAAAAATATTGTTGGGGCTCTGTCCTTAGAAAGTTCTGTCCCTGGTTAATGTGACCACTGTCATCAGCTTGAAGTTCTTAGAGATGACACCAACCTTCTTGACTTCCTCGGTCACCGATTGCTGCCTCTTATAGCTATCGCCTCATCCTTCTTTTTTGCTACACGACCCTACAGATCTTTCTCTTCCTCTGCTGTTCCCATTTCAGCAAGTTGACCAGTTCTGGACACTGTGGTTGCTTCACACACCCCCACCCCCCGCCCCCTGATCTTTTCAGTTTAGTAAGTTTGCCCTGTTTCTCCCACCACATAGTCCCCTAGACACTCTGTGCACCATTGTCCCTTGGATCTCCAGGCTCTGCTCCTGTCCTTCCTCTTTGCTCCTCTTATTAACCTCAACTTCTTGATTTGGCTAAACTGCCCTCTGTGTCCAGACCCAGTGGTCTCTTTCCCCCGGGTTGCCTGTGCCGGGGCAGCATCCCTCCACACGCTCATGACCAAGCAGCCCTTCAGCCTTTGCTAGGCCTTAGAACATCTAGCAGATATTAACCTGCTGTATTCTGAATATTCTGTATTCTTCCTTCTGATCTTTCTCAGGGTTCATCTTGTCCAAATAGTGAAGAGCTATGACCGCTCATTCTAGTGCTTGCTTGGTGCCATGATATTGATCCAAGTTCGACCCATTGTCCAAGGGCAGATTTTTTTCCCCTTTCCTCCACCCTGAGGCCCTTTTCTAATAAAGTGAGTGTGCCTTTATCAAGTCCTAAACTATTTAACACAAGGCCCAATTTAACTATTGGGCTATTCATTCATTCATCTAAAAAGTATTTATTGATCACCTGTTTTATGTCAGGCGCTATTCTAGGTCATGGGTGGTGAACAAGATGTTCTAGTTGCCATTGCATTCTAGTGGACACATGTACATATTTATAGTATGTGTATATATAAGTATTTGTATATATGAGTCTGTATGTATAAAATGTAATATATACACTGTTCTCTAGCTCTTATCTAAGTAAATTGTATCTCACCAACAGGGTTTTAAGTTTTTCAGAAACAAATTTATTTTTTACTATTTTGTGTACCACACTGCTTGGGAGAATGCTGAGTACAGAGTAGGTATTTAGTATGGTCAATAACGTCACAAAAAATGGAATGCATAGACAAATACATTCAAGTGAGATACAAAACCTTACATACTATTGCCTTGATACAATTACAGTCTAGCCTTCTGTGTAAATGCCCTCCTGTTACGGGTTCAAGATACAGTAGCTCAGTATATATGGATACATGACAACTTCATTTATAGTTCACAATGTAAACACAGAAGTGTTTCTAGACCTACAGTTGTAAACTCAAGCACTAATAGACAGTATTGATAACATGCATTTGTAATTATCTAACTGTATACCCTCTCAATACGATAACAAATATAAAAAATATTGAGGCATCCAGAAACTTGATAGGAACTGCAGTATCAGCAGTCACCATTTGCTAAGGGAAAACACCCTCCTGTGTGTCTCCTCTGCTCTCAGTGCTTCACTTCTGCCATTTCCGGTCACCAAATGTGTTCGGGGGTTAGTTCCCACATCAAGCAATTCTCTGATTCTCTGGACACCAGCTGAGTGTCCCACAGTTGAACTCAATTTTGACACTCTCTACCTGGAGATAGCATCACATCCCACAGGTTAAGAGTTCAGTCCCACAGGATCGAACCTCTCCCATCCACTCCAGATGCCAATCACAAGTCCAGGCTGTCACCTGTGTTTCTGACCCACAGCTGAAAATTCTGAGGTTCTCACCACTGCCTCCTTGGGATCTCTTAATTTGCTCATAGAACTCAGGAAACAGTTTACTTACTAGGTTACTAGATATAGCTTTTGATATAAAAAGATATAACTCATGAATAGCCAGGTGGAAGAGATGCATAAGGCAAAGTATGTGGAGCTTCCGTGTCTTCTCTGGGCTCATTGCTCTCCTGGTAACTCCACGTGTTTGCCAAACTGGAAGCTCTCCAAACACCATCCTTTTGGGTTTTTATGGAGGCTTCATTACATAAGCAGGGTTGATTAAATCATTGCTGATTGGTGATTAATTCAACCTCTAACTCTCCTCCCTGCCCTGACGTGGAAGGTGTGGAGCTGAAAGTTTCAACCCTCTAATCACATGGTTGGTTCCCCGGCAAACAGCTCTCATCCTTAGGTTACCTAGGGGTTTTCCAAGAGTCACCACATTAACATAAACTCTGGTGTGGTTGAAAGGGGCTTATTATGAATAACCAAAACCGTTCATTTCACTTTTACTGCTCTGGAACTATTTCAGGAACTGGGAACAAAAGTAAATATTGTAACAGAAGATGCACCTATAGCTCTTACATAGGAAATCACAAGGTCTTAGGAATTGTGTGCCAGGAGACCTGAATCAAGATCAAAATATATATTTCTTATTATATCAAAATATCACAGCATTCTATCAGGACAGATACTGTATGAAGTCATTCTACCACAGTGAGCTAGATAGATTTATTTACTTAAAGGTAAAGTTTACAAGAGCACAGCAAATTAGTTGCTACATTAAACTGACTCTTAAGTTTGAATTAAAAGCATAATGGGAAGCCTCAATATCATGTGCTTCTGCACAGTCAGTGAGCAGGATCTGACCTTACATAGTAAAAGTGAACAAAGTTTGTTTATAGGGAAAAATGGCATATGTGAGGAAACAACTCAGAGAAGGAAAAACTTACAAGGAACAGCAATAGATGAGTGTATAATGTTGTAAAGGTCTGTTGTCCTTTCATGGTCTTTGTGCAGTAATGGGTGGAGATAGTCCCCTGCACTCCCAAGTGCTTATCTGCACTATGCTTATCTGCATTATTTGATCACATCTTTGTTTACCAAGTCAAATGGAGATACTCAGAAAACTATAAGACACTGATGAAAGAAATTGAAGATAGCACAAACAGATGGAAAGATATACTGTGTTCATGGACTGGAAGAATTAATATTCTTAAAATGAACATACTACCCAAAGCAATCTACAGATTCAGTGCAATCTCTATCAAAATACCAATGGTATTTTTCACAGAACAAGAACAAATAATTTTAAAATTTGTATGGAAACACAATAGACCCCGAATAGCCAAAACAATCTTGAGAAAGAAGAACAGAGCTGGAGGTATCATGGTCCCTGACTTCAGACTATACTACAAAGCTATAGTAATCAAAACAGCATGGTGCTGGCACAAAAATAGACACATGGATCAGTGAAACAGAATAGAAAGCCTAGAAATAAATCCACACACTTATGGTCTATGACAAAGGAGGCAGGAATATACAGGGGAGGAAAGACAGCCCCTTCAATAAGCGGTGCTGGGAAAACTGAACAGCTACATGTAAAAGAAGGAAATTAGGACATTTTCTAACACCATATACAAAAATAAACTCAAAATGGATTAAAGACCTAAATATGAGACCAGAAACCATAAAACTCTTAGAAGAAAAGTGTTTCGAGACACTCTTTGACATAAGGTGGTACACTCTTTGACATAAATTGTAGCAATATTTTTTTTGATCTGTCTTCTAAGGCAAAGGAAACAAAAGCAAAAATAAACAAATGGGACCTAATTAAACTTAAAAGCTTCTGCACAGCAAAGGAAACCATCGACAAAACACAAAGGCAACCTACTGAATGGGGGAAAATATTTGCAAATGATATGACCGATAAGGAGTTAATATCCAAAATATGTAAGCAGCTCATACAATTCAACATAAAAACAAGTAACCCAATTAAAAAATGGGCAGAAGACCTGAAAAGACATTTTTCCAAAGAACACATACAGATGGCCAACAGGCACATGAAAAGATGCTCAACATTGTTAATCATCAGAGAAAGGCAAATCAAAACCACAGTGAGATATTACCATACACCTGCCAGAGTAACTATCAAAAAAGATCACAGGACTTCCCTGGTGGCGCAGTGGTTAAGAATCCTCCTGCCAATACAGGGGACACGGGTTCAAGCCCTGGTCTGGGAAGATCCCACATGCCGCGGAGCAACTAACTCTGTGTGCCACAACTACTGAGCCCGTGCCTGCGCGTGCCCTAGAGCCCATGCTCCACAACAAGAGAAGCCACCGCAATGAGAAGCCTGCACACCACAACAAAGAGTACCCCCCGCTCACCACTACTAGAGAAAGCCCACGCACAGCAACAAAGACCAACGCAGCCAAAAATAAAATAAATAAATAAATGTATAAAAAAAAAAGGTCACAAATGACACATGGTGAGTATGTGGAGAAAAGGGGACCCTTGTACACTGCTGGTGGGAGTGTGAATTGGTGTAGCCATGGTGGAAAACAGAGGTTTCTCAAAAAACTAAAAATAGAATTACCATATGATCCAGCAGTTCCACTCCTGGGTATATACTGAAGAAAACAAAAACAATAATTCAAAAAAATATATGCAATGTTCATAGCATTATTTACAATAGCCAAGATATGGAAGCAACCTAACTGTCCATCCACAGATAAATGGATAAAGAAGATGTGATACCACACACACACACACACACACACACACACACACACACACACACACAC